>NW_018164736.1:470050-481481 GCF_001263595.1 Phalaenopsis equestris | reverse complement strand
CTCCAAGGTGTAGCTCCAGTGACGGACAAAATTAGAGAGAGTCATCTTAGATGGTTTGGTCACATTAAACGTCGACCATCTAAGGATTTGATTAGGAGAGTAAGTGTTTTAGATTCGACTTATGTTAAGAAAGGCCGAGGTAGACCTAGAAAGACTTGGGCTTATTGTATAAAAAATGATCTTAATTTATTAGAACTAAATGAAAATATGACACTAAATAGGACGCAATGGAGTGGGATTATGGTTTTGTTGTTGTTGTTGTTGTTGTATGGTTTGAGTTAACTCAGGTATCAATGTCTCATTATTTTGACATTTTTAAATCTACAAATCCGGAATATTTTCATTATTCTTGAACACTGGCACTAAAATACTTCTCAAACATTCATTATCATGCTAGTTTTCAAAAATCTATTGAAAAATTCTACTAACCAAACTACTCCAATATCATAAGAAAGATTCTTTAAATTGGCATAGCTTTCTTATGCGAATCTAAAATTTTATCGTTATGCGAGTGACGTGAGGCTCTCTAGGGAGGCTAAAGCAGCTGGATCACAACTGAACAAGTTTAGCCAAGAGGTGAGCAAGGTCGGCCAGTCCATGTTTATGCGTTATAGTTACCGTCCAAGTAGAAGGGCCTCTTTCTAGTTATCTAATATATGTATGTATTTTTCTTGTGTTAGGGTTCAGTTTTAATTTAGCTTTCTGTCGGGACAGTTCTCAGCATCTCTCTTTTCCCTTTTAGGGCAGTATCTTATGACAAGTGATGCTCCGTCTATATCTCACTCTGAGTCCTCAACTTACCCCATTCTCCACAACCTGTCGCCCACTACTCTTCCACTTGCACAACTTCCCTTTCCCCATTTCCCCCGCCACCAAGCCTAATCCCCCATCATGCTGTTGTTGAAACCCATACATCACGCCTACCTGCTGTTGTATTACCTTTCCTCAGTCCCAGCTTGTTGCTACAGACCCTCCAGCCTCCTAGTCGATTGTTTCCACCCTTCCCTCTGCCTAACTGCTATTGTCGCCCCTTCATTAATGCCATCTCCTGCTACCGCCACGCCATTCCGACCTCCTGTTGTGTCAACAACGTCTAACTAGGCCTCTACCTGTTGTCCAACCTCAGCCCAACATTGCCGACCTCTCCCTAGGGTGTCTTTATTTTTGTGTTGTTATTTTTCTATCATCAAAAGTCTTCGTTTGCAACCCCTCATGAATTTCAGCAAAAATGTGTAAATTTCTATTATAGTTTCCGTTAACTTCAATATCATTGGGTATCAAAGCTAGCATAACCTAGTCCTATCATCGAATTGCTAGGATTCGCCTTACCTCCTCCACCAAAAATTTTCTTTCCTATTCCCATGCCCTAATTTCTCCTAGCTGATTTTCAAAATTAGCAACATCAAATTGATTTTAATACATATTCAATTAGTCTCATAAACCCTCTTTCACCTCCAAACCCTAAGCCCTAGCCATGCCACCAAGAAGAAACATGTTGGAGCCTATTCGAGAAGAGATACAATGGCAGATTCATCGACATCAGCCGAGGCATATGGACATGGACGATGAAACATAGGGGAAATTATCCTCGATCGTGACGGGGAAAGTGAAGGAGCGAAAGAGATGAGAATTTCAACCCCTTCCATAGAGAGGATTTCAACGATGAAGAAGACAAGTCTGGTGCTTTGAAATCAAATATCAGAGGAGGCCGAGAGAGAATGTCACATATGGAGGACACAGAGACTTCAGAATTAGGTTGGATCTAACAGAGTTCGATGGAGGTATAGATCCTGAAAACTTCATTTGAATGGCTAGGTCAGTTAAGAGAATCTTTGAGTACAAGGATGTCTCAAAAGATAGAAGGGTAAAACTAGCGGCCATCAAATTAAGAAAGGGCACCTCTTCGTTGTGAAAACGTGCAGAGGCAGAGGAAGAAAGAAGACAATGACAAGATTATTAGATGGAAGAAGATGAGAAAGGATATCCTGAGAAAATATATACCTCCTCATACCATCAGGATATATATCTGAAATTCCACCCCCTCCAACAGAGAATATATTAGTGGAAGATTTCATGATACATTTTGACCAGTTGTAGATAAAGTGTGAGTTTCTCGAACCAGACGAGCATAATATAGCCCGTTATCTAGGGGCCTTAAGCTTGCTATGAGTAACGTTGTACAGTAGTAACCTTATTGGTCACTAGGACATGTTCAGACCATATCCCTGAAGGTGGGAACAACATAAACAAAACATAATACCACCACCTATTTGGCAGCCACCCACAGTTAAAGACACTGGTTCAGATAAGGACAGTTACCCCGAGTGAGAAGAAGCCCGAGAAGAGTAGCACAGCTACTATAGTTGCAGACCGAAATGCTTTAGATGTCATAAATTCAGGCACATTGCCTCCAATTGCCCGACAAGCCAAGTAGTGTTTTTTACTGAGCAGGGCGTCGTAGAGAAGGCTAGTAACGAGAAAGCACTTGAAGAACAAGGTGAGGTGTATCACCTTCCACAGAAAGAAGGCAAAGTGCTTGTGGATTGACGGATCCTACAAACCGAAGATATGAGGGATGTGCAGTTGCTTCGGTGCAACATATTCTACACCCGTTGCACTATGAACGAAACGTGGCGTCTACGCATATGGTGGAGAAACTAAGTCAAATGACTCAGAGACATTCCCAGCTATATTCTCTAAAGTGGCAGAAGAAGGGTTCAGCATTGTCCCAAGGTGTCTGGTTGAGTTTTTGATTGGGCTTCAGTTGCAGGATCAGGTGTCGTGCGATGTGGTATCATGGATGTCTGCCACATGTTGTTGGAGAGACCGCAATAATTTGACCACAACACAGAGCACGAAAAATTTAGAAACATCTACTCCTTCACCAAGGAGAGGAAGCTCATCGTCCTTTCCCACCTATGAAATCCGAGATCACTGGTGCCCTTGCCAACAGAGCAACGTCGGTGGGACTAGTTTTGGTGATGACAGGGGATGATAAGACTAGGACACCATCATGAGGAGGTTCATGTTAACTTCACTTCAAATCAGGTTGAGCCAACCTTGGGTTACTTTGGGAGGATCTATCGATATATGTGTGACACGCAGGCCCAAGGCAGATCAGTAGTGAGCTCGAAGAAGATTGTACTGATATGAATGTTTGCTCACAAGTAGGGAGAAATCCTCAGGTGCCTTGGCGGATAGTGCAGTCGCCAGTGGGATCCAAGTGATTCTCAAACTGCAGTCGAAGAGCCTTCAGTCCAGGAGGTTAGAAGGGCAGTATCATCAACAACAAGTAGACAAAAGCTTCGACGAATAGGATTGAAGCTCCTCCAACCCTGAGAGACTGACGTGGGGCTCCCTAGGGGGGTTAAACCAGTTGGATCAGTTGAACCGGTTCAGCCAAAAGGGGAGCAGGGTCGACCAATCCATCTTTATGGGCTAGGGTTGTCGCTGAAGGCAAGGGGCCTCCCCCTTCTAGCTATCTGCTATAAGTATGTATTTTTCTTGTGTTAGGGTTCTTTTTTTATTGAGTTTTCTGTCGAGATAGCATTTGGTGTCCCTCTTTTCCCTTCTAGGTTTGTATCCAAGGACGAGTGGTGTTCTGGTTGTATCTCGCTCCGCAGTGGTGATTATCTTTGACTTCCCCATCCTCCGCAACATGTCACTTGCTGCTCTTCTACCTGTGCACCTTCCCCTTCCCTGTTTCCGCTGTCATCAACCCTAATCCCCCTTCCTATTGATGTTGAAATCCATACATACCTACTGTTGCAGTAACTTTCATCCCTCCCAGATTGCTACCACCAGCTCTCCAGCCTACCAGTTAGTTGTCGCCCCGTCATTCCTGCCAACCAAAGCTGCCACCACACCATTCCAGCCTCTTGATGTTCCTACAGCCTCCCAACCAATCCCTCTACCTGTTGTCCAACTACAGCCTACCATTCCCGACCTTGCCCTAGGGTGTCTTTATGTTTGTGTTGTTATTTTTCTTTTATCAAGAATCTTTATTTGTAACTCTTACTGAATTTTAGCAATAATATTTGCATTTCTATTGTGGTTTTAGTTAAATTCGATATCAGCGAGTGGATAAGTAACGCTTTAAAGGTAATATTGACTCTCTTTTATATTAAATTACTAACAAATTAGATATAACAATTACGGATAGCATAAAAAAAATTGAAGAGAATGTGGAAGGTAAATTAGAAAATAATAAATCATTAAGAGGTATGAGTGAATTTCTTTTATATTTAATAGCTAGCATGCTAGATATTATGTCTTTTGCATGCACGCTACATTTTCAAACCTTAAAGATCACATTTGATTGCAATAAAATAATATTTAGATTTCTTAAAGATGCACATAAACATATTTGATTAATCCTAGAAAATTAATATCATTGGCCTAGTACACTACAACTCAAATGATAACATAAAAAAAATATCATCTTGAAGAAATTTAACAAGATTAATTTTTTGATATGCAAAAATGTGTACAACTTACCTATCAACAACTTTTTTAGAACAAGGATGCCCTAATTTCAATTTTAAGATAGTTGCCTTTAAGTCTTGAAGACAACATCATATTGTATAATACACTAAAAACATTTATCCATTTTAACAATTCAACATTAACTCTAGAATTTATATCCTCACTTATATTTCCATTATTCAACATGATTAATCAAAGATACTTGAATATATCTCACATATATATCATATCATTAATAAAATTAATGAAAAAACTGTCAATGACATCCACTAATAATGCTTAATTATTATCCTATTAGTTCTCATTCTTCTATTCTGATGTTTTCTCTATTTTTTCTAAAATTTGATTTATTTAAGTAGATTTCTCACCAATAAGAATTCTTATATGAAAAATATATAATGCCATTCACTTTGAATATCCTTTATAAGTATCTCCATAACTAATACAAATATATATGAAATCGTGTTCACCCTTGATGCAATCAAACTATAATGAGAAAGATTTTCTGATACTGGAGGAAGCCCAAACCATCATAAAATGCACAACTATTATTATTGAATTCAAAAGGGTACAAATGGGACTCTTGCGAAAATGTAATAAACGACAATAAAAATACAAACGGAAAGGACAAGATGACAATTATAAAATATAATATAGAAAGCAACAAAAAATATATAAACAATCTAGAAAATGGGGACAAGGGTGGTGGTCGAAAAAGATTCTTGGCGAACTGTTGGGGGTGCAAGGATAGTTGCAGAAAGTGTCAAATAGCCCCCGGAGGGTAAGAACGCCTCAAAGGTAGCACTCAGAAATCCATACTCATCAAAATCTGCCCTAACCTTAGAAGACAACATGCATAAATAAGAGGGGGTTAGTAGGTAGATGAGTTAAGTAGAAGAATAGGAAATAAATAAAGCAAGGGTGATGGAAAATGAAAGAATTTGAAATTGGGATAGAAGTGGAAGGTGGTAGATAAGTTATAGAATCAAAATAAGCAAGAGTGATATGCGGTTACTGTAGTAGCTACAGTAACGTGTCTGCGGTATTGTAGCAGCTACAGTACCGTGTCCCGATTATTATCAAATGAATAGGGATGGGCTGGCTCTTATATCAAATGATATCGGAGGAAGCTCAAAACATCATGAAAAACACAATTATTATTACTGAATTCAAAATTATACAAACAAGACTCTTGCGAGCATGAAATAAATGGCAGAAAACATACAAATGAAAAGGAGAAGACATAAACGATCAACTAGAAAGCGGGGACAAGGGTGGTGGTCAAGAAAGGATCTTGGCGGACTATTAGATGGAGCAGGGACGGCTGTGGAAAGCACCAAACAACAGCGAGAAAGGCGTCCGCAGGGCTAGCGACAATAGTACAACATCTTGGAGACGTCAAACTGTAGCAGGGAAGGTGTCGGCGGGGCTGAGGGGGAATGCTACTGGAATGAGGAGGGAGGGCCTAGAGGGCAACAGGAAGAAGGTCGGAGGGCGATGTGCGGCTGCTGGAATAGGGGGGGCGAAGGGGCTGCCGAAGGATAAATGTCTCGTCGAGGGTCGAACTACAACAGGGGCACCACCCAGACCCTTGGAGACGGTCACCACCTCGAACGAGGTACAGCCGGAGCACCTTCTCGTTGTCAGGTACAATCCCAGAGGAGAAGAACGCCTCGAAGGCAGCACTCAAAAATTTGTACTCATCAAAATTTGTCCTGTCCTTAGCAAACAACATCTATAAATAAGAAAGGGTTAGTAGGTAGATTAGGTAAGTAGAAGAATAGGCAATAAATAAAGGACGAGTGATGGGAAAGGAAAGAATTTGAAATTAGGATAAAAGTGATGGTGGTAAATAAGGAACGGAAGCAAAAGAGGCAAGAGGGACCGTAGTACAGTAGCAGCTACAGTAACACATAGGGTGTCACTGTAGCATCTACAGTCACACATCGGTATCACTGTAGCATTTATAGTAACACATCTCAATTTTAGCTCGCGCGTCACTTTCACTCTAGCACAAAGGATGTTGCCTTAATCCATCTCACATTAATTGATTGCAGCAGAACCTTTTTTAAGAATGTGCATTACCTTTCTCAAGAATCCATCTGTATCAAGTTCAAGAATCACCTGAAGTTCTGCTCCTGCTTTATCATTATTCTTCTACTGATAACGAATGCTAACTATAGCTTGATGAATTATCCAACTAGAAATATAAGAAATAAATTGTCTGGGTAAAGTTGTAACTTTATACTTATTTTGAGTAGAACAAGTTGTTTTTGCATTAAAGAATTTAATCTCCAACCTTAGCTTTTACTCTATTTAACATAGTAACCTTCAAAAGTCATATCATAAATAGCCAAAATGTCACATTTAATAGAATTAATATTGATAATTTCATAGAAATATATAATTTATGTTAAATTTTGTTTACAAACTCGAGTGTTAAGAGAATGTAGTTAAAACCAAAAGTTGATCAGAAAACTCTGAGAGCTGATGACATTTTTAATACAATGGAAAACATTAATTTATTGGGAAATTTACATATAAAGTGTAGCACACAATTCTTATGTATTTATATATCTCAAACCTAAACTTTCATATTTACAAACATAGCACTCTGGTGCTTTAAACCTGTTCATGAGAAGGTGTATTTCACTTTTAGAAAGTGATAATTGTGCTATTTTTTATGTGATATAAGAGATTTGAGTGTTATGTCTGTAAATATGAAAGTTTAAGTGTGAAATATATAAATACATAAAAATTGTGTGTGTAAATGCCCATATTTTATTCCTAAAAAACAGCACAGATCTAATGTCATTTCTGAAGATAGCACTCAGAAGTGAGAGGTACTGAATGCAATAAAAAAAAAAGACTATACCAAAAATGTTATCAGGATCCACTTGCTTTTATGAAGATAGCATAACATTTTCATACAAATAGTCTCAAGAGAAATTAAGTTACATCATACCAGAGTAGAATATAACATAAAAACTAGGTTCTTCTATTCACTGAAAAGAAAAATGGCAAATGGTCACCTGACTCTTTATAGGGAATCATTTTAGCCCCAAAGTTTCAAAAAGTGTCATTTTAGTCCCCAACCTTTTTAATATAAATTAAAATAGCCCCCAGTCAAGACTATTTTAGTCCCAGCTAAAACAGTTCTAATTCAGCACTTTTATAAACTCTGGGACTAAAATGGCCTCATCTAAATAGTCAGGGAACTAATTTGATACTTTACTCATTCACTGAATATAAAACTTCACCATCTAAAGTACAGTAAAAGGTAATCTTTTCCGGAGGATTCTGTCAAAACAAAATACCATGTCACAAATTTCAAAAACCATTCCACATTTTTAACAAGAGATCATATTCACTGTTAATTCAGTAACATATTAAGTTAAACAATTAAGTTTTTGACTTACCGGCTTATATTTTGTAAGGGCATAGACCCATCCTAGGCCAACTTCCTCATACAGCCTTCTGAAGGCCTGAAAGTTACAATTGATAAAATAGTATTAGTTTAACCACAAGCAGTTAAAATCATGAATCTATATGCTTTCAAGAATTAATAACCAAAAAAGAAAATTTTTTCGTTGGCATAGACAAGAAGTTGTAGAAAATTCCTCCAGATCTTCAAGAATATGCAGACTTGTGGAACACAATGGCTTTGGATCTTTTGGGAGACAAATTTGCATATACTCGTCAGTTTTAATATTAAAAATGGCTACAGGAATGAAATTAGTAATAAATTGTATCAGTTCGCCCCTAATATATTAAAATATTGGTATCCAAGGCAAAGTATCGGACTAAAAAGAAAAGGGCCATTTCCATGCATACCACACAATTCCTATATTTACAATCTAACACCTGACATTCTATATTTACATATATAGTACTCAAATTTTTGACACACGCCAAAAAGAGCACTATCACTAACTTTATAAAAGTGAAATACCCATTTTCATGTATAGATTTTTAATACCAAAGTTTTGTAAATATAAATAGCAAACTTTAGGTGTTAGATATGTAAATGCATAAAACTTGTGGTATGTGCGTAAATTTCCCATCACTATAAACAGATAAAAATTGCTTAGACTGAAAGAAAACCCCGGGATGAATAAAAAAAGGATAATAATAATTAAAGAAATAATCCCAGTGATCAGTACCATTAATTTGCTAGTAAGAAAATAAATAGCAAAACAGCGAATTCATAATAAAAATGACAAGGGCATCTCAGAGAAAAGACTTGCAGAAACTGATATAGTTATTGAGAGATCATCTCAAAGAAAAATCTTTATGGTATTATCTTAATAATACTGTAATTAAAGAGATTAAAAAGTAGGAGAAATATTTTGTCTTCATTACAAGCAACTCCAAAACAACTAACATTCGTAAGTTTGTGCGAAGAGAATAACAACAACAACAACAACCAAGCCTTAATCCCACTACGTAGGGTCGGCTACATGAATCCTTTTTCTCCATTGCGTCCTATTTAGTGTCATATTTTCATTTAGTTCTAGTAAATTAAGATCATTTTTAATACAATAAGTTCAAGTCTTCCTAGGTCTACCTCTGCCTTTCTTAACACAAGTCGAATCTAAAGCATCTACTCTCCTAATAGAATCATCAGATGGTCGACGTTTAATGTGACCAAACCATCTAAGACGACTTTCTCTAATTTTGTTCGTCACAGGAGCTACACCAACCCTATCACGGATATATTCATTTCGCATTTTGTCTCTAAGAGTAAAGCCACTCATCCACCTAATCATTCTCATCTCGGCAACACTTAACTTATTATTATGCTTCTCTTTTAAAGGCCAACATTCAGCGCCACAGAGCATTGCAGGTCTCACCACCATCTTATAAAATTTTCCTTTCAGTCTAAGCGGTACTTTTCGATCACACAAAAGGCCCGAAGCATTCCTCCACTTCAACCAACCAACTTGAATTCTACTATTAACATCCCCATCTATATCACCATCAATTTGAACAACGGACCCAAGATATTTAAATCGTTCACACCTTTTAATAATTTGATCACCCAAAGTCACACTTCTATCACTAGAGTTATTACTACTAAAATTACATTCCATGTATTCAGTTTTAGTTCTACTTAAATGAAGGCCTTTAGACTCCAATGTAGACCTCCATAATTTAAGTTTTTGTTGAACTTTTTCTCTCATTTTATCCACGAGAAGGATGTCATCAGCAAAAAGCATACACCAAGGTACATCCTCCTGTAAATGTCCAGTAAGACCATTCGTAACTAAAGCAAAAAGATATGGGCTTAAAGCCGACCCCTGATGTAATCCAACAGAAATAGGAAAATATTTGGTCAATCCTCCTTCAGTTTGTACGGAGAGAATATTGAACATAAAAAGAACACACTTACCAGCATTTTAGGTCTCAATTAAGAATATAATCAGTCAACTTGTTCCTAATCCATTACATAATTTCTGAAGAAAAAGTTGGTGATAGCTGGTTTGGTCATTATAGAACAATCAATCTATCACTCTAGAAGAAATAGAAAACTTTTGAGGGAAATTTCATACATACCACACAATTCATTTGTATTTAAATATCTAAAGCCTAAAATTCAATATTTACATTTAAAACACTTTGTTATAATGAACCCATGAAAAGGTGTACCAGTACTTCACTTCTAAAAGTTTGTAGTAGTGATATATTTGATGTCATATTAAAGATCAGAGTGTTATTTATGTAAATATGAAAATTTAAGTGTTAGATATATAAAAGCATAAGAATTGTGTGATATGTATGTAAATACCCAACTTTTGATATGGGCATGGGATAACCAGGCATTCCAATTCTGGACATGTCAGATAAGTCTATGGCCTTCATATAACCTGCCAATTCACACCTTCATATAGCCTACAGACTCTAGATGACCAAATCACAAACTGCCAACTTGAAATTAGCATATCTGATACCATGCAAATACAACAAACCTTTCAAGGATCGGTGATACAAGAGGAATCAAGATGGAACTAAAATGATGCAATAAATGAAAATCATACAAGAGAAATAAAGCCTAAGAGATTAAAGGCTGCTAAATATGCAAAAAATTGCTTATCATTTTGATACAGGGCCGACATGCCCGGAGGCGGGGGCACCCAATAGCGCTGCGGGAACAACGTAGAAGGAGTCGCAGCCTTCACCTGTGATGCCTTTCGTCCGAGCCGAATGCAGGAGGGCCGATCGGCTCCCCACGAGGGATTGGCGCCTCCTTTCCATAGGGGGGGTCTAATCCTAGTTATCTGGGGCTTATGCATGTTATTCTTGTTTTGAGGTTTTTAGTTTTTTTGGCTTAGATTTCTTTCAGGATAGCCGCCGACGTCTGGTTTTCCCCTTCTAGAGTTGTATCCGGCTGCAACTTGTCCAAGTGGTGACCTTCTTCCAAGAGTCGAGTGGTGCTCCGGTTGTAGCTCGTTTCCGAGGGAGTATTTATCGTCGACCTTTTCTTCTCCACACCCCTAGCATTCCAGCAAATTTTTGGTGTACTTTCCCTTTCAAGTGTGCTTCATTTTAGCTGCATATTTACTTCCAGTAATATTATTTTATTCTTATTGTTATTTGGGTTAACTCTGGTATCATTTGGTATCAGAGATAACCAACGGCTCGGTTCATTCTTCTTCTTCGGCTCTTCCTTTCTTCTTCACATAGAACACTCACGCCACTCTTCCCGCGATCGTTTTCTCCAAAAGCTTAGGACATGGTCGGCTTCCCTCTTCTCTACGCTAAGCTCGTCTTACCTGCTCAAAGCTCAAGAAAGTCACGACGTCCTCTCTTCCCTTACAAAAGTTACATCGGCTTCCCTCTTCTATGGATGTTATTCTTGTTTTGAGGTTTTTAGTTTTTTTGGCTTAGATTTCTATCAGGATAGCCGCCGACGTCTGGTTTTCCACTTCTAGAGTTGTATCCGGCT
>NW_018164736.1:405500-469935 GCF_001263595.1 Phalaenopsis equestris | reverse complement strand
TTCCTGCAAATTTGTGGTGTACTTTCCCTTTCAGGCGTGCTTCATTTTAGCTGAATATTTACTTCCAGTAATACTATTTGATTCTTATTGTTGTTTGGGTTAGCTCTGGTATCATTTGGTATTAGAGGTAATCTACGGCTTGGTTCATTCTTCTTCTTCGGCTCTTCCTTTCTTCTTCACATAGAACACTCACGCCACTCTTCCCGCGATCTTAGGACATGGTCGGCTTCCCTCTTCTCTACGCTCAGCTCGTCTTACTTGCTCGAAGCTCAAGAAAGTCACAACATCCTCTCTTCCCTTACAGAAGCTGCTCGAAACCCCTTCGTTGCTTGACACCAACGTCGCCTCCTCCTACGTCGTCCTCCTTTACTTCGCACGCTGCTCAACTCCCAGGTATGTCGTCTGTCATGATTTATAGGCGAACCCAATCTCCCCTCAATTCTTCTGCCTTCTCTTTGCTTCATCTCCCTCTTTGTTTGGTTTCTCAACTCTTCACTTAATCTTCTTCGACTTCCTAATTTTCTCTATCAGTTTGTTTCTTCTTTCTCGAGTAACTAAAACGAGAAGTTACATTTGCAAGCATTAAGCAGAGCATCAGTAAGACTAATCTTGGATGTCCAAAATGGTCAAGAGTTTGAGAAGCCGATATCACATACAGAATAACCCCAAATAAAATAAATTAAGCATTTTAGATATATAGCCTACCTTTTGAGTTACCCATATTGAGAGAGGTCAACTCGTCAAAGATGAGAAGATTTTAAGTTACTTCTGGAAGATTATATGAAGTTATTTGAATATTAGATTCCGTTCAACAATGTACCACCATCAAATGTCTAGATAGAAGGGATGAACCACAACTTTGAAAATTTTCTTAGGAGATTTTTCAATGGGATCCATGTTTCATCAGTGAAGAATAAGAGGTCATATGTGATTGATTTGCCAGTGACAGTGGCATAGCTTAACACAAAATTAATTTTTCCTAACATACATACTTTATTAGCTACTTTCGCTGAGTACGAGAAGTGAAGAAAAATATTTCAGACTAAGGAGCTCAAGAGTTACATTGCTGAAAACTACATTTATATGAAGCTCTAGCTCCGGATGTGTCAAAAGAGAATGCATGACATGTTGTGGAATGTCAATGCCAACAGGACAGACTTTTCAGAAGATTATGTCATTCTCAATACCTTCAGCGAGGCCGACCTAACTACTATGAGGAGATAAAAGCTTTAACATATGAGATTGAAGCTCCCTCATCCCTGAAAGACTGATGTTAGGGTGTCGTGCCCTGCGAAGCGGTAATGCGGGGGCATTATGCCTAGAGTGACGGCGCCCCAACCCACTTAGGCGTGCCAATAACATTGCGAGTGCGGCTTAGAGGAGTCGTGGGCTTCTCCCGCATTGTCTAAACCGAACCGATCCAAACCTGGGAGGGTCGATCGGCTCTCCCATGAGGTATTGGCGCCTCATTTCCATAGAGAGATCCAATCCTAGTTGTCTATGGCTTATATATGTGATTCCTATTCTGAGGCCTGTAGTTTTTTAATCAGATTTCTGTGAAAATAGTCGTCAGCGTCCAGTCTTCTCCTTCTAGGGTTGTATCCGAAAACGAGATGGTTCTTCGACTGTAACTCGTCCAAAGTGTTGTCCTTCTTCCAAGGGTCGAGAGATTATTCGGATGTAGCTCGTTCCCGAGGAGTATTTATTCTTAACTTTTCCTTCTCCACAACCCTCGCTTCATTTCCACACCTCTTTCCTCATTGTAGCCGCCCAAGACAGTTTTCGTTATTGTTCTTTCCTGCAGTTCTCCTCTTTCCAATCACCTCCCTTCCACAGTCCCTATTTTCTTCCTTTCGAATCAGCCGCCAGCCCTACCTCTTGCTAATTTCGACAGCTTACAACATTCCAATTGCCCCATATCTACTGTCATCGCCGTTGCAGTCCTCCATCCTCACTGCCTTCACTATCCCAGTCCTCCGCCATCGCTACTGCAGCACGCAACACCTTCCCTTTTTTGTTTTCCTATTGTCTGGCCGCCCCAAACAACAAACTGCTATTGTATGGACTGATGTCCCGTGCTGCCCTGTTGTTCCAACCGCCCAAAATCAGTGTCGGCACTCTTTCATAGCCCGAAAACCCCTTCCCTACAATGCTTCCATTTTTCCAAGCGAGTTTGTATCATGTGTGTTGTATTTTTTCTTTCAAGCATATTTACTTCAAGTAATAACATTTAATTTCCTATTATTGTTTGGGTTAGCTCCAATATGACATTTTAGGTGCAAACCAAATAATGTGAGAATAAGAGCCCATATAATAATGAAATGATAAAATAAATCCGAAGAAACACATGAAAAATTCAAAACATGGTTATCAGTGAGTAATTGAATTTTTTCACATTAACTAGAAATTTAAGTGAATTTTTTCACAATAACTAGAAATTTAAGTTGTATCAAACTTCAACAAAATTAAGGACTCTAACAAAACAATTTAAAATGTATTTAGAAGAATAAATAAAATAAGAGAAAAACCACCAAAGGAAATCCATGCCTCACTTCAATACAAAGAGATGACTTCTAGAATTATGCAGTCGCACCTGTATAACACTGGAAGGAACCACACATTTAACTTCCACACATAAAATTGGAAATTAGAATAAAAAACTTTACTGAATGACAACTGAAGAATTACATTTTCCATACTATCTATTCATGAAATTCTAATTCCTATATTGGTAGAAAAAATTGGCACAGGAACAACCCCATTTCAATTCCAAATAATCTTAAAATTCATAGGTTGATTTCATGCAAATGAATTCAAAACAACAGCTAAAAAAGTCCATGTAATGGTAAAGCTTTGTGATATCCTCAGCCAACACAAATCACTGCATAGTATAGGGCTACTTCAATGATATATACTAACTCCTAAATCAAACAATATATAAACATTCACAAGATGTGTTGCTATAGGAACAAAGAGATGAAATAAGTTGATGCCAGAGCGCCATGTCCGGCGCGGATAGACGTGGGAGCACCATACTCGGTGTGAGGGCGCCTAGACTAGCGAGGTGGGGCATGGGCTGTATGCGACAGGTATGGTCTAGTGGGAGAAGAATCAATTGGCCCTTGCATATGGTTCCCTCCTATTTGGAGCGGGGACTACTCTTCCTTGCTCTAAGACTATATATATGTTATTTATTGTGTTTTAGGTCAGTTATGGCATGAGTTTTCTTAGGACAACCGCCAGCATCCGTTTTCTCCCTTCAAGGGTTGTATCTGAGGGAATGGATGGTGCTCCGGTTGTAGCACTCTCCCGAGGTAGTGATTTTCTTCCCCTATCCCCTCCGCATCCTCCCACATCACTCCCGGCCATTTCCAGCCACCTCCCTCCTTGTCCAGGCTTGCTGCCACCCACCATAGCTGCCCTCAACCATTACCCAACCTTCCCACATTGCTTGCACCTATTTCCTTCACTGCTGTCGCCCGAAACTGCTGGAAATCCCTGTTTCTTTGCAGTATTGAACCTTCACATCCACCTTCTCCTCTTCCGGACTTGCTGCATCCCCCAGAAATTCACCCCATTGCTGCCCTCCCTCATTCCAGTCCCTCAAGACAGCCGACTCTTGCTGATTACTGCCAATTTCAGCAATTCTTTGCTTGCTGCCGCTCAGGACAGCAAGCTGACATCACCTTGCCACTATTTCCCCACAGCCCTGCACCTTCCCAACCTTGCCTCCACCGTCCCAAGCCCCTAACAACCGCCACCACCACTTGAGATTCACCCAAGTTGAGGGCTTATGTAGTGTCTATCATTATTTCAGATTTATGGGCATCGTGTTGTTGTATTTTTCCTTTCAATGTTGAGTGTAACCACCTATTTGATTTCACTAATAATATTTGTTTTACCTATTGTGCTCTGGGTTAACTCCGGTATCAAAAGCAACCAAAATTAGCATTGCTATAGGAAAGATCATAACCCAATAACAGCATTGTTATAGAAATATAGGCCAATACACAATAGAGAAGCAACCACAACATCAAAGATAGAATAACAACAAAGAAAAGCTACAATCTTGCCTCAATCAACTCAACTTAAAAAAAACGAACCCCAATGCATTGAGCTTAGATATTCAGCAAGCAAATTCAGAAACGCACTTCATGCTTCTTAAGAAATAATCTATAATTCATTACAAATAGGTCTGTCATGTTAGCACACAGAGTGTCTCTGAAATGTAACATTAGTAGTGGGCATAATTTAATCATCCAAATAGCTTGAAGGACAAGGTATATAAAATTATTTGGCAGTGATGGATGTGATTTCAAAATAAGGAAATGAAAGGCGTGAAGAATTTATAAAATTATCAATAGATTAATGAAAAAGGCCAAATCAAACAAACTAAAACTTGATTAATGCCAAAATTCCCTAGAGTTTCTAGTTTACAAAAAATTAGTTCCAATGTGCTGCAAGTTTTCAAATGCACTAAATTTCCCGCTTTTAATTCTTTAATGATTCTTAATAGAAGCCTTTCTAAATTCAAATGCACCATTACATTATCACTATATCTAAATATTATGTACCCCAGTTCACATCAACAAAAAACTCGTAATTTTTCTAATTAACTATCCATGCCATATGAATATCGCCATTAAGACAAATCATGCAACCGACCAATATGATAAGAGGCAAGTAATAAAATTACTAACATGCCAATATGTGTTCAAAAGGGGTACATTATAATAACCTATAACTAATTCATTGCAAATAAGATGATGAGGGCAATAAATTTGGATATTATATATATATATATATATATAGAGAGAGAGAGAGAGAGAGAGAGAGAGAGAGAGAGAGGGACGGAAATATTTGTCTGTCCACCCCATATGTGCTAATTCAAGCCAGATGGAATCGAACCTACGAAAAAGGGGCTTACACCGAACTTGCCAACCAACAGGCCACCAATTACACACACACAGATATATATATATATATATATAGGGGTTAGATCAATACTTCATCAAATCAACGGATGAAAAACATTTTTACTGTATATAAACAATTTTGTTCTTTGTTGATAGTTATAAAGTTATTATACTTATGCCTTGACATAATTGCCATTTATTCTGATATGCGTTATTATTTATGAGTATAAGTTATCGATTCAGTTGCACTACAATGTCTTCCCCGATACTAATGAACTTTCAGTTCGCTTGATTGGTGAACAATCTCCATAGAAGGCTAGCAACAGCTTTGTCAGCAGGCCTTGCTTAGGATTTTAAAATGCCGTTCTATTAGCATTTCTTTTCAGATGCCCGTGTCAAGAATTCAGTTCCTTTTGTCATAACTTGTTCTAATTTTTTCCTATGATGCATGAATCAAAAACTCTCTTTTTATTACCATTATATCATTACGTGTTGTTCTCTTGCTAAGGAAACTGATTACAGTATGGGTTATAATTAGATCCCAAGTTTTTTTTTTTTTTTATGCTTTGCTTTTCTTTTCTTTTCTTTTTTTCTTTCTTACTTTCTTTCTGGAGTTATTTGAGAATAACCCAAAACAAGTTTGAAGAAAACAGCTCTCCATAACTTTTCCTTTGTAACAAATCCAAGGAAACTAAATATCGATGCCTGAAATGTACCACATCAATAGAAACAAGTCATTCTAAATTTAGCATCTCAAATAATGAAATCAAAAATTTATTATAAGACAAAAACAGCTATTCAAATAAATCTAGATGTCAAAAGTGAAAAGCATGTTTCATGATTTAGGAACTTAAGCATGATATACTAAAGATGCGAGATTGGTCATGATAATTATGGAAAACCAGATAGATATGATAAGTTGGTGAAAAAGAAATAAAATTGGCTTAGGACCATTGTCACGACCTAGCCCATGACTTAGAATTTACCAAGGCGGGTATAGATGGTCGAATTGTGTGAATTTAAAAATTTTGTTATTCATTTTCTATAACTTACTATTAACAGGTGAAAGAGTCACTAATCAAATTAACTTAAAGGACTAAAATTAATTTTACCTCTTTACTGATTGTCCGCATCTTCTATAAACATTTTTCCTTTTATCGTTCATCTTTAATCACTTAATTAGCCTGAAAAGTTAGTTTAAAAATATATAAGTTAAACAAGTTAGTGAAAACTCATACTCTTAAATTACAATAATACAAGAAAAAAGAACAATATTCAAAGAGTCTATATCTATATTTTCTCATATCTATACAACTATTACATGAGACGTCGTTTAAAAAATTGTGTCAATTAAGATACATCAATATCAATATCATTTTTCATTTACATGCACGGGTATATTAGTGGTTCCCAACTAGTATCATCAAAGAGTGAGTCCATCATAGTCAATCATGTACATACAAGCATCCAATAAAAATATCCCTTTTCTAATAAAAAAAATATATTCATTTAACATTTGCATAGAAGTCAAATCGTTCAAAAATAACGTGCATACATATTATTCCTACAATATGAACAAAAATTCAATAGAATACAAAATCATGAGTTGGAGCAATTTCAATATAACTAACGATAATACTAACAAATGCATTTAGTTTAGAAAAAGCAAAATATCAATATAGTATAAGAGCATGAGTATTCACCTCGTTGATGGAAGATATGCTTACTCTTAACATATATTTCTTCTGTCAAATTATCAGATACAGAATATTCAATTATCACTTTATTTAATTATATTTTAATTTAATTATCAATTATTATTCTATTGCACTATTTTAATGTTTAAATACTTAAAATTTAAGTTCGACAATCGTAAAAATTAGTAATTATTAATAATCTACACAAAATACATTTAAAATTAAAAAACTAATCTTTAAAGAAACCTTAATTAGAAGAAGCAAATATTACCATAGTATAAGAGCATGAGTACTCTCATCATTGATGAATGATCTGCTTGCTCTTAACTTGTATTTCTTCTATCAAATTATCACATATAGAATATTCTATTATCACTTTATTTAATTATATTTTAATTTAATTATCAATTATTATTATATTGCACTATTTTAATGTTTAAATACTTAAAATTTAAGTTTGATAATTGTAAAAATTAGTAATTATTAATAATCTACACAAAATACATTTAAAATTAAAAACCTAATCTTTAAAGAAACTTGAATTAATTTATGTTTAATATTTAAATAATAACTTATAAATATAATATATAATATAGCCTTTTACCCTTAAAACCCTCTCGTTAGAGCCCTCCCTTCAGCAACGCGACTCACGATTCCACTTGTTCCTCTCCTTTGTATGCGATAGAGATGCAACCCCCTCCTTCATCGCACGAGAACTCTCTTACAAAGCAGCAACTTCACCCTCCCTTTCTTCTCCTTCGGTCGCTCAAGACCGAGCGATCAAAGCCACAAAGATTCTCTCCCGTACGAGCCTCGACATTGGCTCATCTTTGTCTATCATGAACTCAACCCGTCCTCCTCTGCGATGTTCGTTCATTTCCTCCTCTTCTTCTTCATTGGTAGGTTAGGGTAAGACTCTGCCGTCAATTGCCTCCGACTACGAGGAAGTCCTAACATGTGTCGTTCGACTCACTTGTAAGTTTTTGCCTCCCTCGCAATAATTTATTGGCGAACATCACTTCTTCAGCTTTCGACCACTTTCATTTCATCTCCCCCTTTCATTCATTTACCCAACCCCTCCTTTCCTCTTCCTCCGTTTGACAACCTGACTCTTCATTTCTTTTCCCCGATTCTTCATTCACTCTCCCCCAATAACTAAAACAGAACTATTACAACAACATCTTCAAATGGAAAAGAAGCAGAATTTTGTCGCATAGCAGTCATCATTCTTCTTGTATTAAAAAAATGGGAATATCTAAAATTTATAAATTGTAGTGTAAGAGTAGTTCAGAGAGGTAGAAGGTACAGTTGAACAAGTTCATAAATTGCGTGCTAAAAAAGAACAATACATACTTCAACATCTGTGAAGATAGTTCCATCAGATTGAATTGCATGTATTTTCCCCATAAGCTGAAGAGAATATGAATTCAGGAAGTAATTAATCAGTGCAATGCATAATTAAAAGATAAAACCTTTTTATGAAGTATGTAACCAGGCCAAATTTTAGCACTTTCTCAATCTTTTGAGTATAATATTAACCCTCCTAATCTGGGCTTCAGTCAATCCTTGAACTGTCTGATTAAGCCCTACTCAGATTGGTTTAGAGCTTCATTAAGCCCTGTATTTAATATATCACATTCCAGGTTCAATGCCAACACATGCATCTCCGAAATGTGATATATTAAATACAAATCAACACCTAAATTTTATTTTTTACATCCATACCACCCAAATCTTTCATATCACATCAAAAATACCACCATTTTAACATTTAAAAAATGAAATACACCTTTTCATGCATAGATAAGGCGGTATGTATGTACAAATTGACGTTCAGGTGTTAGATATGTAAATTCAGAGAAATTGAGGGGTATATATGTAGATCTACCTAAATACAAAGATTCCCTTATTTCATGGTTCTTTAAGTTTATGCTGCATCAGGCATTTTCGGTACCATACAGCTTTGAAAAATTATGAAGTATTCGTGACGCACAGAATTGAGAATCAGATTCTTTTATTCTATATATAAAACTAAGAAAAGAACCCACACCATAAATATTTTGCCAGAAAGACATACAGTTTTGTAGTTGAGGCCTTGATTTTCCTCGGGCGAGTAATCATCTGAACTTATGTCCACAAAATTAATTGTTCCATAAGCTTGGTTTCGTTCTCTAAGCATGCTAACCTGAAATACATGGAATGAATGGAGAAATAGAAGTTCAAGAACCTTATAGATGGAAAACTAAAATAAATAAAAATAAAAATCAAATCATGAAGCACTCAACTAAAATAAATGAGAAGAATGACTTATAAAATCAAAACCTCTAAGTAGGTATAAGTTTAATGAAGCTGATGTTGAATATCCTGGAATTAGCTGGCATCAAATCAAGTCTCCACATTTCCAAAATTAAGGCTCTCGATAGAAAAAGATCTTAATTGATTAAAAGAGGGTTTAAATACAACTTTTTTACTAGTATAGAGAGATAAAGTATGTTAGTCTCTCGCAGGGCATATAACTCAAGATTACTTTTAATAAATAATAACATGTTTGTACTAGAAAATCTTATAACAATACGCATTTTATCCCTTTAAGAAACACACCTCACGCATACAAAGAGGGCATTCTCCATCATAAAGCATTTTAATCTTCCAAGTGTTGGAGAACTGTCTATCCGTTGGTTGAGCAGTTTCTTTCAACTTGGACTGTTCTTCCGTTGGTTGAGCAGTTTCTTTCAACTTGGACTCTGAATATACCGCACGAATTTGAAACCTTGCAACTAAAACCAAAATCTATGTGAGGTTTTATAACATGGCAAAACTAAAAGCTTCAATAGCATAGTCAATAAAATTTACAAGAGCCTCGAGTACAATGAATCCTACTGTTTTGCAAGATAAAAATGATAATGGCCCAGTTAATGTTTAAGACAATTATTAGAAAGTTTTTTGAGATAACAGTAAAAGTAATTCTTTAAAAATTCTTTAACAATGGAAGCTTAGGACCATCTAGCACGACTAGCTTCATCTTAACTCACTCTGAAAACCAAAGCCTTGGAACACCTTAGTCTCTCCCTCAGCATAAACACATCTGGATGATCATTTATAGCAAAAGGTACAGGCACTCCCTTCACTTCTTAGATTCTTGAAAACTTGGCCATTTTGTGGACCATGTAGTTCATGAAGCCAAAGACAATGTAGTTGAACTTATGCTGTAATTCAACTAGGCAATTTTAACTCACTAATAACTCTAAGCTTACCTAAGGAAAGGCAATCGAGGCTCTAAGGTTAAATCATACAACCTAAAAGATGAAACACACAAAAATCACAATTAGTAGGTTACCGACTTTTAATTTATAACAAAATCAACCACTTCTAATGTTTAAAAAAACAAGCACAGTTCTTTCGTTCCAAATAATAATATAATAGCCATTAAAATCTGAAATTCCACAATAACAATGAATAATAGCAATCAATGGAAGGGACTAAAATAAGAAATTTCTAATAATCCTCTAAAATCCAGTCAAAAACTGCAAATTCCATGTTTTCAAGTACATAAATAGTAGGAACCAACTTATAGTTTCAAAATTTTCCAACATATTCATCCAAGAAATTAAAATTAAGAGAGAGTAAGAAGAGTTGGTTTTAACAATAATTGAAAAAGTCGTGGAAATTATATAAAGAACAAGCAGTGGACTGAGGAAAATCAACTAAAAAATATTTAACCGAAAATCTAGCCAGGTAGCAGCTTTCATTGTGAATCCCAAGGGTATCAGTGGAAATGAATAAATATAACAAAACTGAGGACACAATAAACAAAATACAGTAAAATCTTACGATCTCGGAAAAAAGAAAAATTTGAAAGCGGGAATTAATTTTCTTTTTATGTTAATTGAATTAGGTTGTTTGCAGCAGTTTAAAAAACCTAAAGAGAGAGTTAAAATTTGAAGAGTACAATTCATTCTCGATAGGATCAAGAAAATACAATAAGATTTAAAGTTCTTTTTCTATGCTTCTAATGAGATCATAATTATAATTAGTTTCTTGTGAATATGTTCATGCATAACAAACATATGTTTTGCAAATGATTGAACTAATTCACTTGTTCTAGACTCAATAGAAAGCTGAACAAGATCTATTGGTTTCCAAGCTAAATACCTGTGATAATTTCAAAGGGCCAAAGAACTATAAAAGATGAATTACAGACAAATGTAATAATAGGTGGAATCAAATCTCTATTTGACGCGTGCTTTTTTAATCAGATAGTATACCATATCATTTAAACTCCTACCAACTATTTCAGCTTGACCATTAGTTTGTGGACACCAAGTGTTAAAATCATTAATAGCGTTCTCATTTTATTCCATCAAGTTTTCCCAAAACAATAAATTTGAAGTCTATATAGATACAAACTTTTTTTGAGTTGTCCTTGCAAATTAAATATCTAATAAATATAATTAGAAGTTTCAGAGGTATCAACAGTTTTAAAACATAGAATAAAATGAGCCATTTTTAAAAGTGACCAATCAAATCAAAATAGAATTATATTTTTTATTGTTCATGATAATCTTTAAAAAATCCATGCTCACATCCTCACAAGTTCTGTATGAAATAAGAAATGATGTATAAAGTCCGATATTATATTTCTTTTCTTTAGCCGTTTGGCGTGTTCTAATTTGTAATATTAAACATGCAACATCTTGTTTCAAGGTATGCCAATAATATTTATTAATAATGACAGCTATAATCTTACCTTGATCAAAATACATTGAAAAATAACAAGAACATAACTTTAAGACTAGAAAATATTCACAACATTTTTAGCCTTATCCCAAGTAGTTGAAGTAGATGCTAAGACATATTGCAAATGCAAAGTTGAGTTTCCTTAAAAAAAAAATCACCCTTAATAATAATGTAATTGAATCAATATATAGCTAATTAATTTCCTTACATTAGTATAAATCTCTTTAATATGATCAAAATCGGTGGTGGACAACAACCATACTTAAGGCATAAGAGGTTTATTTTTACTTGCAGCACAACATTTTTTGAAATATGTGCAATCCAATAAAAAGTCAACCCATTTCGCAAATGTGCCCAACTTTCTTTATAGAGTTTCAATTGACAATCCAAATATACAACAAACTCCTAGGAAAACAATTACGCATTCAATATCAAAACCATTATATAATCGCATAAAATTCTATATCATAATTAGAGTATTTATCTATTGCATCATTTGACTTCTCACTAAAACAAACAATGGAATGTCCAACTTGAATCAACACTCCCCTAATTCCTAGATTAAAAACATCACAAGAAACCTCTAAAACCTTATTAAATTCTGGTAATTGTGATACAAGAACAATAGTAAGTCGTTCTTCAATGTAAAAAAAAATTAATAGCAAATTCCATCTTCCTGATTCTTTTTCAATATAATTAGTAATTGGTAGAATGATAATGATAAATCCTTTAATGAATAGCCCATAAAAGAAATCAAACAATGGAAACTGCAAATAACATCAATATTGGCAGGTGTTGCTAGCCTCTACACACCTTAAGCTTATCAAGATCAAGTGATATTCCTAATATATTAGAACATAATAGAATCAAACAATGGAAACTGCAAATAGCATCATATGTATACATTGTGACATTTCTATGACAAAGAGGGCTGAGAATAAGAATAAGCATAAAAGTAAAATAAACGAATATGATACATTGCACAATACAGTGAATGAAAGAATTCCCAGTAATAGTTTTATTATTTCTGATCATTGCTTCATGTACTGCATTTAAATCATATTTTTTTATACTTTTAAGCATGTTTGTTATATTATAGTTGTTACTCATGTTAGTCACTGACCAGCATGCACATTTTTTAGATATTGAATTTTAATTTATTATTGGTTATATCACTGAGTCAAAATTACTAATTTTATTTTATGTTTTAAGTAAGGGTAAGAAACATGTGGACAATTAACCATGTGATATACCTTTTATATCGCTTTTGAATGTTAAGATTTTGGGTTATTATAAAAGGCATTTGGGGTACATAAAATTTTATATATTTGAGTAATATAAAAGCTTTGTATTTTAATATGAGGATTTATTTATGCATGCTTTCCTGCTTATATTTGATATCAAAGATTTTATTGTAGGTATTTGTAATAATTTAATAAGATTAATTTGCTACTCTTCTAATCCTAAAGAGCATGATTTAGGATGAGTGTTGATTAAAACTAAATCCTAACGAAGCGTCCTTCTCTATTATATTGTAGGTTGACCTAAGGAGAAGTTGATTGTTGTGTGATTGAAAGTAGTATAAGAGCCAATGTTGAAGTTAAAATCGATAATGGAAGCATGATTAATTTAAAGGAAGTAGGAATGAGATTAAAATTAAGTTAATTAAAATAGATTTATAGGTCAATTTAATTTGGATAGTCAATATAAGATATTAGGAAGTAATTTGTGCATAATATAAGTATTAAAGGATAAATTATATTAAATAACTAAAATTGTGCAATTACAAATAAATATATCTGAAGAAGTGTCAGAAAGAATCAATGATCAATCATTCAAGTCAACTAATGAATCAGAAATGCAAGTTGTGGATAACTCTAACATAAGTGGAGCACAAAATAGAGCTAATATGAAGTCTCAAGCCAACGAGTTGTAGGATATCGTTAATTTGATCTCTCATGTAGTGGATAAAATAACCTCTTTTGAAAAATCATCCACAAATAGTAGGCAAAAATCTAAATTCAGCACAAAAGTTGATCAGCATCTCAGAATATTTCAGACAATTCAGGCCAAATGCATTTAAAGTAGTTAGTAATCCAACCATTACTGATTATTATAAATGAAAAAAATTTGGATGGTATGATTTGTTTAGACAACAGAAGAGTGATATCAACCATTTTCATGCTTAGAAGGTGAAGCAAAAAAATGGTGACAAACACAAAACAGGAAAAAGCTTGGGCTAACACCACTTACATTGATTCGGTGGGATGACTTTATAGAAGTATTTAAGAATTGGTTGATTCAAGCATCAGCTAAATTATCATTGTACGACAAGTTATTCAACCTAATCTACAGATTCATGACTGAAGCAAAGTACACCTCCCTATCCCGAAATGCCTCTCACTACGTCAGCACCCTGAAGGAAAAGTGTCACAAACTTCAGCGAGACATTAGCATTAGCGTCTTTTGACATAAATGAATGCTTTCTTTTACTTGAAAGAGCCAGAGAATTGAAAGAATTGAAAGAATTGAAAAGAAAAGAGAGCCAGAGAATTGAAAGAATTGAAAGAATTGAAAATAAACTGAACTATTTCAAATAACGTTGGAAACCATTAGGGTTGCAATTGAGTCGAGTATCAAAGTTCGGACTTGGCTTGATATAATTATAAGTTGTTTATGTTCGGCTTTTGCTTATGTCGAGCTTTCATATATTGTTCAAGCTTTACTTGTTTAAATTTTTCAATGTTAAAACTTGATTTGTTCATGACAAGTGAACGTATAATTAAACGAGCTAAAAATTCAAATGATTATCTAGATTTACATATAAAAATTCAACAAATAAATTTACAAATCCGATCTCACCTACTAATTTATTGATTATAAACTATGTAAAAGGTAACTCATGAACCATGATCATATGGGATGTAATCTCTCATATTTTAGTATGATCATACTTCCAAGTTTACACCCAACTCCCACATTTAGATATAGATGTTGGTTTTCTCATAGTGCTATACACGTTATTTTTCTAACCTTTTTTAACAATTTTGTAGATGTCTATGATATTGAGTTGTTGCATCATCTTTATTTTTTATCATATATAACTTACAATGATTGCACTGCACTTTCTTTACATCATTTTTTAATCAGGTAGAATTTATGAGCAAAATGGAAAAAGGAGTTATACGAGAGACTAGAGATTTAGAAATCCCTGCACATCGCGATCTCATTGTTACCTTCGATGCTTGCGCGATCTCATTGTTACCTTCGATGCTTGCATGCACTAACAACTTAGAGCTTCGTATGTTTCGAGCAATACCAAAAGATATGAAACTGCAAGATGCCAAAAGAAAGTGAGGTTTGAACGGGTTTAAAGTTAATTTTAAAGAACATTTCATACGTACCACATGAGTCTTAAGTATTTTCAAATCTAACACCTAAACTTTAAAAAATCAAATCTATAATTAAAGAAATTCTATTAAATTAAATTTTAATTAAATAATATATCGTATATAATAAGAGTTATCATCAAACGAACTTAATATCGAGTATTTAATGAGTTACTTATTGAACAACAAACGAGTTCACTCGTGAACATAAATGAACAAATTCAACTATATTCATGTTTATTTTATTTAGGCTCTGAGCTTTTAAAAATTGCTCAAGCTTATTTATTTACTAATTTGAACGAGCATGATCAAGTTTTAATTGAGGCGAGTTCGAGTTATTCATTGAGTGCACTGCTTCACTTACAACCGTAAAAACCAAAAACAAACAAGCATGAAAGTTTGATAAGAGGGCACATTTGCAGAGCAAGAGATTCAGGTTTGGTAGCAAGCAGAAGAAGATTCAATTAGAGAAGTTAGTTTATGATAAGTGTTAAAAAAGACATTTTGAGCCGTGTTTGGTTGGTTCAATGAAATATTTCGAAAGCGGACAAGAAGGATATCATCAGATGGAATGCCCGTTAAAAAGGAAGAATGATAGCCGACTATAGGGAATTTTAGGGTGGTCCCGCGACCAAGCAAGCACCTGCTGCTCACCTGGACCGAAGCGATCCAAATTTTTCTGTGTAGTGAAGACGGTCGGCCCTCGAGCCCAATCTGATTCATCATATTATTATATATTTACATTTTTTGTTGTTCTAGGGTTAGTTTTTGTGTCTTTTGTATTAGAAAAGTCGTCGGTGCCTATCCTTCCCTTCAAGGGTTGTATCCTAAGGTTTCATGTAGTGCTTCGACCATATCTTGGCCTCCATGTGGTAATTATCTTCTCAATCCATTTTTGCACTCCTCTCGCTTTGCTAACACGCTTTCTTCCTAGTTGTAGCTGCCTCGAAAATAGTCATTTTGTTGTTATTTCTGCAGTTCCTCATCGTCCAGCCATCCTTCTCATTGTCGGACCCTCAAGACAATTCTCCTTTTGTTGTGCCGCAGTCCCACGCCTTCCCCGCCACTGTCGACGTCATTCCCACTCACTGCCACCGCTTGGAAATAGCTGATCTTGGTCGTCTTTTATTGCTCCAGCCACTTGGCCAACTATTTTTATCATTCCAACCTCCTGCCATTGTCGCAACTCCTCCCATTCGCCGCAGACATCCTTCCCCCTTGCTGCCATCAACACGGATAGCCCTCACACGTCGTCCCCCAGTTCTCTACTAGTTGTTCGGCCGAGGTAAAACCGTTGTCTTGGTATTTTTTGCTGGTCAACTGTCATTTCCACCCCCGTGCCACCTTCCAAACCCTCACAGGCCACCAGTACCACCCCAAATCTACCCTCTTTGACCGTTTATATCGCATTAGTTGCTACTTTCAATTTTGTGTGTCACAATTGTTTTTATTTCCTATTCGAGTAGGTTGTTTGTAAGTCCATATTTGAGTTTCACTAAAAATATTTGATTTTCCTATCGTTATTTGAGTTAACACTAATATGACCTTGGTTGGCTCAATAAATTTTTCGGATGCAATCAAGAAGGATATCGTCAAATGAAATATTTGTTAACAAGGAAGAATGTTAGCAGGTCATGAGAAATTTCAAGATAGAGTCAACGCAAATCTTTTGAACCTACCTCGTTATTGTAAAATATTTTTGGATCTTGTAGTTCACATTAAACTTAGAATAAAATGTTGAAAGAAATAAACAAAAACTCATTATTGGTTCTTTTGTAACTATCAATTTAAGCAACAATCAATCGCTTTTTTATATCAACTAACAAAATACGCTTCATTCCTTCCAAACAATAATTTAAAAGTCACCAAAGTATGAAAATAGGCAAAAAAAAATATATGATTATCAATATAAACTTCTATAGCAACTAGAAATTATATCAACAAAAAGAAAGCCGTCGAGTATCAAACTTAATGAAATCCTAATCACACACATATCAATCACTCAACTCTTTGAGCAAAAAGAGCTAGGATGTTAATAAAAAATAAAAATATTTTTGGTCTTATGCTAGAACAAGGAAACTATCTGATACTGGAACTAGTAGGAAAAACACTGGAAATAAAAAAGAAAATTTTCATTAATATTAAAATAGGGTTACAACATAAATGATAAATAATAACATGAAACATGAAATGACACGAGCAACACATCTCATGTGTATTCCAAGGGTGATGGAGACCAACGAGATGGGTCGGATAGCTTGCGGAGGGGTGGTGGCAGCTAGAGGAAAAGTGCAGAATTGCAGAGACAGCAAATATGGTAGGTGACTGGCGGCAGGCGGAGGGTGGTTTGAAAGAGATGGACAGCAAGGAAAGTGGTAGTCGATTGGGAGTGCTAGGAAGGGGGGAAGATGGTTGGGCAGCAAGGTAAAGTTGCAGGTATAAGGCAGTTGAGTGCAGGAAATGAAGGAAGGGACATGCCCGCAGCTAAATGAGGGGAGGAGAATGATTGGGGAAGAAAAAAAAAGGATACAACACCATTACAAAGTAGTATACAGTCGGAGCACCACCACCTCCTCGGATACAACATTGAAACAGAGAAAAGATCTCCACACATAAGATTTAAAAGCAAACACAACAAGAACTGACTCCCACGCACAAAGGACAGCAATTTATAGACTCCCAAGAAACTTCTACACAAAAGATAAAGGGGGTGAGAAGGCAAGAAGAATCCATAAAACACTTCACAAATGAAGATGAGTGTGACAGACTTGCAATACATCTTCCCGGATGACAAAATTTCGCGATCTCGCTTCCTGTCTACATGATAGTTCGCAGGGTTTCTGCCCGCGTGTTCAGCACCACACATTAGGGGGGCCTTTTAGAGCCCTATGTCACTATCTCTTCAAAATTTCAAATTTGCCATCAAAAGTTGCAGACAATCCCAAGAATCGACATCCAACAACACATGAAATAATTGGGAGAAAACAAAATTTAACTCACATTAGGTTTTTTTAATATATATGCTTTATTGCGAAGAATGTTGGCCCTTAAAAGAGGAAGCATAAAACAAAGTTACAAAGTTAAGTGTTGCGGAGATGATAATGCTTAGGTGGATGAGCAGCTTGACACTTGGAGATAAAATGTGAAACGAATCTATCCGTGAAAAAATTGGTGTAGATCCAGTTGCAGACAAGATTAAAGAGAGCCGTCTTAGATGTTTTAGTCACATTAAAAGTCGACCATCTGATGATACGGTTAGGATAGTAAATGTTTTAGACTCAACTTATGTTAAGAAAGGCAAAGGTGGACCTAAAAAGATTTGGGCATATTGCATAAAAAATGATCATATTCTATTGGAATTAAATGAAAAAATGACACTCGATAGGATACAATGGAGAAAAAGGATTCATGAAGCCGACCCCACTAAGTGGGATAAAGGCTTTTTGTTGTTGTTGTTGATATATGCCTCAATAGTCCTATTTATAAACACAAAAAAATCCAAATTAACCAACTTCTAATGTCCTTCAAGATCCATTAAAATTTTGTATGTTTCGATTCATCTTGGATTTCAATGGGTTTCCAATCCATCAGAAGAAAAGAATAAAAATAAAAATAAAAAATATTGGTCTAGCACGGATACAAAGTTCTAATAAAGTTAAGTAAAGCGTCCACTGTATTAGAAATGTGCCGATGAAAGAATGAAACCACAAAGAAAAGTGATGTGCGAGACACGCACATGGATCCCATGAATCTCGACTTGCAAGAAGATGATTGGGCGCCAGTAGGCAAGAATCTGCAGTGCCTGAATGACAGAGCCGCACCAAACAAGCATGTAGATCCCCTGAATCTCAGATTGTGGCGCAACATACGACGGAACTCACCCAACACCACCATTACCCTCTTGAGACGAATAGTGCAGGAATAGGCTCCGAATAAAGAGTAAATACCCCACTAAAGACTTGCTATAGACTCTGTTCAAACCGAAAATACATTCACATATTGCGGCGTATGCCATCATCACCCCCGTCATCTCAGCGCACATAACAATACAAATCTATAATGGAAACATCAACACCTTCACATAATATTCCATCAAAATCGTTTTCATTATTATTTACAACTGTAAACTAGCTCATTCAACAACCCTAGAATCAATTCTTACATAGTTTGGCGATAGTGTAATGTCATGAAAATTTAAGATATCTCTGAAAATGAAGCACTCCGTTAGTCCCTTGGCAATGCTCGGACAGTGTCTAATTGAATTCAGCGGTTTGCAAAAGCAATATCGTTCATGGCCGGAAATCAAAGTTATCAAAATAAGATCGGAATAAAATTGAGGTATAAATGAACCTGGAGATGCATCGCGAGGGATGCGCAAGATCCATGAAGGTAAGATGGATGAATAGTTCATAGTAGGACGTAGCGGGACGTGACGGAGAGCAGCTCGACCAAAAACCATTGCCATGCTTCCGCGACTCTCCGCCGACCACACTTCTCACGAAACGGAAATAAATATTACATATTGATAATATAAATATATAATAACTAAATTTAATTTTATTTAATATATATATTTTTTAGATTATACTAATCGATGATTTAGTACTTAATGAACTATTCATCATTAATCTGTATTTTATTAAAATGCTTAATAAATAACTTATAATTTAACATGCATTCATTATGTCATCATCATAAATCAAATATAAAATATTCTAATTATTATGCAGGCAGAAATTAATAATAGTACACATGAGTCCTGAGCTTGAATAACAAGAAGAAAGTGTGTCTGTGATAATAGCAAAGAGATAGAGAGAGATATATCTTAATAGGAAAAATGTGATTATAATGATTAGAAACATCCGGATGGCTATTTAGAAGGAAATTTACATTTCTACAATGATAACAGTGCAATTATCACTCGTCACATTATAATAATAAAACTATCTGATGCAAAATCCATATACAAAAATAAAAGAAAAACAATTATATTAAATCAAATGAAATGAATAAATATTCAATAAAAACACGTTTGGAACCAACCAATAAATTGTTAAACATACAAAAAAAAAAAACTAAACAATAATCCCCGAACCAATAAATTGTTAAACATACAAAAAAAAAAAAAAAACTAAACAATAATCCCCTTCTTATCCTTCTTTATCTTCTCCTCATCCTCAAGCTAAACCGACTGCTTCCCTTCATGCAATTCTGAATGCAGCATCGTTTTAAAATCTACTTTCATCTTCCACTCCATCTTCGATCTCAGGTTAGCTAGGTGGGTGGAGATCTAAGCATCAACCTCAGCAACAACTTGGTGATGCATTTCCTTTTGTGCAGTAAAAGTAGATGCATCGGATATGTTAGATGTCCGACAGACATCATAGGCTGATGCTTGGGACCCCAACTTATAGACCTTGCCTTTCTTCTTGTCGTTGCTAGCCTCCCTCCGTATGTCGTACTCAGAAGAATCGTGAGATATGTCGAACCATAGGCTGACTATTGGTATCGGCTCTCCCTGAGCCTCTAGAGGCCTCTTACAAAAAATTATGTTAAATGAAAATTAATGACTAAATAAGCTTTGATAGTTATTTGAAATGAATTAAATAATTAATTTTGTGATTTACTTTACATTATGGCTTATTATTTTCTATAATGTATAAGAGGCACGTAATCTAAGAAATTGTAATGGTCCTTATAATCAGAAGCAAGCTGTTAATTTCATTTTGTAGAAGACTAATTAATTTCTAGCCTTTTGGCAATTGCTACTTAAGTTCTCTTTAAGTTTGCAACTGAGTTGAGGCAACACAATCCTGATAAGTAAGCTTAGAACTTAGCTGATAAAGTCCGCCTACATTATGCTAATGAGTTCATCTTAAGCTTGGCTTGACTAGTTTTTCATTGAGTGCTCGTTTGGGGCAAACTATTTGTCGCGCCACGGCTTCGGAATGATGGGTCTATGGTTCAAAAAGTGTGATGTGACTGCTTCTCGGGATTATTCAGGAGGAAACGCGGTCGAGGGTGGAGATTAATCAGAAGGAAACACAGCTGACCCATGTTCCTTCATTGTGTAGTAACGAGGCTACCCTCGTGTTACCCCGCTGCATCTTTCTCTCTCAAGTGTCTTGCCCTAATATCCCTCTCTCGCACGATTTTCATGAGGTTGCCTTTCTCTCATGATTCTTTCTCCAACTCCCCTCTCTCTCTCGTGATTCTTACAGATACGGCACCCTCTCTTTCTCTCCCAATTCTCTAGTTTAACTGTTACGGTGAGTTCTCCTCTCCCTCTCCTCTCTCAGCTCTTCTGCTCAGTTTGGATCATTTGATTCTTCCTTTATATGGTGGTTCCTCTTCGTGCGGTGCTTTTTGATCATTTGTTCCGCCTTTGCTTTAGTATTCTCTACCTCAACACAAATGTTGTGGTTTTTTATTTTGAAAATTTTTATGTGGTCAAATATTTTATGGGTTCTCTGCGTTCTTATACTTTGATGGTTTCAGTTGATGTTGGATTTTATGTTTTTTTTTTGGAATTTCACATGCAATGTCTTGGAAATAGGTGATGGTTTCAGGTTGTTGTTGGATTTTGGTTTTCAGTTTGCTCTTTTATGTTCTTGATGTTTGTTGAAAATATGTGGTGTTGTTAATTGCACATGCAATGACTTGGAACTAGGGGGTGCTTTTTTTTTATATTGGATTATGGTTTTCTATTCGCTCTATTATGTTCTTGTTGTGAGTCAAATGTATATGTTGGTGTTGATTGCATGTACAATAACTTAGAAATATTTATTACTTGACGCATATATGAGTTGTATGTTGGTGTGTGGAGGTGATGGATGTGATGTTGTTGATGTGTTGGTGTGTTGCATTTTTTTTTATTTTGTGGAGGTGTTGGCAGTGGTGTTGTGTGTGGAGGTACTGATGTGTGGATGTATTTGTGTTGGTGGTGTTGTGAATGTATTGGTGTGTGAAAGATTTATTGTGTTGATGTATTTGTGTTGGTGGATGTGTTTGTGTGTGGACGTGGAGGTGCTGGTGCAGGGTGGTTGGTGTGTGGAGGTTGTGGTGTAGGGTGGTTTGTGTGTGAAGGTGGCGGTTCGTGTGTGATTGTGTTTGTGTTGGTGGATGTAGAGGTGCTGGTGTTGGGTGGTTGGTGTGTGGAGGTTGTGTTGTAGGGTGATTTGTGTGTGAATGTTGTGGTTGATGTATGGTTTTGCTTGTGTTGGTGGACGTGCTGGTGTTTGGAGGTGGTGGTGTGTGAAGCTAATGGTAATGGTGTTAAGGATGTGTTGGCGTGTGGAGGTGATAATAATGATGATGTGGATGGGTTGGTGTCTTGTTGTATTGGTGTGTGGAGTCGGTGGTAGTGGTGTTGTGGATGTGTTAGCGTGTGGAGGTGGTGGTAGTGGTGTTGTGGATGTGTTAGCGTGTGGAGGTGGTGGTAGTGGTGTTGTAAATGTGTTAATGTGTGGAGATGTTGGTGTGTGAGGTGGTGGTGTGGATGTGTTGGTGTGGAAGACCAGTAGTAATGATACTATAACATTCCTATTTTTTTTTGAGTTGTGATAAATATTTTTTTGAGTAAAAATTTATGTTGATTAATTTTTTTCATGCTAGTAATAAAATGATTAAGACGAAAGATGTCAGTTCATCTGAAATGTGGGATAACAATACAAATATAATATTTTATGACATTTACCTTAAAGAGGTTGGCCTGGGAGTTAAGCTGACAATCTTTTTAAATAAAAAAGGCTGGCATTGAGCGATTTTCACATCAGGTAAATATTATTTGGTCAATGATTAATTTCTATTACAACGGGGGTATCTGAGTCTCTATCTTGATACCGAATATCACATATCTGACTTTGAGAGAGCAATTAATGTCATGCAACAAGAGAGAAATGTTTAACAAGAGACACATTTCCTTGCTCGACAAAGTCATGGGTGATGAGATGATTTTGATTATCTAAAATTTTTTATTCGATTTAAAAGAAAATAAAAACACAATTTAAAATTTTTAGCCATTGTTTTAAACGGTGACTTTCAAAGCATGCGCCTCTTACTCACAACAATAATAATAAAAAAAAACAACCAACCTTCTCCCGCCAAACAATGCATTATCATAAGTCGCATAAATATAATACATATTACAAACAAAATCACCCCATGTAATTTATATACGGAGCAAAAAGCATCATCCTCCTCCTCCTCCAATGTCCTAAAACCTTATCCCTTCTTCCCGCTCTCCCCCCCATGCTGCAGCCTAACCAATCCCCAATACATTCCCGTTTCCCCCTTCCCCATAAGCGCCGCATGGCTTCCCTTCTCCACCAATCTCCCCTTATCCATCACCGCAATCAAGTCACAGTTCCTAACCGTACCCAACCGATGCGCCACCACCACGCTCGTCCTCCCAACCATAACCCTCTCCAACGCCTCCACCACCACATTCTCCGATTTCCCATCCAGAGCGCTTGTCGCCTCATCCAACAACAAGATCTTCGGATTCCGCAGTACCGCCCTCGCTATCGCTATTCTCTGCTTCTGCCCTCCCGACAGCTGAATCCCCCTCTCCCCACACCACGTCTCGTACCCATCCTTCAACCCGCTTATAAAATCGTGCGCATTGGCGACTCTCGCCGCAGCCTCCGCTTCGCTTGCCACCGCTCCGTCTAGCCCGTACGTTATGTTCTCCCGAATCGTGCCGGCGAACATGGCCGGCTCCTGTCCGACCAACGCGATCTGTCGACGCAATGCACGGAGGTTGTAAGATCGGATATCTCTCCCGTCCACGCATATGTGTCCGGCTGTGGCATCATAGAATCGCTCGACGAGGGATATGATGGTGGATTTGCCGGAGCCGCTGGGCCCGACGAGGGCGGTTGATTTCCCGGCTTGAATGGCAAGAGAAAAGCGGTGGAGAATCGGGACGTCGGGCCTCGCGGGGTAGGCAAAATCGACGCCGCGGAATTCGATCGATCCGGTTAAGGACGAATTGGGTTGGTGGCAGCCATCGGGATCATCGGGCTCGATGGCTGAGAAGCGGTCGAGGATGGAGAAGACGGAAGCGACGGAATGGGATCCTTTGGCGAGATCGGTGGTGGTGCTTCCGGCATCGGCGATGACGCGGCCGGTGCTGACGACGATGACGAAGGTTTGAAGGAGGGCTTTGGAGGAAATGAGTCCTTGTCGGACAAGGATGCCGCCGTACCAGAAATCGAGGGCCCATGTGCAGATGTTGAGGGATTGGGAGAGGGCGAGGCCTAAGCCAGCGAGATAGGATTGGCGGAGGGAGTGGCGGCGAGGGTTGGATTGGGAGAGATTGAAGAGGCGGAGGATGCGGGGTTGGGAGGAGAAGGAGGTGATGGTGCGGAGATTGTTGACGGCTTCGGCGGCCAGTTTGCTGCTCTCGGATTGGGATTTGATGGATTTTCCGGAGATGTTCTTGAGCAGGACCCGGCGGGCGTAGAAGCAGGTGATTATCAGAGGCTGTGTGGCGATGATGATGATGGCCAGACGCCATGCGATTATCACGCCCATCGCGAACGCCACTGTTACTGCTGTTAGTGCTTGGATTATAAGCGACATTCGATCTCCTACCAGTGACCGCACCTTGCATATTAAATAACAATAATTATTTACATATATACCCCTTAACTCTTTCTTATGTATGTGTGTGTCTATTAAAATTTTACTCTGATGATCTTATTTATATATCTACTAGGTAATATTTATTATTCATGTTAGTATGAGTGCTAAATGTATAAATTTTGTCTTGCTACAATAATTACCTAATTAAACACGGTAATTAATTTATAATTAAGACTAAAAGTCTATTTAGGGCAGTTATAGACTAGGATTCGTTTGGGGCGGCAGTGTTTTGACAGTGTGATAGTGTGCCGCAGTTTTATTGATTTGGATAAACTACGTTTTGTTGGTTTATTCAAAAAATTGTCATTGAAATTTACATTTTCACACTATCATGACTATGTATAGTGGTAGATTTTTAACTACGGTTTGACTTTTTCAAAAAACTGTAATGTCACCGTTGTTTTTTGAACATCAAATTATTTTTCAACAGTTTAACAATTATTTTTTAATAAGCTGCAATCGCCCAAAAGTGACTCTTACCTAGATTAGTTGTCAAACATAACTTTTAGCTGCAGCTTTTAAAAAAATAAACAAGAAAAAAATGTGTTGGGGGCACCATACATTTTCCCCAAACACCCTAACTATGAGATAATTAATTTGTGAACTACGAAAGTAAGTTTAAGTGTACTCACCACTGCAGCGTCCTTAGCCAAACGGGAGCAAATAGCGCCGGAAGAATTATCTTCTTGATCAAACCAACCCACCTCAAAAGTAAGAATCTTAGCCAGCATCCTTTCCCTCACCCTTTTAGTCAAGCATTCCCCCATGACTCCCAAATGATAATGCTGCACCACACTAACCACAAAAGAGAATACAGACAATCCCACAAAAATAAGTGCATAAGTCCTAATCTTCTCCTTCATCTCTTCATGATCCTTAATAAAATAAACCATCAACATGCTGCTGAGAGCATATGAATAAGCCGGCTGAACGGCGCCGAACAGAATAGCTCCAGTGCCGCCGAGCAAAGCGTGTCCCCATTCCGGCGCGTTCATCATCAGCAATCGACGCAGGGAAGGGACTGACCGCGACGGACTCCGCCCTGACTTGTCATTCCCCTCATTCAATTCTTCCATTTCGCCGAGTGATTTGGTTGAGCTTGAAATGGAGAATCGCCGGCTCATGCTGCGGCTGCTGAATAATTAGATCGTAATTAGCTACTGTAACTAAGTACATGCAATTAACTAGTGATTAGATAGCAGAAATTTAATAAGTATTGTTAATTATTTAAGGTTTAATAAATTTGCAAATTATTACTACATGATTACCCTTGTGATGTAATAAGCATATAATAATAAATAAGGCTTTGAAAGAGCCGAGTTCGGCTCTTGTTCGGCTCGTTCGAAATTGACTCATGTTTGAAATGACTCGTGAACAATGTTTATGTGTTCGAGTAGAAAAATTTATTTGTGTTTGTGTTTGGCTCGAAATTAAATTGTTAGAATATAAAATATTTATTATTATTATTATTTTAATTAAATTAAAATAATTTTGTTTTTCTAAAAAAGTAGTTTGTATTAATAATTCACCAAACAAATATCAAAAATAAATTTCAAAAAACATAGATTAACTAAAAAAATTATAATTTATAATATTAATTTGAGCCAAGCGTGAGAACACGAGCAAATAAACTTTTGTTCTTATTCAGCTCGTTTAAATTTCGAGCTTAAAAAATTATTTGAATAAATGAGCTGAACACGAATTATTTGCTAACAATGAACTAAATTAACAGCCCAAATAATAAATAATCATGTACGTGTTAAAATAAAAAAAAAAAAAAAAAAAACTTTTCACTTTCAAGTTTTCACAAAATTTATTGTCAACTAATTGTAATTAGTCAGTAATTATGCTAGTTATATGGAGTCACTTAAATATCATATACCAGTACTGTTCACTGTTTCAGCTTCCATCATTTTGCAAATTATTGCAAAGGCTGATGAGGATGATTTGACCATCATGAAAAAAAGAATCACAAAAGAAGAAAAAAAATATAGATATTGATTCACCTGCCCAAAGATTCGTGATCCTCGGCCGGCTGGCACCGCTGCGCTCGAATGAGAGCAGAATAGTGACTGTTGGGGTCGGCAATGAGTTCTTCATGAGATCCCGTTTCCACGACTTCGCCAGCATCGACGAAGGCGATGGAATGTGCGTTTCGTATTGTGGAGAGGCGATGGGCGATGACTATGGTGGTGCGGCCGACGGCGGCGACGTCAAGGGCTTCCTGTACTAAGCGCTCCGACTCGGAATCGAGGGCGCTGGTGGCTTCGTCCAAAAGAAGGATCTTTGGCTGCCGGATGAGAGCGCGCGCGATCGCTATGCGCTGCTTTTGGCCGCCGGAGAGTTGGACGCCTCTCTCGCCTACCTGATTGGTATGTCATTTGTATATTAGTCATGTACTTTAGGGAAATAATAATGATAACTCATGGACGTGACTAATCGTTTCATTAAAAACATAAAAATTATATATGCTTTTGTCACGTTACAATTATTGAAAGCATTAAAAGATAGAAAATCCGAGCAGTTAGATTTTTTAACACTAAAATAGTATGGTTAAGCATATGACTTCTGACTTTATGTTTTCGGAATTATTAAATAGATTAAATATTCTTGATTGATACGTATGATAGTAATTTATTAAAATATTTTTTATCATTTATGACATGACAGTAAATTGTCGCCTCATTTTGAAATGGAGGAATCCAGCTCTGGTGTCACTCGGTGGAATTTAATAGGTAAATAATAAAATAAAATTTTATTTTTCCGTTATCAAAATAATAATCTGATAAGTAAATTTTATTTTTTTAATATCATATTTATGGAATAAGTATTAACAAACTCATCATCAATTTCTACACCAATACTTTACAAAGTAAATTACCAAAATATTTTCTGATTAATATTATTTAATATTTGATCCTTTATAATTATTTCTACAACACTTTATCAAAATAAGTTAATATTATTTAAATTAAAATATGAATATTTTAAATATAAATAAATAAGTAAGATTTTCCACACACAAAAAAAAAAAAGAAGAAGAGATAAATTTAAAATGAAAATACCTGCGTATCATATCCCATAGGCAACTGGTAAATGAACCCATGCGCATTAGCCTTCTTTGCCGCCTCCACCACATCCTCCAAACTCCCCTCCTCCTTCCCAAACAACACATTCTCCTTAATGCTCATATCAAACAACAATGGCTCCTGACTCACCATTCCCATTATCCCCCTCAACCACTTCACCTTCAGCCTCCTTATATCCACTCCATCCACCACAATCCCACCGCCGGTCGGATCGTAAAACCTCTGCAGCAGCGCCACCGCCGTCGACTTCCCCGACCCGCTACCCCCCACCAGAGCCGCCGTCCTCCCCGCCTCTACCCTCAAACTAAACCCTCTAAAAACCTCAACTTCAGGCCTCGCCGGATACCAAAATCTCACTTTTTTAAACTCCACCTCACCTCTCACTTCCCTCACCTCCTCCCCTTCATCGCTCTCCGAATCGATCGCTGGCTTCCTATCCATAACCTCCTTTATACGCTCTGCCGCCGCAATCCCCTCTCCCAAATACTTAACATTCGACAGTCCCAGACCGAGGGCGAGCCCGCCGTTGATAACGGAAGATCCGGCGGCGAAGATGGATCCACCTTTTACATCGTGGAGGATAACGAGACGGCCGCCGTACCAAGCCATGAGAGCCCAGATGGAGAAAGTTACGCCATTGCTTCCAAAGGCGAGACCTTTGGCGAGGGCTTGTCGGATTCCGAGGCGAACGGAGGAGTTTAGAGCGGAGGAGAAGGAGGATATCGTGGTGGGTTCGGTAACGCATGAGTAGACTGTTCGGACGGAGGAGATTGCTTGCTCGGCGATCAGGCCGGCTTTGTTGTATTGGACATGGATTTGGCGGGATAGGGTGAGCAGGACGCGGCCGTATATTAAACCGGGGATGATTAGCAGGAGGACGGTGGGGAAGGCGATTAGGGTTAGTCGCCATTGCAGGAGGAAGGCGGCGATGTAGCTGCTCACGAAGGTAGCGGTGTTCATTATGAAATTTGGTACCTTTTTTTATTTTAAGAGGAAAAAGAAAAGGTAAGAAATTTAAAACTTCAAAAGCACTGTCAGTATTTAAAACTACAATTAAAAGTTATGCGGATCGAGTTTTGATAGAATATATCTAGCTGAATTTAGAAAATATTAAATTATGTTTAAGATAAATGTAATATAAGGGTTGACTAATTATTATAAATTTATATTTATCTTAATGTAAATATAAACATGTGTTCTATCAGACTCGTTTTGATTAGATCATTAGAATACATTGAACCAATTAAAAGCCAAAAAAGGATTGAATTTCATGAATATTTTAATCCGGATCGAATGAACATAAATTTTACAGCAATTATATTTAGTGTAAGTTGAGTGTAATTTATTATTTCTAAGAAAATATTCTCTTATATATATATATATTGGCGCAATTACATAGATACCACCTAATTCCTATGTATTTACATATCTAGAACCAAAATTTTTATTTTTACATTAATACCATTCAAAATTTTCATATCACATGAAAAATATCACAATTTTAATTTTTTAAAATAAACATGCATATAAAAATGGAAGCGTTGCCGTTAGATATGTAAAATTGACTGGGTATGCATGTAAATCTTTCCTGTTTTGTTAAGTAAAATAATTTGAGGGTGTTCGTGCCTTCTCACTAAGCACGTCCTGGATAACAAAAGAATCGGTAGAGACACAGTTGACCACTTCGGCCGTTGACCCATCCTTCTTCAGGTCAAAATATCCCACTTCTTGCCTCAGCACAGCCTTCAAATATCTGCCTCGCATCCTCCTCGCCTGCCTCTCCCCCGTCCTCGTCCAACAGTACCCCTCTGCTCAAAAAAAATTTCTTCTTAAATTCATCTAAAAAAAATTAAATTTTTTTTTAAAAATTCAATCTTTATATATGTAAATATATGAACTGACCGAGAAAGGCGAAGAGAAAGCCGCCGGCAGCGACATAGACGAATTGGAGGGAACTCTGGTTGACACCGTGTTCGAAGTCCGGCGAGGATGGGCCTGCACCTAGAGCGTTTACCATTTTGTAGAAGACGACGATCGAAATGGGCAAAGTAAGGCCGTCCCCGACGGAGCCGATGAAGCCCAGGCCCATCAGCCAGCAGTCGGCGTGATCGGCGTGCATGAACAGGCTTCTCGCAGCCCATATAATCGACGGCTTGGATCTCTCTCCTCGCACTTCCATTACTTATTCGTGGTGGCTCTGCCTCGCCGGCTATTTATAGGGTTTAGGGTACTCTTTAATTGATATTTTTATGTTATGAGAACAATAGGGAGAAAATAATGATGATAATCATATAAATATCCTATTTAATACATAAAGTTCAATTTTTAGATACATGCTGCCTTACCTTCGCACTAAAGGTGACATCTTGAAATAAAATGATGATATTTTTGATGTGAGATAACATAGTTGGGTAATGTATGTGTGAATACATAAGAATTTGGTGTTATGTGTGTAAATGCCCCGAAATTACAAGAAATGACGGCGAGAATCTTGACAACTGCGAGGAGTCCGGCTTTCTAAAAATTTAATATTGATATTTTATAACAACTTTGTGCAGTGACTAAACAAGTTAAGATAAGTGTTATTTTTTATTTTTATTTTATTGCTTTGAGTGGTGTAAAACTATAAAACTAGTTTATTGGCTATGTAGTACGGAGCCTGAGCAGACTTATTCTCGACAATACAACTGGTGTGTATTGTCATGTTGTTAATACTTGTTGATATGTACGTTGACAAACTACACTTATCATTATTTTGTCTTGGAAAATTGCTCGTTGAGCTCATTAATGTAGCCAAGTAGTTATCAGGAAAATTGCTCGTTGAGCTCATTAATGTAGCCAAGTTATCAAACAACTCGAGTAGTGTAGGGATTTTTACCAGAAGAACTAGTTTGAAGATTAAGATTGGATAGACTTGCTTTGAGAAACACATAAAATTGCTAAAGTGCTTACTCCGAAGCTTGTCAATTCCAAAGGCACAGCTAATGAATACGATATCGAAAGAGTTGGTGTAAGACCATTGAATGTACAACTGGTTGACTCGATCCATTAAGCTCATAAGATTCATTTAGTATTTTAATTTTCGTGTTGCTTAAAAAAAGTCAATTTTGGATTGACATGCGGCTGAACATGTAAATAGGAAGGAAATAAGAGGTATGTATGCAAATCTTCCATAAAATCATAAAATGTTTTAAACTCATATAATCAAAACATGCTGATGTGGAGCTGAAGAGGATAAATGTATGTAAGCCTATGCGTATGCACAAATAGCTATTATTATTAAATTATATTGACTAAAGTTATTTACACGCATTGTTTTTTATTTATTTTATTTGAAGTTATCTCATATGATTTAGGGTTTATAATATAGCTCATACATCCGCAATTAGACAACAATAATGGGCATTTACAGACAAACGTGCCAATTCTAATGTATTTACATAGATAACATTACTATAGTTTGGAAAGATAATTTAAAGTATTTGTTTAAGATAACGGTTGACTTGATAGACAGTTAGGCAGTTCAAACTTAGTTATTTGCACTTTTAATAGAAGGATTGTTTGTATTTTGGAGTTTTTAAGAGGTTTTATTTGACAATTTACACTAACATTAAATGCAAGGAAACTCCTTTTTGCTTTTGTCTTCTTTTCCGGCATTTTAAAGTGGGCAGCAGCACTTTTGATTTAATTATTATAAAAAAAAATTTAATGGGAGGAAAGGGAAGTTTACATGGTAGCAAAACTTAATAATAATAATAATAATAATAATAATAATAATAATAATAATAATAATAATATAACTTCATGCTTGTTGAATCTTGATTTATCTGTGCATCACATCCGCAAAGAATATAGTGTAAGAAATAAGAGAAACTAATAATGAATAGAGAAACGACTGGTGCATTTTCTTTGTTCAGAAAAAACTGCTCTCCCTTTTTACAGGGAATATGATATAATATATTGTCCTTGCCTTAATGGAGATTGTGTTCATGTATTTTACATATATAAGCACATCACTCGGTAGCTCTTTGGCTTGATAAATCGATCTTGTTTGTTGGCATCCTCGTTATAAGACCCCTCAAGTTGGGGGTTTGAATCCCAACTGGCGACGTGAACTATAAGGAGCTGGTACTCGAATTGTTAGACACATTAAGAGTGGTTGGAGGCTCGTGTAATAGCCTCCGATCATTTTTTTTAATTATAATTGTAGGGGATGTATGTAACGCTGCCAAAATTAATTAATGGTTCGATTTCTAAGTTTAGTACGTACTCTTTATTCACTATAAAAAGGTGAAGAGCTAAAAATAATAGAGACAGAAGTGAGGTGAAAGAAGATGTCACTGCATGCGCATGCTAATAAAGTATAATTAAGTTTATTATTTTATTTTTTTAATAATTTTATAATTATTAATTTCCACATTTTCTCCATAATTCAATTGACAGATTCTTTTCATTGATTGCTATTTTTAATTTTTATTTCTTTTCATCGTTTTCTTACCATCGTCTAGAGTTTGGCCAAAAACTAAAAAAGAAATTAATTAAATTTTAATTTATTTAGTTTGAATAAAACTTAATTATATTTATTAATAAATATCAGCAAATAATATTAGAAATGTACCCTTAAGAACACCAATAAGTAATACATTTATTACAAATCAAACCACAATTTTAATAAATGAAAACTATTGCTTGCATGGAATATGCTTTTCTAATGTTTTCCACTATATAAAGAAGTGATAGATACTAAACTCCAGATCACAAACACTATTGGAATCAAAATCAAAATTGAGTTTTAGATTATTGATGGAGACATGAACCACTCAAAAGATTCCACCATTGATTCCACTACTTAATTACCAATAAATAAAATAAATAAATTACAAATAAAGAAGCTATTATTACTTCCATTTGAAAGGTTTGGATGGACCAAAGTGGAATTTTCTATTTCATTATTATTTTTTATTAGAGCTCATTCTCTCTTATTCTCTTTCTCTCATTCTCTCTCATTATCAGTTTCTCACTCAGAGAGAGTGAGAGCAAGATAATGGGATGGACTTAGAGGATGGGAGAGATATTGAGAGAGAGGGAAAGGGAGAAGAGGAGATGAGGGGAGAAGATGGTGTGATGCAGATCTTCTGCCTTTCCTGCCTGTATCCCTCCATCTCTCTTTCACTCTCATTATATATAAAATACCCCAACCTTCCTTTTTGCATTTATAATATTCATATTTTTCATATCAAGCAAATATTATTATCTAAACTTTTTAAAAGTGAAATACATATTTTCATGCATACATAAAGTGGCTTGTAAATAAAAATTTAAGTTTGGGAGTTAGATATGTAATTTCATAAGAATTTAACGGTATGCATGTGAATTCCTTTATATATATATATATATATATATATATAAATAGTGTCGCCAGACCTGTTTATAGAGCAGCCTCCTTGAAGATTGTGATTCCCCTCAGGTCACGGGTTCGAATCCCCCTCTAACCAATTTGCCGGTAGACGGTCATCGAATAAATAGACACATGAGGGTAGCTGAGGACTTTTTTAAATACACATCTATTTTTTTGCTAAAGGTATATATGGTGTTTCAATGCCAAACCATGATGGCTAGTGGGAGTTATTGATGGAGTTCAACACGGGCTTTAATTTCTTTTGGTGTTAAGATTTGACTGAGCAACACTTTGGTTGGGGTATGCATGAATTTTTCATATTTTAATTATATTGAACAAAATTAGTCTTTTTAAATAATATTGAGCCTAATTTCCATTAACAAAAGAGGCATATATTGACTTCAAATAATTAATATTAATAAGTGTTTTTAATAAGATAAAAAATCATCTTGGTCTTAGGCATCTTAGTGCTAAGCATTTTTTATATTTATTCTCTCTCAAATTACTACTACCCAAGATCATGCTTTTGTTGCTCTTTAGTGGAAAAAGATATTTTCTTCAAAAGCATGAAACTATATTCTCTTGACAAATTATATTTTCGAATTTATTAGAAATTGATTAATAATTATTCATGATCATTTATCTCATATAATTTTGTTATATAAAATTGTTTTAGGTCAACAAAACATGGAAACTATGAAATATTAAATATTAAAAAAGATTCTATAAAACCTTAAAATTAAGAAATTAGAACCATCCCCATCATGAAGGGGATTAATATAAATCTTTTCAATGAAAGTTCCACTTTATTATCTAAATATTATGATTATAAGTCATAATAAATTAAACTAGAGTTTTTTTTTTTTCAAAATTTAATGAATTTAATGTCTTATTAAGCTACATGATAATGATGTTTGGTTAAAAGAAATGTGTTGTTGATTAGTCATCAAGTAAATCATCATTTGTCATAAACATGAGGTATTTGGCATGAAACTCGAGATATTGTTTTAGCAGAAAAGTTTTATGTTAGACCAAAAATCATGCAGAGCTCGAATTTGTGCAAACTTATAGTTAAACTGACCACCTCAACGAGATGAACCAAATAATACCAAATTTGATCATATCCGAGTCTAATAAAGCTCAAATCAAACACTTAAACGATTATTAGAGGCTTAGATTAGTTATTTGGAACTCTAAATTTAACCCGACAATAATATATAAGTGAAAGATTATGCAGAAAAATAAAGCCGGACAATAATATATAAATAAATGAGTGTTTATAAAAAATAACCGCTATATTATATAATTCAAGAAATTATTGAATTGATCTACCATTCATTCCTACCAAAATGATAGTCAAATCATTCATTATCAAAGACAACATTAACGTATTAGCACAACTACACAGTAATTAACTCCCCAATCATATCAATATCATCATCATCTTAATGCTAATCAACATTCTCATCCGCAATTTTAATACCCAAATTAATATGTGTGTATATATATATATATATATATATATATATATAGGGCTAGTGTAGCTACAGTGGAATGCATATTAGAAGGAGACGCCTTAATCAATTACGAGTCAATATTTGACAGTTTAATGATTTTCAACATAAATAACATTACTAAGATATGTTGAACGAAACAAATTCGAGCAGAGATGATGTAGATTCTAAATAAATTTGATATGTAGGTTTCAAATAAATTTGATCCAAAATTTTGGCTCATTTTTTGAGATGTTCATTTTAACTCGAGTTTCATGTGTGAGTCAAACTTAGAATCAATTTCGAAACGATTATTGCTCTTTGAACTAAATCCTATTTTGGATTTGACACATACCTCTGGATTTGATAATTCCAAATTTGCAGGATTTATTAAAACCAATTCAAACTAATTCCCGCTTTCAACTGAACAATCACTTAATCTAAAGACAAACTCCATAGAACATTGCAGGTCTCACCAGCTTCTTATAAAATTTTCCTTTAAGTCGAAGCAATATTTTCTATCACACAATAGACCAAATGCATTTCTCCACTTCAACCAACCAACTTGAAATCTACTAATCACATCCCCATCTATACCACCTAAACTTTGAACGAGAGACCCGAGATATCTAAAAAGTTCACACATTTTTAATGGTTTAATCACCCGTAGTTACAACTTTGTCATCAAAACTACTACCACTAAAATTACATTTCATATATTCAAATCAAGATCTACTTGCATGAAGGCCATTGAACTCCAATGTCGACCTCCATAAATTATGAGGGTGTTTGGTATGATCTTTTTAATAGAATGTAAGCTAGATTTAACTAAAATCTAGTCAAAAACAAAAAAAAAAAATTAGATATCATATATTCAAATCAAGATCTACTTGCATGAAGGCCATTGAACTCCAATGTCGACCTCCATAAATTATGAGGGTGTTTGGTATGATCTTTTTAATAGAATGTAAGCCAGATTTAACTAAAATCTAGTCAAACACAAAAAAAAATTAGATAATCCGTCGTTAAGTTCAATCCAATTTTGGTTGTTCCATTTATTAAATTCGGATTTACTAAATCAACTTATTACTTAGATTTAATGGATTGAGTGCAGGAAAAAAATATTTTAAATAGATTTATATTAAACATCTGAAATGAATTTAACTGGATTTAATCTTAATTGAGCCAAACACCTCAAATAGATTATGTTAAGTACCTTAATTTATCCCGCAAACTTTAAATTCTATAAATCTCGTAAATAAATCCTCTAAATCTTGCTTCCTATGGGATTTGGGTAATCCCAGATATAAGGAAAAATGTAGCAGAAACGAGATTTAAAAACCTGTAGGATTTACGGAGACATTTTTCATCTTTTGACACGATTTAGCTTAAATCCTACGTAAATCACGTACCAAACAACTCATACATATCAAATAGATTTAACCTTAACTAAACCAAACATTATTTCAAATTTAATAATATTTAGATTTAATAAATCCGGATTTACCGAATTTAATAAATCCCATTTAACTTAAATCTTACTAGTAGCCAAACACCCTCTAGTCTCATGCACAAGAAGGATATCAACAACAAAAAGTATATACCAAGTAACATCCTCATGTAAATACCCTGTAAGAGCATCCATAATTAAAGTAAAAGAACAGATGACCATAGCCAACCCCAAAAGATCAGACTCCTGTCACTCATCTTATGCCCTTATTTCTTGTTGGCTTCTATGGCTCCAAATATTTTTCTTTAACATTTTTTTGTCATGAAATTAATCAATTGTTGTGAATTTGATCCTTAGTGATTGATCTAGTGGGAGGCTCTTCTTATTTGTCTTGCATCAATCTCTTTGCATAATTTTCCTCACTGTTCTAAACTCCTCTTTGCTTGGGGGGCATTTACATATATAACACGCAGTTCTTATATATTTACACATCACACACCTAACCTTTCATATTTACTCACATAGCACTAGAATCCTTAATATCACATAAGAAATAAACACTATTATGACTATTTAAAAGTGAAATATACAATTTTTTCATGTATAGGTTTAAAACACCAATGTGCAATGTAAATATGAAAATTTAGGTTAGAGATATGTAAATACATAAAAATTGTGTTACATGCATGTAAATAGCTTCTCCTAAGATAAAAATTAAGGGATAATTACATGCAGATCGCCTTAAATAATAATATTTACAAATTAACCACTGCCGAACAGATATATTTATGCGAGCCACAATCAAACTGTTGAGAATTTGATAAAAATGAAAATTATGGGTATGGGGAAATTTTGATATTTGAGTGAGAACTTGAAAAATGGATGAAAGAGGGCGGTTGATTTGTAAATAATAAAAATTTGGGTGGTCTGGATGTAATTGCACCTAAAATTAACTATCATTCACATAAATAAAAATAAAAGCTAAAGAGAGAATAAGAGTTTATAATGATCTAAAATAGCAAAACAGCATATTTTATTTTATCATTTAATGGGAAATCATTCTACAAAAAAAAAAGGGACAGCATAAAATAACTACAGGCTGTCTTCCCCCTTCATTCCCTTCCTAAATCATGAAATGACAGATGAACAACAAAAAGAAATTACAGGGCTCACTACCAAAATACAAAATTACAAAAAATAAAAAAAACAATTTTTTTATATTACAAATGCTACCCTATTAAGTGGAGGCAATGCAATGCAATGCCATGCCTGATAAATCAAAGAATTGCAAATCTCATCCCTCCGCGATTCGAACAATTAAACCCGAAAGTTCTTCCCTTTTTGCTTTGCAAGGTTGGTATAGAATGGGTTAGAATCCACAGAAATCCCAGATGAGAAAGCTGCAGCTCTCATCTTTCCCATTCCATCAACTTCTTTCCTTCTGGAAGAAAGCAGAGCTTCGTCCTCGCTCTCTCTCTCTCTCTGTATTTTGTCTATAAAATATCAAACTGTACAGTTATTCGTCCGTTCCCTGCAACTCCGCTGCTCGCTGTCTCATCATTTCCATCACTGCCGCCCGCCGCCTCGACTCCGACTGCTGCTGCAGCCTCTTAAGATGCTCTTTCAAATCCCTAAATGCGAAGCATAATCAATACAGAATTGAGTTTATAAATGCCAAAAATGATGGTCCCCTGATTGTTTGAAATGAAGCTATTTTAGTCCCAGAGTTTATAAAAGTATTAATTTAGTCCCGAGCCTTTCTTAATATGAGTTGAAATAATTCCTAGTAATCACTATAGGGACCAATGTCAAAGGACTATTATGACACTTCACTAATATAAAATCATTAAAAAGTAGGAAAATGAATTTCTGCAAACAAAATTTTATATTTAGGAGATGAGTGAGCTTACTTGCAGCGAGGAACATGGCATTCTGATTCCTTGCAGGCCCTGGCATGAAGTTGCAACACATACCACATCTTCTTGCAGAGCACACAACCTCCTGAAGCACGAATTTTACAGTTTATGCCATGGCGAAAAAGTCCTTTGACTCGGCGGCAATTGGGATATTGACAATGCGGGAAACGGCATTGAGAAGCATGAACCAGAAGATCGAGCATTTTCCGTAGCTGCGTGAGTCACGAGTTACATGAGAAGAAAGTTACTCCACAATTGATATGATGAATGGTTCTAGGAAGCAAGGAAAAGTAGGAAAATTTACATTCATACCAAACAATTCTTATGTATTTACATGTCTAACACCCAAAGTTTGATATTTACACTTAAACAGAAAACAAAGCATGAAAATGTGTATTTCACTATTAAAAAGACAATGATGGTGATGTTTTTGAAATGATGTTGAGTATTTGAGTGATATGACTGTAAATATGAATGTAAAGGTGTTGGATATATAAATACATATCAAAAAAAAAAAAAAAAGGGAAATTTACTCCTGAGTAGCGGTAGCACGCAATTCTTATGTATTTACATATCTTCTAGCTAAACTTTCATATGTACAAACACAGCACTTTGATGTTTTAAACGTATGCATGAAAATATGAGTTTCGGTCTAAAAAAATGATAATAACACTATTATTCATGTGATATTAAAAATTTTAGTGCTATGCGTGTAAAGATAAAAGTTTAGGTGTGATATATGTAAATATATAAGAATTATGTGCTATGCAAATGCCCCAAAAAAACTAACAAATGTATAACAGGAAATCAACAAATTTAAGGTTCCGTCTGACATACACATCATCATATAATGTAAAATAAAATAAAAAAAAAGGCTCGGTCAGTTTGAGCATTTATGATAGATGGTGGAACATCCACTTAGAAGATGGATGATGATGATTATATGAATAGTTCATAGGAGATAACATACCACACAATTATTTATGTATTTAGATATCTAACTCTTAAAAAATTCATATTTACATGAATACCCCTCAAATCTTTAACATCACATCAAAAATACCACCACGACTATCTTTTTCAAAATAGAAACACACATTTTCATTCATAAGTTTATGACACCAAGGTATTATAAGTGTAAATATTAAAATTTGGCTGTTTAGGTACATAAACAAATAAGAATTTTGTAGTATGCATGTAAATTTCCCTAAAACATGAAGGTCTTTAGAAGTGCAAACAACGTACCTGCAGTACTCGTTTCTGTCTAGCTTCTTGACTTTGCGCGTCGCGATCAGCATTGGAAGGATGATTCGTTAGCTTATGAGGATGATCAATAGAACCATCTCTTTGATAACATGAATTGCATACATCAAAATCTGGGCAAACCTCGCACCGCCATCCCTGGCCGGTTTCAATGTCATGGTAACACACATTGCAAGTCGTCACAAATGCAGGCGCGGTCGGATTATGAAGGTGATACAGCACCATCATCGAAGAATGCTTGGCCCTTCTTAACGTATCGTACTGGTAATGGTTTCCTTGGCAAAGACTCAAAAAGGCCTGTCTTGTATCAAAAAACTCGCTCTCAACAATCTCGTCTTTATCTTTCGTATCAGCGACAACATCGGTAATTTCAATCTGCTCAAATCATTTTATACGGATGAATAAAGTTAAATAGTTGATTGAGTTAAAAATGGGTGTGGTTCGAGAGGGGTAACTTACGGGGTAGAGATTATGGGTCTCCCTGCTGTTGATAGGATGCCTATCCCTGTCATCAAGTTTTTGTTCTGCCTCATAGCACCTGGAAGATATGGCATTATAATATGTAAAATGATGGGGACTTATAGAGAATATGTTCATCAAGTTGTTCATTCATGTAAAAAGATCATTTTAAAAAAAATACTCCAATCATTTCAAAAAAATAAATTTTAATTATAAAATTGCATAAGGAGATTCGAAAAAAGGGTGTTCGGCAAACTCGGCGAAGCTTTATGAAGAGATGAGCTATACTCAACAGAGTAAATTTAGTGAATCCAAAGAATAGTTAATAACCCCAAAAGGTTTTCGAAGTAGCCAAACCAAAAATTTAAAGGAAAACAAATAAGCGAAAATTTAGCTCCCAGGGCTAAAACAGATCTTTGCAAGAAATCAGAATAAATATGACAAAGATATAAGCTGAAAAAAGAAAGAAATTTTGGAAGATTTACATACATACCACTCAATTCCTATGTATTTACATAACTAAAACCCAAACTTCAATTTTTTTTTTATATACTTACCACTTTCCCTATGCATGAAAATGTGTATTTCACTTCTTAAAAGTTAAAATGGTACTATTTTTTTATTAGATATAAAAAGACTTGAGTGGTATAAATGTAACAAACAAAATTTTGGGTGTTAGATATGTAAACACATAGGAATTGAGTGGTATGAACGTAAATACCCCAAAAAGAAAGCTTACTTATCACAAATCTGGAAATTCTTGCACTGATTACAAACCCAACGATTTCCGGACACCATTAGAACACAGCAGTGTGTGCAAGCATGCTGCAGATGGACCATAATAAAATCTTCTTTCATGGGAGAGATGGTTTCGCCAAGCTGAACATTAAGATGTAGCATTAGAGAAAAACATACCATTGCACAATATCTTCAAAAAGCAAAAAAGCTTAAGCACCTCCAATGGAAAAAATTATTTTGAAAAAAAAATGAAGTGTCAAAACAGTCCCATAACCATTTATGTTGGGCCAATTTAGTCCTAGAGTTTATATAAAAGTGTTAAATTAGCCCCTGGATTCTTTTAATGAGAGCTAAAATAGTCTTTCTTGGGGACTATTTCAACTCAAATTAAAAGATTGGGAACTAAACTAACACTACTATGAACTTTGAGATTAAAATGGCGCCCTGCAAAGAGTCAGAGGACCATTTTGGCATTCCTCTCCTTTTCAAGATCACTTTTATATTTTATTTTCTACTATTTATTTTTATTTTATTTTATTTATGTTTTCATTTGAAACAAAACATATTTGATTATTTGATTAAAGTATGATTGCGTTAAAAATACTCAGAATACCAAAGAACTGTTTTGAATGTTTTCAAGAACATGTAAATTTGTTTATAAAATAAATAAATAAAAACATCTAAAAAATATACTAAATAAATATATTTTTAAAAATTTAAAAATAAAATAAAAACAGCGACAAAAAAATGAAATTGAACCCAAACAAGCCATTAAAAAAACAGAAAAAACCAGTTCTCCTTCGAATAATACCTTCTGCATCAAAAGTGCATCTTTAGATGCATTACAACCAAGATCAGTATGGCCAGCAGCTTTTAAGGCCCTTTTTGTAATCGTAATTTTTGTTTTCCCTTTCTTTTGTTGCTTTCTACCATCTTCTTCTTGCTGCAGTTGAGTTATTATATCTTCTGCGGCACCCGGCCAATAGTCACCATCGAAATATGGCAACCGTGCTGCAGTGACTTTCGACTTACATTCACCAATAGTTACGAAGAAATGATCGAATAAGTTAGTGAGACCAACAGCAATGTTTTCCTTAGAGGCTTTACGAAGCATTGATAAATACCTGCAAAAGTGTAGATTATGTCGGTTAGGTGAACCGGTAAGCAAATCAACACAAGCATAGAAAAACATAAGGGGTTACTTATATGCTACTGGAAAGTGTTAATCTGCATCAGGAAGTAATTTATTTTCTTTCTTCATAATACACGTCACTGATCATGTTACCTTTATTAGATATTTCATGTTTCTGTTTTTCTCTTTTTTAAATTTCGGAGTATTTTCTATTTTGTTTATTTTCCTCTTCATATATATGTAGCAAGGTGTAATGAATGAAAGTGACAAGAAATCTGTCATTCACATTCAAGGACTTCGTCTCCTTCGTCTTCTTCATGCTCTAAAAACTTTGAGTTTGAAGAAGTGCTAAACGTCCTATGCATCTCCTCTCATACGCACGAGCACGCGATTTATTCTCCCTTTTTTCTTCTTGGAACTGAGAGGGGTCTATTAAAATAGAGGACTTGCTTCTTCAGTTTGTTAAAGCAGTGAATAATTCGATTTGATCTAACCTCCATCTCACATGTCGAATGAAGGGAACTCCTCTTGCGGACTTCAAGGAGTAGGTTTTCTCGATTCAGGCTTCACATTCTTATCATGATTAAATAAGGCATGGCCTCATAATCTTCATCCTAGGAAGTCACCTCTAGATTCGAGCTAACATCTTAAGTACCTATAATATCTGATAACTCATCTCACTAAGTCTCTTACCGTAAACTGCATGGCTAAAATTTTCTCCAATAGTCACATTTCATCTTCATGTATGTATTCAGTAGAGGGAAAGATGGACTTCTTATAGGTGAAATTTTAGCTCCATAAATCAAAGATTCTAAATATCAGGCTTGAGAAATTGACGACCACTTGGTTATGTCATGGTTAATAAATTCCATGACCACGTGGATTAAAGAAACTTCATGCTCTATGAGACAACAAAGGAGATATGAGAGGCTGCATGTGAGACCTACTCTAGCACCGCAAACTTCTAAAAGTTATTTGAGATTGAAACCAAACTACATAATCTATGACAAGGGGAACTGAGCGTTACTCAATATTTCAACACTCTCACACGCCATTGGCTGCAACTCGATTTGTATGAGGTTTATTCCTGGAAATGCCCTCATAACTTTGTCTTTTCTAAGAAAATTACTGAACAAAAGAGGACCATCAAGTTTCTTCTCAGCCTCAAGAAAGTTCTAATTATCAAAATGAAGTCATGGGCAGAATAATGAGAATTAAACCCCTTCCTACCATTCGTTAACTAATATTTTTACATCACATCACACAATCTGTTAGAAATTACACGGAAAACCTACAGATTCAAAGTCATCCAATGGAAGATGTGATAGGGAGAATCGTGCAATTATTGTTGTCACAACCAACAACAATATAGAAGTTAGTCTACTTACTAAAGAGCAAACTGAGACGCTGTATAAAATATTAGTTCGTGGTTACAATTCTGGACAAGAATCACAATCCTCTATTGAGCAACCAACTAGTCCATTGACATATTAAGGTATCTTACATCGTGCACTTATTGTTAAAAGCAATAAACTAAAATCTTGGATAGTTGCCTCTTAAACCTTATATGGCATGACAGGAGATATCAATGTCTCCAAAAATTATAGCTCATGCACCAGTCACTCTGCAATTCGAACAAAGGACAGTTCATTCTCTCTAATAGTAGGAGCTACTTTCTAAAAAAAAAAGTAGGAACTAGATCAGTCGAATTGACAAAGGATCATCACCTTTCCTATGTTCCTTATGTTCCAAAATTAGACTGCAATTTATTCTTAATTAACAAACTTACTCGCGACTTAAAATTTATGATTAAATTTTATTCAATTTTTTTTTTATTTTCAAGTACTGGATTTGATGAAGGTTATTAACAACGCTAAGATGCATAGTGGTTTAAAACCGCTAAAAAAAAAATCTCATTGATAGACAAGTTCATTCATCAAGTCGTACTTCTGAGTCAAGTTCAAATTTTGATAAATAATTCCAAGTTTATTTTAGTTGAAAGTTAAGTCATGTTAAAACATTGTCACCTCAGCTATCCAAATTTTGCTTATATTGAAAAAATATTCACATTTCTTTATTAATAAAAATTCTAATTTCTATCAATTTGAAATGTATCAAACATACCAGATATGTATATTCTAAACTACAGTACAAGCCCTCACATCCTTCTATTGCAATTCACACTGATATATGGGAACCCTCCCAAGTAAAAAAATAAAGAGGACGCGATGACGTGATGGGTTTTATCATTCATAGATGATTATACTATAACTACTTCGACATTTCTTATGAAAGAAAAATATAAAATGACCACCATACTTCAATCTTTTCATTCTATGATCCCTACTCAATTCCAAAGCAAAATTCAAATTCTTAAAATTGATAATGCTGAGAAATTTTTAAATTTCATTCTTGACCATTATCTTTCCAAACGTGGTATCATCCATATAATTTTTTGTGTGAATACTCAACAAAATGAGATTGCTGAGAGAAAGAACAGACATTTACTTTAAGTGACATGTGCCATTATGAGACTTAATCATGTGCTAAACATTTTTTTGAGAAGTCATACTCAATCACATATCTTATCAATAGAATGTGCAGTCATGTCCTAAAGCTTGAAATTACTCGTAATGCTCTCATAGAATTCTATCCTTCATAACAAATTTATTTCTTTCGACTTACCATTGAAAGTCTTTGGTTCCGCCTTTGTTCACATTCACCAACAACGCCGCATCAAACTTGATCACCCTCAAATGTATCTTCATCGATTACTCCAACCAAAAAGGACACATATGCTACTCTCCAATTACTAGGAAAATATATAACTTCATGGATGTAACCTTCTTTAAGAATCAATCTTATTTTCCCAAATTTAAAATTCAGGAGAACTCGAAGGAATATCAAAATTGGAATCTTCTCCAAAACACTCAAATTGAATCAAACCATGTCACTCAAACAGCTAGATCAAATTTTACCACTCAATCAACTCCACTTGAGAACCCAACTATGTCACTGAAACTGCCTCAATTGTCTCTACTCAGCCTCAGCTTAGCACTAGTGATCAGAACTTCGTGTATATACCAGAAAGAAAATGACCACTGAGGATGTAGAGGACACCATGGAAATCAGAAACTATCAAGACCCTGAACCAAATCTTACAACTGATAATCATAATTGTATGGATTCCTTACCTCCTGATTGAAGGTGCCCCGATCATACAATCAGAAGATATGTAGCTTATGGAAAGTTGTTACCAATAAGGGTTCCGACGCAAAAACAAGCAATTGAGAAAGAAATTCAGGCTCTAGAAAATAATAAAACACTTATAGAGTTGTCCATGGAAAAAAAATTGCAGGTTGCAAATGGATATTCATGGTTAAATACAAATGAGATGAAAGTGTAGCGAGATTCAAAGCCATATTGGTAGCTATAGGCTTCACACAGTGATATGGGATTGGCTATCTGGAAACCTAGAGTCCGTCACCAAGCTCAATACTATTTGGGCTCTATTTTTCCTTATAGTAATCCAAGATTGAACTTTACACCAAATGGATATAAAAAATGTATTCTTGAATGAAGACCTTGATGAAGAAGCTTACATGACCATACCTCCAGGTTTCAAAAATAAGTCGAAGAACATGTTGGTTTGTAAGTTGAAGAAGTCTTTATATGACTTGAAGCAATCTCCTCATGCTTGGTTTGATAGGTTTGTTAGGATTTTGAATACAAACGGATACCATCAGTGTCAGGTTGAGCATACACTGTTTATTTAAATTCAATACTAGAAGCAAAATTAATATTCTCATAGTATATGCAGATGATATTATCTTAATATGTGATGATTTTTTCTTATAGTAATCCAAGATTGAACTTTACACCAAATGGATATAAAAAATGTATTCTTGAATGAAGACCTTGATGAAGAAGTTTACATGACCATACCTCCAGGTTTCAAAAATAAGTTGAAGAACAGGTTGGTTTGTAAGTTGAAGAAGTCTTTATATGACTTGAAGGAATCTCCTCATACTTGGTTTGATAGGTTTGCTAGGATTGTGAATACAAATGGATACCATCAGTGTCAGGTTGAGCATACACTGTTTGTTAAATTCAATACAAGAAGCAAAATTAATATTCTCATAGTACATGTAGATGATATTATCTTAATATGTGATGATTCAAAGCAGCCTAAAAAGGATGTTTGCAACACAATTTGGGATCAAGGACCTAAGGAATCTCCAATATTTTCTGGGAATGGAGGTAGCTTGGTTTAAGAAGGGAATTGTCATATCCCAAATGAAGTATATCTTGCATTTGTTAAGTGAAACCGACATGCTTGAATGTAAACATGCTGACACACCTATGGATTCTAATAAAAAGCTGAACAAAAGTGAAGAATGTAGTTTTGTTGATAAAAGAAGATATCAATGACTTGTGGGCAAGCTACTTTACCTATCACACACAAGACCTGATATAACAAACTTAATCAGTGGAGTAAGTTAACGCATGAATAATCCATACGAGTGTCATTTGAAAGCAGTGAACAAATAATAGGATACTAAAAGATGACCCTAGATATGGTTTGCTCTTCAAAAGATCTGACAACACAAGATTGAGATTTACACAGATGCTACTTGGCCAAGAAAGGTAACTGATATGAAATCAATCACCGGATGTTGTTCATACATTCGGGGAAATCTCGTCAGGGGGAGAAATAAAAAAAAAGCAAACTTTGTCTCTTGGAGTAGTGCATAATCTAAATATCGTGCTCTTGCAAGAGGAACATGTAAGAGAATGTGGTTTTAAATACTATTAAGGGAGCTTAACGTTTATATGAAAAACACAATTAAAATGTTTAGTAATAGCCAAACAACTATTAGCATAACAAAAAAATAATGTGCATCATCACGTAACAAAACACATTGAGATTGACCGACATTTCATCTCAGAAAATATTACCCATGGAATTGTCCAACTTAGTTATGTCCTACACAACTTCATACTATTAATATTCTCACTAAAACACTACAAGGGTCAATCATGATGAATTCAAATTCAAGTTTGGTTTGTATAATATATACAACCCAGCTTGAGAGGGGAGCATCAGAAAGTTCCAATCTACATTATGAATGAATTCATTTCCTTTCTTCAGAATATATTTCACTAATTGTGTTTTCTTTATTAGATATTTCTTATTTTTATTTTTTCTTATTACTGAGGAATTCCTATTTTATTTCTCTTCCTATTTTGGAGGAATTCCTATTTTATTTCTTCTCCTCATTATATATATGTAGTAAGATGTAATGCATAAAAGTATGAAGAAATAAAATTCTTTTGAGAAATTCTACATATAAATGCCACATAATTCTTATTTTTTACGTATCTAACAACTGAACATTCATATATACAAGCATAACACTTAATTCCTTAACATCGCATTAAAAAACCACAATCACTACTTTTTTAAAAATGAAATACAACTTTCAATGCATACTATAATGAAATGAAGGTGTTATAAGTGAAAATATCAAACTTTGGGTGTTAGACATGTAAATACATAAGAATTGTGTGGGAGAAAGGTGTCAATTCTATAAAAGTGTTAATTTAGTAACTAGATTCTTTTAATATAGCTGAAATAGTCCCCACGAGAGCCATTTCAGCCCCAATTTAAAGAGTTCAAAATCTAATATGCCAAACTAAAATGACCCATGTAAACAGTCTGGGACTATTTCAACACTTTACTTGGTATGTATGTAAATTTCCGAAACATAAGAGCATGCGATAAAAAACTAAGAATAAACCTTCACTTACCATTCTCTTAATTTGTCAGATTTTGGAGTCTTCTGAATCTCAGGATGGCAATATAGGATATAATCTTCACCTTTAAGAGGAGGGCATGCCCATATATAGCAACTTGTGAAACCACGTTTTTTACAGTAATCAAGATAACCTATCTGCAAATAAAGCGGCAAAAAATCAGAATAAAAGTGAAGAAATGAAATTCCAAGAAAAGACCCCATGAAAAAAATAAAACAGATGTTAACAAAACAAAAAATATAGGAGGAATTTACGTACAAACCATCCAATTCCTATATATTTACATCTTTACTTCTACATTTATACCACCCAATATTTCATATCACATCAAAAATGCCCCTTGTCATTCATAAGGTAAGGTGGTACATATGTAAAAATTGAAGTATAGGTTCAGATATGAAAATACAGTAAAATTGAATGGTATCTTTCTATAGAAGGGCAAAGTTAAAGGTAAAACTAAGCATGCCAAAAATGAAAAGTTGAAAATTGTACCAGAATTTCATGATACACAAAAGTCCTCAGGGCTTCGCCAGTTACCGTTCTTATTTCAGGTCTGAAGTATTTTACCGAGTCCAAATAAGACAGGTACACACGCCGTTGGTTAGGGAATTGACATTCTGAACCAAATTCCTGGACATACATGCCAAAAAGGCATACTTCTACACCTTCTATCTTCTGAAACAGCAATACTACCTGCAAAAAGAGTATTTATGCCAATCAGGCGAACATTTTACGCCATTATTCTTTGAGAAATTTACATACATACCTCCCAATTCTTATGTAATTACATATCTAAGACCTAAACTTTGGTTTTTATATTTATACCACCCCAATCTCTTGTATCAAGTTAGAAATGCCTCTATTTTAACTTCTAAGAAGTAAAATACACCTTTTTTATGCATAGGGAAGGTAACATATATGTAAAAATTAATGTTTGGGTGTTAGATATGTAAATACATAAGAATTGAGTGGTATACATGTAAATGTTCCTTGTTCTTTTCACTGTGTCAGGAAATGAATTGCATACGTCTGCCCAGGGCTAACAGTTCCTCTTAGAAATAAATGATAAGAGAACATTTTAGGGGCATTTACATACATAGCACACAATTCTTATGCATTTACTTCACACCTAAACTTTCATATTTAAATAAATAGCACTCAACAAATGGCATTATTACCACTTTTAAAAGCAAAATACACATTTTCATGCCTACGTTTAAACCAACAATATGCTACGCACGTAAATATGGAAATTTAAATGTGAAAATTGTAAATAAATAAGAAATGCATGCTACGTATGTAAATTTTCCAACATTTTATGTACCTTGGATTTATAAGGGAACTCTGATGGGTAGTTTTCCTCCTGAAAAATTTCCAAAAACCGCTGTTTCACATCCAACTTCTTGTCAACTGATGACACGACCCTCACGACAAGCGATTCCGCTCCAGGTACCTGAATATTAGCAAATAGATATGACATCTCAAAATTTAAAGATATGCATCAATCAATAGGATTCAAAACAAATATGACTATTTGATGAAACAATGCAAAATGCATCACTTCCACAAAGAGAAAAAAATTAACAAAGAAGAATAGTGAAGGGAAAAAAAATACAAGTAGAGACCATACAATCGGTGAACGTTGACATTATCAAAATTAACCAATCTTTTTGCACAAATTTATGAATTTAGTGACAATATTTTAACCACATAATAATAAATAATAATAACTAGGATATCGGCAGACTAAATACCAATCAAATGCAAACCTATAACAAAAAGAAAGCTTACATAAGCAATGCATATGTTTCTGTACAATCATAGTAGATCAAACTCGAACGTATTACTATAATACTTCGATACAGCAAACATAAAATTTGTGAGGGCGAACAATGTATCAATTAGATTTCATAAAACTTGCAGTTAAAAAAAAAAACATTCACCTCATCAACACTTTTTCCAAAGTGCCTCGCCCTCTCTTGTCTTTCGTGCTTCAAACTTCGAAAGAGACGGCGTTCGATGTGATCGCTAAGATGAGTCCTCGGCAAATCTTTAGCCCCAAGAACGGCACTTTGAGGCAAAGGCTTGCGCTCGCCTTTTTCTATCTCCTCTATGTAGCAATTGGGACACGTATATTCAGCTTGTCCGCTATCATTCCTTCTTCCATTAAAAAGAGCACAAATTTGATGTTGCCAGGCTTCACACTTGTCACATTGAACCCACTGTAATGCAAATGAAACCACAACAATTATCAGTAGCATTTACATGCATACCACACAAGTCTTATGTATTCTGACAGCTAAATATTTATATTTACATGCATATTACTCAAAAATTAATATCACATCAAAAATATTACAATCACTGCCTTCTTAAAAGTGAAATAATCTTTCCATGCATATGTTTTTTACACCGAAGTGTTGTGAGTGTAAATATCAAACTTTGGATGTTAGATATTTAAATACACAAGATTTTGGGGGAATATCATTACTTCGTATTCCACCAAAAAAATAGGGAATAACAAGCAAAATGGAATTGCAATAGCCAAACTTACCCATTCTTCGGTTTCTTCGTCATTTTTCTTTTTCTCGAGCCTTGATTTTGAAAATGCAGATCCCTCTGCCTCAATAGTGTCACCACGAGCCTCATTGTAGCACGGAATACAGAAGTAGTGACGGGTGTCGCCAGTCCCCACAGTATAATACATTGCATTTCGCTTTATACGAGCTCCACATGGTGTGCAGTATATAGGAGGAGGTTCAAAGGTAAGCTTCTCAACGGCGCACAACTGACACGAGTTTTCACTCATCGAACGTTCCATGGCTTGATTTTTTTCCGCCTTGGCTTTGCTCTGTGAACAAACATTATAGTTTAGACAAGGCATCAACTCTAAATTATCTGAAGCAACACACTTGCACCAAAAAAGTTGAACTAAATATATAAGGGGCATTTACATAGATAACACCCAATTCTTATGTATGTACATGTCTAACACCTAAATTTGCTTTTCACATTTCTCACCTAAATCTTTCATATCACATAAAAAAAAAACCACTATTCTAACTTTTAAAAGTGAAATGCACCTGTACATGAATACGGAAGGTGGTATGTACGTAAATATTGAAGAATAGGTATTAGATATGTAAATACAAAAGATTTGAGTGGCATGTTTATAAATCTTCCAAAATATAAGTCATTTAAGAACCAAAATATTTAAGCTTCTGAGGAATATAAAGAAGTAATCATTAAAGTGTGATAGAGAAATGTCAGTTAAATCATACAAAGAACAAAAAGTTCTACGCAAGATATGGTAGAGATGCATACCAACCGTATTTTAACAAAAGACCACAGCAAAGATCCGCATCAAGTTCTAATCTTTTATAATATGAAGGATTCAAACTATGAAATTTTCAAATGATTTCAAATCTTTTAAGTGAGATTAAAAATGAATAAATACAACGGAAACGCGGGAATGTTCAAGGCATAGAGATTTAAGGAAAAAAAAAATCAATTCCACATATGCAAATGCTACCTTTTGGTGATATAAATGAAGGCGCACAAAAAAAAAAATGATATCAAAGTTAACACAAACACGACCAAATCACATATTTATCGTGAAATTCAAAAGTTACAACGACGACTCCTCAATAAAAAAACAAAACAAATAGAGAACCAGTAAATAAGAACGACAACTTTGTAAAATAAGAAAGGAAATCATCACAAGACACAAAAACAGCCCTCTCCAGGGACGAGCGGCATATCCGGAAGGGTAGGAAGCGTTGCTGCGGATTGGGCGGCCACTGAAAGATGATGGCAGAGAACTGGACAGCGGGTGGAAGGTGTTTGCAGTGGACTGGACAGCGGGTGGAAGTTGTTTGTGGATGGAAGGAGTTGCAGTGGGTTGGAAGAGAGCGGTGGGTCGTTGCGGTGACTTGGGAACAGCTGGAGGAGTTGGCGGCAGCCAGATAGCTGCTAGATGCGACGAACCAGTTGCAGGGAAGGTGAACAGGGTGGTCGGCAGTGACACAATTGGTGTTGGAGATGCCGGGTGGCAGCAGGAAGGCTGCAAGGAGGAGAGGCGGCAGCAGGGAAGAGGTATTATGGAAGGATAATGTTGATTTTTAGAGTTCAGCAAAATTATTTTATTGAAATGAAATGGTGGTATAAATACCTTTACATGAATCCTAGAATAGGAAAGACAATCTTAGAGATAAAAAAAAACAACATAAAGTAGGAAAGTCTAAAATAGAACAGGAAATAAATTCAATCCAAAGAAACAAATCTAAAATAGAAAAGAAAAAAATCAAATATAAGGAAATAAATCTAATCCTCATAACTTCTAACATGAATAAATTATTTCCTAATATAACTTCTAACACTCTCCCTCAAGTTGAAACATGGTTGACAACCATGTTAAACTTGGATTTAGAATTGGAATATTATTTGTGAGGTAAAACTTGTAGTCTTCATCCCGTACTTGGTAATCAACCCCAAGAGCATTTGAGGATATTTTTAATTGAGTGCGGTTGGTTTTTACTACAGTTTTTATAGTGTCTGTAGACATGCAGAAGACTGCTACAGGTTAATATTGCAGGGAAATTTGTAACAAAGTAGACAACCTATAGAAAAAACAGACTTCTAGTTGATTGCAACTTTTGCCGTGTCTGTAGGTAGGCGGAAGACTTCTACACGTAATGCTGCAGGGAAGTTTGCAGATAAAAAAAGGAAGAACACCTACAGGAAAAACTGCAGAGTATGGCCCGAAGAAAATGAAAAGAACAACTGCGGGAAAGTTGTAGGGTATGGCCTGAGAAAGGGCCTGTAATAGGAAAAGGTACGGAGGAGGGCTTGCTACAGAAAAAAGCTTCGAAGGGACTGCTGCAGGAAAAAACTTTGGAGGACCTGCTGCAGGGAAAAGCTCCAAAAGAGGGTCTGCTGCAAAAAAAAAAAAACTCCGGAGGAGGACCTGCTGCGGGAAAAAATTCATGAGGATGGCTGCTGCAAGTAAAAACTCTACAGTGAATTTGCCTTTGACTTCATAGTTTTCCTTTATAGCTAGTTTGAAGGCACTCTCAGGAAGAGGAAGGCAACATCGGTGTGCTCTATAAGGGAGTGTGTGGAGAGTACATCGTTGTAAGGCTCAACAACTTATATGCATACCTGGGGGGCGATGGGTAAACAATAAAGCCAAGCTTTAATTTTTTGTCATGATCAACATATAGTTTCTCAAGGAGAAGGAAACCGAGGCCATAACCAATCCCTTCGCCAAAAAGATTGAAAACCAGAAAGTCTTGAGATCAGTGCAGTTATCAGAAAGCTTCCTGATTCGATCAAGGCATAGATCAACTATCGCTTCACCGATTGTATAATGGCCATGAGCAAAGTTGTTGGCAGCATCTTCCTTGCCACTGATAAGCTGCTCAGCGCGGAAGAGTTGGCGATAAAAAAATTCATGAGGATGGCTGCTGCAAGTAAAAACTCTACAGTGAATTTGCCTTTGACTTCATAGTTTTCCTTTATAGCTAGTTTGAAGGCACTCTCAGGAAGAGGAAGGCAACATCGGTGTGCTCTATAAGGGAGTGTGTGGAGAGTACATCGTTGTAAGGCTCAACAACTTATATGCATACCTGGGGGGCGATGGGTAAACAATAAAGCCAAGCTTTAATTTTTTGTCATGATCAACATATAGTTTCTCAAGGAGAAGGAAACCGAGGCCATAACCAATCCCTTCGCCAAAAAGATTGAAAACCAGAAAGTCTTGAGATCAGTGCAGTTATCAGAAAGCTTCCTGATTCGATCAAGGCATAGATCAACTATCGCTTCACCGATTGTATAATGGCCATGAGCAAAGTTGTAGGCAGCATCTTCCTTGCCACTGATAAGCTGCTCAGCGCGGAAGAGTTGGCGATAGGTGTCAGTCCATACCTCATCAATAATAGTGGGCTCAAGATCCACAAAAACAACATGAGACAAGCTTTCCAAAACCTGTCTCACTGAAGAAAGTGTTAATAACATCATCGCCACCGCTAACTGTCTTGTCACTCGTCATCAGATTTTCAGGTTGGAGGCTGTGATTGAGGTAGTAAAGCTCCCAGCATGAATTTCTAACCTGAATGCAGACCTAGCCGATGTGGATCGAAATGCACTCCCTCATTTTCAAACGGTGAAAGAAAAAACATAAAGAACAAAAAGGCCTACATGAAAGTTTTCGAGCAGGCAGAGAGGATTTTTGATGATAGGAGAAGAAGATTTACTGCAGCAGAGGAGATTTCGGATGACAACAGCTACAGGGAGAGGAGTTCTGGTCATTAGGAACATGCATGGAGAGAGTTCCGACGGCTAGAAACTGTAGGGGGAGAGTTTCGGTTGCAAGAAATAGAAAGTTTCAGGCAGAAAAATAGAAAAGAGGTGACAGAGAAAGAGCTTGCAGAACAACAAAGATTGTCGGCTGCAGGGAATAGAAAGTTTCCAGCAGCGGGAGAATCTATAGTTTGTTTCAAGGCTCTGATAACATGTTGCTTTTAGAATTTAGCGAAATTATTTTATTGATATGAAAAGCGGGTATAAATACTCTTACATGAAGCCTATAATAAGAAAGATAAGAAAAATAAAATAACATGAAAGAAAAAAATATAACATCTCTATCTCCAATTAATCAATTCATAATAATTACTTAGAGATAAAGAAAACGACATAATATAGGGAAAGCCTAAAATAGAAAAGGAAATAAATTAATTCCAAAGAAATAAATTTAAAATAGGAAAGAAGATAAATCCAGTCCAAGGAAATAAATCTAATCCCCATAACTTCTAACAACAATAAATTGTTTTCTAATATAACTTTTAAAATACAAATATCTCAGCAGAGATCGAGCTACAACCGAGCACCACCCAGACCCTTGGAGACGATCACAACCTTGAACGTGTTACAGAAGCACCTTCTCGCCACCGAATATAACTTTCAAAAGGGAATAATCAAAACTAACCCTAAAGCACTCGAACAACACATATAATAGTTGATAGTAATTATGAAAGGAAGTAATAGGAATTGGAAAAAAAGAGAAATAAGAAAGGTAATATAATAGGAAAAGGCTAGGATATGAAAGGGAGGTGAGCAAGGTACTTGATAGAAAGAAAAGGAATCAAATAGGAAAAAAAAGGTTTGTGGTGTTGCAGTTGCTATAGTACCGCGTCCGCAGTACCTAAGCTCCCGCATCAAAAGGCCTATAATATTCAATTTAAGGCAAACTGTGGCAAGTTTCAGCTATCCATACATACCATCTATTCTTATATATTTACAAATCTAACACCTAAACATTGCTTTTCATTTATACCACCCAAATCTCCCATATTAAATCAAAAGTACCACTATTTTAACTTTAAAAAGTGAGATACAATTTTCATGTATATGTAAGGAGGCATAGATGTAAAAATTGAAGTTTTGGTGTTAGATATGTAAATACATAAGAATTGAGTGGTATGTATGTAAATCTTTATTTTTTTTTTTTAATATTTACGTTGCAAATAAGAATCCACCGAAGAACTTTATGAGAACGAAAAAAAGTAGTGAGAAGTTAATTTTGCTCAGGTGATTAGGACTAGCTCAGGACTAGCCGTATCACATGAATCCATGAAAAAAATAAATAAATTAGATCATTACAAATGAAGTTCAGTAAAGAATAAAGTGTAAAAGGACTCGATCGATCAGACTGTAGAGATGATATCTACTGGAATCAATGAGATAGAAATTAGAACAAACTACTTTGGTTATAAGCAACATGTAGAACAAAAAAGAAAGTAGAATCAATAAGTAAGAAATGAGAAGTCAAAAGATAGATTAATCCGACATATAGAAATGAATCAAAAACATCTTCATCTTCATCATTAGCCTTAACGATAATACAAATTACAGCTAAGCGTGTTGAAGATGAGTATAAAAAATAATGATAACAAACCCAGATGAGAATCTCACAAATAATTTCAGTATATGCAGCAATAAAGAAAATATAAGATATAAAATCATAGTTAAAAGACAATGATGATGATGATAATTTAGAAATTGAATGAAAAAAATTACCAAAAAGTAAAAATTGGCAAATTTCTGGAATCACTGATATATGAAAGAATATTTTGTATTACATGAAAAAAATATCAGCGACAAGTGCTTAAACATTGAACAAAAATCTTAAAATAAAGAAAAAAGGCATTCTTTCCTCGCGATCCCTCGTGCTAACACGGAAGACCCAATAAACAATATACACCAAGAAGAGCAAATTTGACAATATCAATGCAGGAAATAGAACAACATGACTTGAAGCCTAATAATATAATTTATTATACAGCATAAATAATTACAAGAAAATATAAAATAAGATAAATGATATAAAAGACAAAATACAATTGATAGCACTATTTCTATTTTTTATATAGTCATTAAATTTATTAATTATAGCAGTGTATATAACATACTGAACAAAAAGCATAAATAATACATCAATAAATAACAATTAATTATAATGATAATAGATTATTATGTATATATATATAAACTTGTGCTTACCAATATTTGTATATTCTTAACTATAAGTATCTCTTCACCCATGCATACTTGCATACATATAAAAAAAACACTAGTTCAAGCGCTGTTTTCACTGCCACCAGAATAAAGATCACGAGTTGGGATGTAGACTATTATGTAATTTTTAAATAAGATATTACTAAGGATAATGAAATAATTATCATCTAACCTGGCCAACCCATTGCCTCAAACTGGTAATGTGCTCCCTGATTTGCTCTGGAGTGAATAATTCAGTCAAAGATACACCTTTTATCTTCGGTTTGCCAGATTTGCTGACAGAAGTGGGATCAATTGGTGGTATGTTGGCATCCTGATTGCTCTCCATCTTAGAAATAAAATTATCTTTCTCCATTGAAATCATTTCCTTATTGGCATAAACCTCAGCTTCTTTCTGAGGAGTTCAGCAGCAGTTTTTGCAGAAAGGACTTTGTTCGGCGTATCATCAAGTTCACTACCAGATATAGGAAACTGTCCAGACACCATTGATTTATCTATATTCATCTCAAAAACTTCAGATTTACAAGATAAACCTGCAACAACTTGTTCATAATTACTGAAATGTGTCTCCGAAAGAGGTTTAATTTGGCTAGTTTGAGGAACAGAAACCAGAGATGATTCTGTCTTCCATACGAGAGTAGAAGGATGCTCAACCTTCATTCGTTTGGATGAAGATTGCTGACAATCAGATGTTTCCTTCGGAGTCGAGCATGCTTTAATTGCCACCAAATCCAAGTCGTTCAACTTGTTCGCCAAACCAGCATCCAATGTTCTATGATTTTGTGCCCTCACAGACATTACGAACTCACGAACAGGATGGCATAGAGGACAATCTACAGATTTACACGTACGGTAATGATTAAACAGTTTCTTCGATGGAGAACAGCGAGGGAACGTGCAGTTATTTGATTCACACCTCTCAATATGCAACCATAGCTGCTGAACAGTAACGCAGTTCACTTCCTTGCAGTGTCCTTTAGGGGATGGACACTTACGAGAATGAAGCATAAGTAACAGCCACCTCTTCTGGTTAAAATAATTTCGTTCCCGGTTAGTCCTAAGAGGTTCAAAGGACAGCCTTTTAGAGATCTCAGGTTGTTGTAATTCATTCTTCCCCGCAATTCTCTGGAGAAATTCCTCCTGTTTATGAGGATCAAATGAGATATTCTCTTGTATTAGTGGTTTTTGTTCAGGCTGGGGATTCCAAAGTTGCTGAGAAGGTACATCAGTTTGTGATCCCACCAAAAGACAACCAAGCTCATTTTGTGAATCAGCGGTCTGTCCCTCCGCTTGTAAAATCTGATGCGAAGCATGGGAAGATAAAGGCTGAAATTTATGAGCACCTTTGGATAAATTAGCAGAGAAAAAATTCTGCTGGTATTGATTTTGCAATTCAGAAAGGTGAAATTGTTCATTAGTTTGTGGAAGGAATAATTCATTATTGCATTCAATACCAACTTCTGGCAGTAGCTGCCCTGCAAAATTTGAAGGGATGGAAGACTGTCTCAAATTATCTGTATTTGACATAAGTTGAAGCTGCTGATTATGTTGATATCTTTGATGCTGAACAAACTGTGAATTTGGCGGGTTAGACTGTTGAAATTGTTGATGCTGAAATGTTTGTATCTGTTGTTGAGATTGAAGAAGTTGTTCTTGAGTTGAGTGGGCAGTTTGGAAACTCGTATTTTGAGAAATGTCGAGCTTTTGAGGTTTCAGGTGAGGAGTTTGCTGCATTGATGAAAGACTTGTGTGATAAGCGAGCATTCCGTGGTTTGGTTTTGATTTAAAATTCATATCTGGGTTCAAGTTTTGACTATTCGAAGATGATAAAGCAGTCGAACCGGCAACATATATGTTTGCAGATCCAGAGAGATCAGAAGCATTCATAGGATAGCCATCACCTACCAAAGGCAGCATTTGCTGTGACATTGATGCTGTATGATAAAATAAGTCAGAATAATTTCAGATTTACTTTAAAAAAAGGAACTTTACATATGTAGCACATAATTATTACATATTTACATATCTCACACCTATACTTTCATATTTATATACATAGGCCTCTGGTGCTCTGAACCAATGCATGAAAAGGTGTATTTCACTTTTAAAAAGTGGTAAAATGCTATTTTTTACGTGATATTAAAGATTTGAGTGATGCAAGTGTCAAGATGAAAGTTCAGGTGTGAGATATGTAAATACATTGAAGTTGTGCTATGTATGTAAATGCCCCTAAAAAAAATAACGGCAAACAAAACAAATTACAGGAAAAAAAAACATTAAGCAGTGAAGAAAGCACGGTAGAATCTCGAAGAAAAGAAGAAGAGTGTAGAAGAAACAATCACTTGGCACAAAAGTATGATTTTGCTGCTTCTCCAAGTTCTGCTGCAAAGGCTTTGGAGAAACCCCGTAAGGATTTGGACAAAGATATCCTTCAGAAACAGTAGAACCATTCATGATTCCATTGGTGAAACTATAGGGAGAAGGCTTTTGCTGTATGTTGGACCTCATACCATGCAACATATGGTTGTTGTTCTGATTTCCAAAATTTTGCTTGGTTTGTTGTTGTGAAACCATGGAGGTATCCATTGTAGAATATCGAACTCCGCTGGAAGATTCAGAGTTTATAGGCACAGATTGCTGATTACTTAATCCAGGGGTTGGGATCATTTGGTTGGATTGGCGCATCATGTTCATAGATGACAACATATTGCTTCCACCAGAATTTTGGACGATATTGGATGTTGGTTGCTGATAACCATTTAAAATTGTCCCTGAAGAAGAAGATAATGTTGCTAAATTGTAGGAGACTGGAGAGAAACATCAAAAAGTTAAGAGCTTGTTTATGATCAATTTTGTTTTTGGTTTTTGTTTTTTGTTATTTTTTGTTTTTAAAAACATGTTTCTTTAATGTATGTTTTACTTGTTTTAATTTTTTTTTTCTAAAAACAGATTAATAAGTTTCTCAAAACACTCAAAATAGTATTCAGGTGTTTTGAGTGATTTAAAAACTATCATATCTCAATAAAAAATGTCAAATTTGTTTTTGTTCAAATCAAAACATAAACCAAAAAAAAAAAGTGATTTCAAATGGCCCCTTAAGGGCTTAATTGGGATCAATTTTATTTTTTGTTATTCTTTTTTGTTTTTATTTCTCTTTTATTTTAAAAAACATGTTTATTTAGTGTACTTTTTAGCTGTTTTAATTCTTTATTTCTAAAAACAAATTAATTTGTTTTTGATAAGATTCAAAAAAATTTCAGATATTTTAAGTCTATTAAAAAACAATCATATCATAATCAGAATTGTCAAACATGTGTTTTTCAAATCAAACATTAACAAAACAAAAAATAGAATCTAAAAAACCAAAAAATGATCCCAAAGGGCCCAAAAGGAAAAGAACAGCGTAGCATTTATACCAGTGGTTGTGTTGAAAGAGCCGGTTTGACTAATACCAACTGATCCATTAGCACTGGCAGACATTATGTTGTTTCCTTGAGATACCACAGAGTTTTTGTTTCCATAATTGGGCATTCCAGGTGTTGGAATCATTGTACTCACAGCTGATGGTGCTATATAATGGGACTGTTGGCTGTTATTTAAGATCTTTGTTATCCCCAGTAACCGTTGTTCGATCATAGTCGATGACATCTTGATGTAGTCCTCGCCCTGATCAGTTAAAGCACGTCCCAATAAAGACATGAAATTAATTTATAAAAGATTCTACGTTAAAACAACAAAAAAACGTATACTGATGAGAGCTTAATTTTTTATTGTTAAGTGTTGCTAGTGCCCCAATACAAGTGAATTACAGTCCACCAAAAATAAATAAATATTAGGAGCATTTACATACATACCACCCAATTCTTATGTAATTACAAATTGCATACATATACTATAATTTTTACATGCGTAGCACTTTTCTGTTTTAATCCTATGCATGAAAAAGTATATTTCACTTTTAAAAAATGGCAATACTGCTATTTTTTATGTGATTAAAGATTTGAGTGTTATGTTTGTAGGTGTGAGATATGTAAATACATAAAAATTATGTGCTGTGTATGTGAATGCTCCAAACCTAACTATTAATGTAGAGAGAGAACAATCTAATTGAAGAAACTGAAACAGTACCTGTAAAAGAGAATCCCTAAAGATTCGCTCTTCAAGGCGCCTCGCAAGCTCAGGTATTCTCTGCATAACTTCTGAATTTGAATTATAATGCTTTCGCTGAAGAAGTTGAATTCTGAAAATGGATTAAACAGTTTCCATAAGGGGTGCAAAAACTGTTAACATGAGTACAAATGTAGCATGGGCAAATCTAAGATTAAGGGTTTAAGCACAAACCATAAAGGGGGTAGAAAAGTAATATCAACATCATCGTCTATGAAGCACCAATATAAAAGGCCTTTTGTACCAAAGTCAAGCCACAACATGACAGATGTTAGATATGTTAAAAATTGTCTTAAAATATTTTTTTCAAGTTAGAGCAGAACATGACAGATGTTGGATATGTGGCTACTGCATGTACCAACATGATTGAGAAATGTAATGCTTTATAGGCATCATGAACCTTATATTTTCTCAATGATTATGAGGAGACATTGCAGAGAACATGAGCTATAGTGATGATGATTGCGGCAACACCAAATGTGTTGGTCAGTTAGTGGTACGTCAATGTGTTCATATTCTGAACTGTGATTTAAGGGAAAAAAAAATTTCTTTTTGGGCTTTTGGAATTTTATGCGAACAATAAAATGTTGATATTAATAAAACCATGACTAACTATTTATGCTAATGATGGCTTATTGTTTATAGTTATGTATTTGGTGAGATTGTAAAATGTAATTGCAATTAAACCAATGCTTTATTTGTCGATCCTAAAAGTCATTTATGTGATAAATGTGATGCTGCATTTCATTGTTTAATGCTTTTTGATTTTTAATATTCACATTACGTGTTTTGATTACAAATTTTAGATTAATAATTTATATAACAAAATATCATATCAATGATATTTCATTTCCTAATTTTTAATAACTGCATATGCATGTCTCATGTTGATGTTTGCACTCCATAAATCATCTCGTCGTTAAAATCCTTATCTAAGCATATAGAGTCAGCTTCATGAACCATTTCTCATCCTTTCTAGCTAAGAGGTACTTGTACTTTTAATTTTAACATTCATAAATCATTTTGAACAACTTCTATATATAATTCCACTCATTTTCCTAATCCTTCAAAACTAAATTTATCCGCCCATCTCATGGAAACATTTTTTACACTTCCATGTGGAAATCCAAACTACTAAATCTATTTTCAATTACAGTCTTCAACAGATGTCACTCCAATTGTCCCTATTCTATAGCAATTTCTTAAGTTGTCCTTCTAGTATTTATACACATAGATATTAACATTTTTGTTTCCTCCATGCTCAACTTAATTATCAACAAGTTTTTCAAGGACAACACTCAAATTTATACAACAGCCAGCCAAAGTGTATCTTTAAATAATTTAACATTAATACTATGATATCATCTTGTTACGCAGCACACTTTAGAAACTTAAACGTTTTAACCAATCAGTCTATACTCCAGAAATTAATGGCTACGATAGTAGTAGCATTACAAAAGCTGTAGATAAATGGGCTCGAACAAAGAATTAATGCATGATCCAAATTTTCCATAAATAATAGCAAGAAAAAATAAGACAAATTCACAAGGAAGAAATAAAAAGGGGTTGTAAGATACAGGTCAGTAGAACAGCGAAGAGTGTATTAATCAAAAGAAAACCTCAGTTGACATTAGGTGATACTGGAGTTAAACCCAACCACAATAGAAAAGGCAAATTACCATCACTAAAAGCAAAAGGACTATTACAATTAAATACACTTGAAAGGGAAATTACAACAAACTCGACACAAACTTACACTAGGGCTCAATCCATGGGTGGTGGAGGCCATCTGGGTGATTGGGGAGGGTGTTAAGTGGTTGAAATGGGTTGGGAGTGGTTGGGACAGCAAAGCAAGTTGACAGCGAAGCAAATGACTAGGACAGCGAGGGCAACAAGTGAATGTCATGCATAGGAGCAAGGTGTGGCGGGAAAAGCTGAAAGATACGAGACAGCAGAAAAGCAATAGATTTGTTGTTTTCCAGATGACGACGGTGAAGGGACGAAGCGAGAGATTGCAGGACGGTGGCAGCAAGCACGAAGGGCTGGCATAGCAAGACTACAGTGTAAAACAACAAACAAGTGTTGTTCAGGGCGGTGGCAGCAATGTAGGATGGTCGGAGCATCGTGGGGAAGATGAGGAAGAGGATAGTGAAGATAAGCACCACCTCGAGAAAGAGATACAGCCGGAGCACCACCTAATTCCTTAGATACAACCCCCAAAGGGAGAAGAACGGACACCGAAAAAGCAAAGAGTTGGGACAGCAAGCGAGAAGGGGCTGGAATTGCGTTGGCAGTGAAGCGGAGGGCTGGAACAGAGGGTAGCAAGTGGGTGGCAAGCGGAGCGGTGAGGCGAGGTGAAAAATGCTAGAATAGCTAGTGGACAGCGGGAAAATAATAGGTTTATTGTTTTCTGGATGACGATAGAGAAGAGGAAAAGCGGGGGACTGCATGACAACAAGGGACCACTGTCTGGGGCGGTAGTAGTAAGCAAGAAGGGAAGGGTTGTAATAGGAAAACTATAGTGAAAAATAGCAAAAAGAGTGTTATTTGGGGTGGCTGCAGCGATGGAGGATAGTCGAAAGCATTGTGAGGAAGATGCAGAAGAGGATATGAAAGATGATCACTACATCAGGAGAGAGATACAACCAGAGCACCATTCAATCCCTAGGGTACAGCCCTCAAAGGAAGAACGGATGCTAACGGCTGTCCTAAACAAAACACGCGGAAAGCCACAAAACCTAAAACAAAGGAATCACAAAAATAAGCCCAAGATACCTGGAATTGGACCCCCCTATGAAAAGGAGACATCAAACCAACTTGAGAAAGTCGTTTAGCCCTCAAGTCTAGACCAGTTCAGTCCAGACGAGAGAAATCGTGGGATTGGCTCCCGTGGCTTTTTACGCCAGCATCACTGTAGCAATATAGTAAGTGAGATCGTAACCAATCTCTTGGGTAACTCCCGCATTATTAGGGCTATCAAAAAAGCTCATCATTTGCGAAAAACTCGTGTTCAATTCATTTGTTAAGCAAGCGAGCCAAATACACACAATTTTTTAGCTCTATTTATAAATGAGTCGAACACAAATAAATATTTATTTGTTTGTGTCGGTTCATTTTGGCTTAAATTAATTAAATAATATTATTTATTTACATCTTTTTAAATTAATTTTTTATATGTATTAAAAAATTCTTGAAAATATGACACTAAATAGGACACTAATTTTTTTAAAAAAATTTTAAATTAATTTTTAAAAAATTTAGAATTTTTTAAATTAATTTTTGAAAATATGACACTAAATAGGACGCAATGGAGAAAAAGGATTCATGTAGCCGACCCCACGTAGTGGGATTAAGGCTTTGTTGTTGTTGTTGTTGTTGTTGTTGTATTAAAAAATTCTAAATTTTATTTTTTAATAAAATTTTTGGGTGGTGTAGTTATAAAAATACAAGTTTAGGTGTTAGATATGTAAATAAATAGGATTTTGGAGGTACGCATGTAAATATCCCTAAAAATCCTACAGCGGCCCACTGTTACAACTTACGCCGTCCCCTGCTAATTGGATATGCAAATACATAGAATTTTATTGGTATGCAGGTAAGTTGTCCTTAAATATTGCCACCTTTAGTCCAACATCGGGATTTTAGACTTAAGAAGTTCTTTATGTCTTTATAAAAGCAAGAATTAGGATGGAGTTTCAAAGCCATGAATTTCTATATAAAACTTCTTTATGCTTTTATAAATGTTATTAATTTAAGAAATTTAATAATAACAATTTAATTAATTAAATTTATATTTTTCTTTAGTTGCTAGTGAGGGGGCAGTTTGAATTTAATTCGAGCCAAATTCGAACCGAACACGAATGTATTCATTTCGAGCCATTTCGAACACAAACAAAAAAAATTGAATGAGCCGAACACGAACAACCTCTGGGCTCACTCAAATTTATCTCCTTTACAGACTGATTGGACATAACGGCATATCTTAAATAGGATCATGAAAATCATGGAAAAAAAGATGCAAGCAAACACCCATCACAAATGAAATAATAAAATCGCTCATAGTAAATGAATATTGAATATGAAGCTGCATTTTGTGTAGGAATCAAGGTTAAACAACTTTGGCGTCAACCAAATAGAATCCAAGGCAATCAATTCTAAAAAATGGTAACGAAAATGGAGAAATCCCAACATACTAAGAAACTAGATGTGCATAATATCGGAGTTAAACTAAGCTACAATGAAAAACAAATATTATTACCAAGTTCCAATAAAAAATTACAGCATAACAAACAGAAATCTGTCATTGCAAGAAACGACAACAAAAATTCACCCTAGGGTTAGATCCAAAGATGGTGGTGGTCAATAAAGTGGATTGGAAGAGGCAGCAGGAAACTGGAAGAGCAGAAAAACAGCAGGTTTGTTGTTTTCTTGATGATGGCAGCAAAGGGAGAGGGCTTGCAGCAAGGTATAGATGGCTGGAACAGCAGGAACCCGCAAGAAGAGGTGAGTCTGTGTAGCGGCAGCAGAGCTGGATGACTGGATATCAGCAGGA
>NW_018164736.1:401422-405378 GCF_001263595.1 Phalaenopsis equestris | reverse complement strand
CAGCAGGAAACAGCAGCAACTTAATGTTTGGATGGTGGCAGCAAGAGAGGAGGGATGGAATAGAAGGAAATCAGCAAGGGGATGTAATTCTGGGTGGCAGTAGCAATGGAGGGGAGTGGGGAACCGAAACGGGGGAGCGGAGAAGGGTGGAGGAAGGAAAAACGCCCCCTCACCGTTTGGATCCCGCGTTCGGAGAGCTTATGCGAAAATGGCGTTTTTATTTTACCTTAAAAGCGGGCCGCGGGTCAAGCCACGCGATCTGCGTTTCGCAAAAAAATTGGATGGGTTGCCCTCGTTCCTATCCAGGAGAAGCGTCACAGAGGAGAGGAGAAGAAGATCTCAGGTTCGAGCCTTCGCACGCAGACACGAGAGTTCCCGCACACAAAGCTCTCGCGAGCCCTTCCTTCCTCTTTAAGCTCACGACCGAGCTTCTATAGGTGCTCGAGCCCTATGGCTCTTCTTCCTTCCTCTGCGAGACGCATGACATCTGTGGTGACATCGGAGAGCAGCGTGCCAAAGGAGGATAGGGGATTTGAGGTCGGGAGCCTTCTGGATCTTGAAGCCTTCATCAGTGGAAATGGAGGGAATCTCTGGAATGGAAGAGATGGATGAGGTCTCTTTTTACCTACCTTCATCGGTATTGTTTTTACCTAACTATAGAAAACATAAAGAAAACAAAATCAATAACTGTGAAAATTTTATGAGATACTTAATAAGGAATTGAATTATGTTAATCTTCAAAGCTTTTATAAACTTTAGTGGCATGATTTGTTCAAATTAATAGTAAAAAATAGATTTAGATTTTAATTTAGGCTTAGAGTTGGATATGATCGCATACTCAAATTCAATATTAGAATCGATTGTTTATCTCATGATTTGTTTCGAAGTCCTTGCAAGTTGATCCAAATTTTGTTCTCGAGTCTTGTAACATGCAAGAGTGTGTTACTTATCAATTAAAATCATCACTGTATCGACCAAATTAGCCACCATCTTTCATCCATTTTTCAAATTCTCACTCAAATATCAAAATCCATGGTAAAACCCAAACCCCTATATCGCTATGACAGTTCTATTCAAACAACACTATTGCACAAAGGCATAATAGTCATTTATTCAGAAACAACTGCAAATCTGTTGTTTTTCAAACAAATAAACCAAACAGTTAGTCAACTTATCTGGATCAACTGTTGACAAGCAGCTTATTAGGATATATTTTTTATCAGAATAAGCTAGATAAGCGGAGCTGCCTCAAACAAACCCTAAATCACCACCTCAAGAGCGAGATACAACCAGAGCACCACTCGGATCCTTAGATACAACCCTAGAAGGAAAAACCAGAGACGTCAACAGCTATCGCAAACAAATACAAGCAAAAACTAACCCTAATACATCATGAAAGAAAATTTATAATCATAGGATAACTAAGAATAGGCACAAGAAACCAATCGACACTCCACGACAAGGAAAAGTGTGGGCCGAACTGGTCCAACAAGCAGGTGATTTGCCCACTATCAGACACGTCGGGCTTTCTGCCTGCTTTCAGACGCCCCGTCTCGGTCTCTCCGAGTTGGGAAAGCTTTGACTTTATCTATCGAAACTTCTATCGCCAAGTAGCATGGATTCATTTCATCATGCATATGGTAGCTAAAATACTACATTCTCCAAGCAAATCAATAATTTAGGCATTGTCATTCCAAAACACATCCTGATAGCCTCTTCCACTTTTTGGCACTATGTGAGATAGAGCTACATATCCACATAGCTTTTCATAAAGCAACTCTTGAGACATTAAATATGTAATTAGCCTCTTCCACTCCTCGTACTTAGTTGGTCACATCTGATGAATAAATTTGTCTTGAGAAACTAACTCTGAAATGAAATTTATGGTATGTTGGATCACTTTCAGTAGCAACCACCCAATAAATAAGTCATTGGTCGTGATGTATGGCAATTCCTTCAATAGGGGTTATCCTTTTTCAGGAATTGGCTCATTTGACTCGCAATCTTCTAGAAAAACCAATATTAGTCCATCAAGAGTCTCATTCATAGGATCATCTTGAGTAGCTAGTGTCTCTTCCTCGTCAACCGGTAGTTGAGACTCCTAGCTGAAGTCTTCATGCTCTTTTATATTCATATCAATTTCTTCCATTGCTCCCTGCTCAGTAAAGTCATTCTCCTATTTAGACAATATCATTCAAAATGCCCAAATTATGGCACTCGAAACACTTTCTGGTTGGGATGGATTTGAGAATGTTGGTTGGATTCACCTACTCTCCAATCTGAACTAGTTTCTCCTCAAGTGTGGTGGGCTTGAATGTTTTGTTGGGTGTACTTTACTGCTTGATTTTGAGGTTGAACTTTGTTTGTAAAATGTGGTGGTCACTCCATAATGTTGTCTCTCCACTTTTATGGATACTGTCTTATAAGGCTACATCTGCACAACATTGTTAATAGACGATCTTAGTCCCCTCAGATATTGAGCTATAGTACTCTCCTCGGCCTCCACTAGCACAAATTTCAATATAGGTTGCTCGAATTCAATTGTGTGCTCCTCTACAAAGATATCTTGTTGTTGTGGGTGATGAAGTCTCAAAAAAATGTCATGTCTGTAATGAACTGGTAGTTACTTGCGTTGCATCTCTCATTTTATCTTAGAACATATATTGACTTGATTTTTCCCTTTCAGTTGTTGAAGAAGCTTCAGATCCTCCCACCATATAGATGTATCCTTCTTTAACTTGATGGCGTCCGGTGGGACGTCCTGGTACTCAAAGACACGTTCCATTGCTAGAGCAACTCAATGAATTCTTCTGGATTGTTGTGACAGTCAAAATTTGATAAATCCACATTTCAAGATCTTGGCTCCACTAATATTCCATCCTTTCGATATGACAAATCACTGTTGTGTCTACAAACAACCCTTCAAAATTGTCATCTCTCGAAACTGGCAAGCCTCTATTGCAATTGGAAGATTTCAGCTACATATTTTTCATAGAAAGTTCCTGGACATCTCTTTGTAGATTTCTCGTAAGCAGCATTATGACATTTTTTTCCCCGATCATATTTCCAACAATTGTCTCATCGGCAGTGTGGTTAGGGTTTGGTTTGAGGGAAGAAATAGGGTGTGTAGGTTAGTCTAGAGTGGAAAAAAAATTTTGGGGGATTAATTGAAAAATCATCAAAGGTGAGGGGTTTTGGGTGGAGATTGAATTGGGTATGGATGGATTTTTGGTAACCCTGGGATACGACTAGGGTTAAGCTGACACGAGGGGTTTTCTACCCATCCTTCCTCTTTTCATTTGGCGGGAAAATCTCCAATCCCCCCCATTTCTGTTTTTGTTTATTGTCTTTCTATCTCCTATTTATATGTGTTTGTTGTCTAGATTTTCAGATTATGTTATTTTCCAATTTCAGTTGTGAGGACAGCCGTTGGCATCCTGTTTTCCCCTCTAGGGTCATAATCGACGGTCAAGGTGGTGTTGCGATTGTATCCCTCTCCCCGGTGGTGATTATCTTCTCCAACTTCCACCTCCACCAGCACTTCCTGCAGATCGTCTCCCACTGCCCTCATCCAACAGTTGTTTTCCTACAGCCTTCTTGTCGCCTTCCTCCAACACCTACCGTCCACCAGCATCCCAGATTCTCCCAGTCAGCCTCTGTCGTACCTTCTACTACCGCACGATTCCACTAATTCTGCAGACTCCTCACTCCTGTAACTTCCCTGTCCAATAACCAAGCCAAAATTCCTCCTTCCTGCTTAGCCGCTGAAGTCCCAAGGAATCTGCTGGAGTCGTTTCCTGCATTACCTATGTAGCCATGAACCTCCCCCTCTCCCTGTTGTTACCGTAATGCCATCTAGGGCCTCCACCTGCTGTAGCTTCACTCTTTCACCCTCCCACCCGCATTTCTCTACAGTCAACCAATTGCAGCCCAACAATGATCCCTTCCCTTTCCCT
>NW_018164736.1:392039-401412 GCF_001263595.1 Phalaenopsis equestris | reverse complement strand
TTCCCTACAATTGCAGCCCAACCCCATACAACCCACCACAGCTCCCATATTCCCCCACACCTGCAATCACAACGCTTTCTGCCCATAGCGAATCCCGCACCCAACCAGCCCAACCTTCTATGGTCCCGCCACCATCCACCACCCATTAGGATACATCTTAAAGGTGTTTGTTTGTGTTGTCCTATGTTTTGTGTTTGTTATTATTTATTTTCTGTGGAAGAGCCATCGTTGTAATCAATTTCAATTTCAATAATAATAGTTGTATTTCTTTTGTGGCTTGGGATTCCTCCTCTGGTATCATAAGTTATATCTGATATCAAATGATACTGAAGTAAAACCAAACAACAATGAAAAATAAATATTATTACCAACTTCCAATAGAAATTACAACAAAACAAATGGAAATCTGAAATTGCAACAAACAACGATAAATATTATTACCAACTTCCAATAGAAATTACAACAAAACAAATGAAAATCTGAAATTGCAACAAACAACACAAATTCATCCTTAGGTCAGTCCAAGGGTATGGTGGTCGGTAGGGTGGATCGGATGGGGCAGAAGGCAGCTGGAAGTGAAGGAAACCAGCAGGTTGCGGTTTTCTGGATGACGGTAATGACTGAAACAGGAGGAACCCTCAAGAAGAGGTGAGTCTAGGTGGTGGCGGCAAAGCTGGATGACTGCATAGTAGCAGAAAGCAACATCACCTTTTTGTTTGGACGGCGGCTATAAGGTAGGATGGATGGAACAGCAATAAATCAGAAAAGGGGTGTGGTGTTAGGTGGCGGAGGCAATGGAGGGAAGCGGGGGAGCAAAGTAGGGAGGGTGGAGAAGGGTAGAGCAAGGATTAATCACCACCTCTGGAACAAGATACAGCTGGAGCAACACTCATACTTTCGGATACATACATAGAAGGGGAAACCAGAGACGTTGACGATTGTCCTAAACACACGTAAAAATTAACCCTAATACATCAAGAAAGAAAATTTATAATAACAGGATAATTAGAAATGAACCCCAAGGGACCGGCTGGCACCACAACAAGGAAAAGCGAGGACCAAACCGGTCCAGGCAAGCATGCACTTCGCTCGCTTTCAGGCATGACAGGCATTTTGCCAGCTTTCAGATGTTGCACGTTAGGACAAGATCTAAGACGCACCTAAATAAGTAATCCATATAAAAATAGTATATGTACACATCATATCATGATAAAAATAAATCACATAAAGTTTTATGAATCTTTAGGAGGTCATAACTCAAAGAAGTATATTGATAGGCAAAACATTATCGACCAAATTAAATTATTTGAGAGATGCAGCTAAATAAAATAGATATATAAGTGCCGAGGAGCACCGCAAAAATAGCTCAAATATCAGATAAAACAATAAATTTCACATTCATGCTTAACCGCTACATGACCTTGCATGGAAAGTAGATTTTTGGATAAATTTAATCATGGAATATGAGTGCTTATAACCATCTTGAAACTTTATATGAGACAGATCGCCTCAAAAGCCTAGTCAAAGTTGATCAAATACTGCGTAGTAACTGAAATGCTAGACTAATCAAGATAAAAATTGAGTTGCCTACCAATAGCATGTGTGTGTGTGATAGCTTATAGAGTTTGCTTCATTGGCGAAAATTCATGTAATTAATGCTAACTATTTAAAATAGTTTAAGAACCTTAAATCTTACTATTCACCCAATAAATAATACAATCAAAAAGTCAACGCATGAAATTCAGCAACCAAGCAACTATAAAAATTGCAAGATTCTCAAATAGGAATTGCATACCTGCCTAACTAAAGCATTATTATCAACAAAAATTTTGTGTTCAATGCCTTGATATCATCATCAAACAAGGAAGCTTAAACAACATTAAAACCAGATTTACAACCAATTCTATGATTTAAGAAAAAAAGAAAAGTTAAATATGCAGCATACAATTCTTATGTGTTTACATATCTAACGCCCAAAAAGTTAAATATGCAGCACTTTGGTACTTTAAGCCCATGAATGAAAATGTATTTTTCACTTTTAAAAAGTGATAACGGTGCTATTTTTTATGAGAAATTAAAATTTTGAGTGTTATGTGTATAAATATGAAAGTTTAGGCCTGAGATAAGTAAATGTATAAGAACTATATCCTATGTATGTAAATGTCCCTTAAAAAACATGTTTGACCCTAAAGATACAATTTAACAACTTCAACTTGCCAGTTTAGACTTACATGTAATCCTGTGTTGTCCTCCTTTGCTTGTCCAACAGCTCGGGATCCATTCTATGCGCATAAACGCCAAGATTTTGCATTTAGAATGACAACAAATTAAATGCTATCCGAAATGACCCGAACACCAGCTGACCAGCCTGATTGGGAGAGCCCCCACAAAAATATGCTTGTACATTGATCTCCTATCAACAAAATAATAAGACACATCAGGGTAGAGCCTTCAAGCACCCAACATCGGGCAACATTTTATACTGTCTAATCTAATTCTTTAAAGGCCCAGAAGCTCTTCAATGCACCTTCACAAATAGTAACAATACAATTAAGTAGCCAAAATAGTAAACACAACTTAAGGAAGACAACCACAATCACATTCACTCTTTGCAGAGCTCAACTTCCACTTATGGAAAGGTGGATGGAACAGCACTAAGCTTCAAAGAAAGAATTCAAATCACCAACAAAATAACAATAATAATAAATCATAAGCAGTACTTACCGCTATCCCATACATCCACGATATGCATAAGATTGAAGAACTTCAAATTTCACTAATTCCATGCACATAATCGAAACACAAGCCACAACTCAAAGTGCTCACTGAGACCAACTAGGAAACGATAAGAATGCTAGAAAAAGAGTTCTTTAAATAGGGTTTCTCAACAAAAAACAATAGGACTAGAAACGTTTCTTCATCAGTAACCAGTTTAAACACTTCTCTTCGTCGAAGTCCCGATTAGAAGCAATATAACGGGAAAGAAACGAAGCTGACTCACTCTGCGCGCATTCGCCGAGGGCTGCAGAGGCGATTGACTGCCAGCAAAAGAAGTCGTGATCGCGATCAGTAACTTCGCAATGGCACTGGGCGAGGTTGGGAGGTAAAGCTCGGAATCAATTTCCGATCTTTGGGGAACTCGAACTGAAACGAGTAATCTAAGATTGCATCTTTCCTTCTGTTTCGGAAGAACAGGAATTAGTGCCCTAACGTGCCAGCTTGCCGGGGTGAATTTTGCTTGGCTGTATTGACTTCTCCCGACCAGAGAGTTCTAATTTTATTTTGAAAAGAACCTTTTGCTTCTTCTTCTTTTTTTTTTTTCCTTTATTTTTTCATCTGATTGTTCAAAAATTATTAACTTTTATCGTAAATAATTAAGAAAAGCGAAATTTTTCTTCAAAATCTAAGATTTGTTTGTTCATCTTTAGATTAATTAATATTACTCTTTAGCATAATTTTATGTTCATAGGATTTATTTTTTGGGAATTTCATGGTTGACAATATTATTTGCATTGCATGTTCTAAATGTGCAAGATGGGAAGCAATCTATATAAAGAACAGAATGGTCAACCCCCTAAATTTAGAAAGAGAAGAAAAATGTTAAGTTATTGAATTGTATTTAAAATCTAATAAAGTGGATTTTGAATTTGGTTTTAATTATATTCTTAAAATATTTGTCAATTAATTTTTATAGCCTAATAAATCAAGGTGTGTGTGTGTGTGTGTGTGTGTTTTTTTTTTTTATATAGAGATTTGTGATATAAAGTGTAGAAACAAAAACATTACTTTTTCCAGAGTCACACTATCATCGACTTCTCAAGTCTTGCCCCTCAATTTAATGTGTGAATTGCATGATCCTCTCCCGCATCGTCTTCCCAATCGGGCTTCACGCGAGATTTCTTTCATTTTTTTTCATAATTATCGTGCTTCCTCTTTGCACCGCCTTCCCTATCGATTTACCACTCACACTTGATTTCTTTGTGATATGTCCCTTACCATTTTTTCCAGCTTGCTTGCCACATTCTCAAACTTCATTGCTCTATTTAAGAGAAAACAAGGGTTAGGGCATCCCAACTTGCCCTCTGCATAGGCCAAGCCATTAACCACAATAAAAATCTCTTTATTTCATGCACCTCACTCTCCTTGACCTAGCTGAAGATAGAGAACCAAACTCCCTTTCTCCCTCCTTCATTCCATTTGACTGAGCCGTCGAGCCATGATCGGGATGATGAAAATAGCCTTTTATTAAAGCGTCGATCTAATTAGAATCAAAACTACACCATGGAATAAGATTGCACTAATTCGAGAATACTTAAGAAAATCAAACAAAAGTACAGCAAAATAATTCTAGAAATAGCACACAAAAATTTACCGTGAATAAACCTATAATCGTGAAAAAAAATTATGGAGCCGCAACACCCAGCAATTTCCACTATAAGAAACAAAAAATGTACAAAATACTCACTCATACTACTCTCTACAAACAATAAAACTTAGAAAACTTTGCTCCAAACCATTCATCTCGATCTCATGAGAGAAAAGAATATTGAAATCCTCCTCCCTTCACGAGAATTTTTGCCAACAAAAATGCACGAAAGAGTCTCTCTATTGATCAAAAATCGCAAATTTAAGAGCTATTCCAAAATCTACCGTTTCGCGACGTGGTCATGACACATATCGGCATAATTATTTCATCTGTTTCGAGATGAACTTGAAACCGGCTTGGGCACGCTGCAAACTTCAGGTGGGTGTGCCTATATGAGCACGAGTGCATTGCTCCCTCTTTCTGTAGGCTCGGGCGCTACATCTAAGTGTGAGTGTGCTACACGTAAATGGCTTTATATTATTACTACCGTGACATTCTTCAATTATAGGTGCTTCAGGATTCACAACTCAGCAATCTCCCATTTGGAGATTGAACACATGTCCTCCAGATCTACATCTCCATTTGTGTCATCATCATGGTCACAAAGTGTGATGTGGCTCAACCCCAGCCTCAACCTTCATGGAATCCAACTGAAGTCAGAAATAGCTCCAGTTTCTCGACAGTTTCCTTGCCTCATTCGTCAACTTGTCGACAGGATTATAAGTTTCTTACACATTCTCCAAGAACAAGTTTTCATCTTCTAGGAGGGAGATTATAAAGTGATACTTTAACTATATGTGTTTTGTCTTGCATAAATAAGCAGCATTCTTAGTAGAATGAATTGCACTCATATTGTTATTATGAAGCTTTCCAATCTTTTGGATCTTGCCCAATTATGTCATAAAGTCCCGTAGTCAAATCATCTTTTTGCTGACCTCAGTGATAGCAATGTATATAAGTTCCATAGTTGAAAGTGCAACAATCTTTTGCAACCTAGAAGTCCAACTCTCTGCTCTTATTCCTCAAAGTGATGATATACTCTGTTCATCTGTTGTACTTCTTTTATCATCTAATTCTCTATCCATATCTAAATATACAAATCCTTGTAAAATGACCACTAAACTTTCATAGAAATGTGCAGATTGACTATTCCCCTCAAATCTATGAGAATCCAATTCACCGCCTCCTAATGATGTCTTTCTAAATTTTCATGTACTCGTTGACCACTTCTATTGTAAATGTAATATCTATTTTATCACAAATCATAACTTATATCAAACTTCCAACTGTTGAAGCATATGGAGTGCTTCAAATGTGTGTCTACTCTGTTTTAGAATTAGGTGATAACTTCATCGATATATTGAAGTGATTATCTAAGGAGATGCAAACCGGCTTTGCTTCACTCATGTTAGACCTCCATAGGATCTTCACTATCTCTGAGATAACTTCAATGAACCTGCACTTTTATCATTGTTAGTTCTCATCTAAAGATTTTTTTTTGTTGGACCTAAATACTTCATTTCAAACTTACTTGATAATTGCTCATTTAAGTCCCTGATTTTCTTTATATTTGGCTCTGCAATTGCCATGTTATCCACATACAAAACGATAAGAATATAATTACTGGAGTGTTTGATGAAGTAAGAGTGGTATGTCTGACAGTTTATGTACCTACTGTCTGATAAGAACATGTCAAACCTCCTATACCACTCTTTCATAGCCAACTTCAAGCCATAAAGACTCTTCTTCAACATGCATACCAAACTTTCTTTCCCTAACATCTTATAACATTGTGGTTAGACCATGTATAATTTTCTCCTCCATATCTCCATGTAAGAAAGTTTTTTTTTTTTTTTAAATCCATCTACTCAAGATGTAGATATTTTTCTTTTGTCAAACTTAGCACGACCCTTACGATTCTCATCGTTGTTATAGAATAAAAAAAAAATCTTGTGCAGTCAACTCCTTTTGCTGGAAACCCTTCATAACAAGTCTTACCTTGTAATGTTTGATATCATCTAACTCATCTTTCAATCTGTAGAACCACTTGTTGTGCAGTACTCTTCCATCATCTAATAATACCATCAAATCTCACATCTGATTTGGCTCTAAAGATTGAATTTCTTCACTTGAGTGGTCTTCTCAAAACACTATGATTCACCACTATCAGCTAAAAAAAAATAGTTTAACGAAGTAGAGTGCATGTATCCAGTTGTATCACTCTATTAGACCTCCTAACTTTAGTTGTAAGTAACCAAGGAACTTTTTTTGCTCCATCTGGTTGAGCACTTCTTCTTTCTTCACCTTTTTTATCATTAGTGTCTCTTATCTCAACATACTTGGACTCTTTGAAAGGAATTTATAGGTTATACTGAGTTTTGACTTTGTCATTGGACATTTTCATTTAATTAAATGTAGCATCTATGCTCCAAATGAATTTTTTTTTCTGATCATCCCAAAACTTATACCCAAACCCATCTGAGTCATGTCTAATGAAGGTGCACTTGACAAATTTTGAGCTAAGCTTACTTATGGACCCTACGTCAACATGAACATATGTTGAACACCTAAAAACTTTTAAATGAGATAATTACCTCTTTGTCACTCCAAGCTTCTTCAGGTAAGCCGTACTCCAAAGGTATTTATCAATCACAATTATTCAGATAAATTATAGTGTTTAATGTTTTAGCCTAAAATTATTTTGACAAGCTTACATGTAGCCTCATGCCCACAACATGTTTCATAATTGTTATATTCATGCACTCAACAATATCATTTTGCTGCAATTTTCTTCGGATAGTGAACTTGTGCTTAAATCCCCTCATAGCAAAAAATTTCTTAAACTTTTGATAATGATGTCTGCCCCTATTATTTTATTTGAGACACTTCAACTTCAAGTTTATTCCAATTTTTTCAGTCTTACACTTATTCAACAATTTTAAATGTGCCATATTCTTACTTTAAGAAATAAACACATATTTTTCTAGTGTGATTGCCAATAAACATGACAAAATAGTATGAACATTCAATGGACTGAACCGAAGTCGGACCACACACGTCAGTGTGCACTAACTCCAAATTTTTTGACTTCACAACCAACCCACTTTTAGAAAAAACAAATTTTCTTATGCTTGTCATATATACAATCTTCATAGAAATCAAAACCCACTTATTTCAAACTCTAGAGTTTAGTATGCGAAAGTAGAGGCTTCATACCTTTCTCGCTCATATGGTCAAACCTAAGGTGTCACGAACTTGCATCCACCTTGGTTTCAACCACATTAATGAAATGTATTATTTTACTGATTTGGTAAGGAGTTCCTTCAATGTTGCTCCAAGCCATTACCGTTGCCCCCCTTGATCACCTTCCACAAATCACCTATGAAAGTAGTAATGGACCCTAACTTTGTCAGTTGGCTTACATAGATGAAATTTATCTTAAGACTTGGAATATGTCTAAGTTCAATAAGCCTCCACACAATTTCATTTGACAATTTGATATCTACATCACTCTTTTCAATGATACTGTAGCATTTTTTTTCTCCCAAATAAACATTCTTTATATCTCTCTAAGTGTAATTTTGAATACTCTTTATTAAGGCATATGTGAAAAGAGACACCTAAATTTACTATCCAAAATTTAGTATTTATTGGAGATAGCACCAGGGAGCAACTTTGAATTTCATCAATGGAGACATTCATATAGAGGTTAATTTTATGTCCTCTGCCACTAATTTTCTTTGGAGTTTTACAGTCATTCTTAAAATATCATTTTTTTACTAATTTCAATATTCTTATATGTCGTTTCCTCAGCTTAACCTAAGCTTTTCTTTCTTGAACCTGAATCTATTTATGCTTGTATTATTGTTTGTATTCCTTCCCTTATTTTTTTACATTCAACACAAAACCTGAAAATTTATTAGTCATTGATTTTCTGTAAATTTCTCAGTTCAACACCAACCTCACGATGTCATTGAAGTTCAAATTTAATTTCTCATAAGAGTTACTCACTGTTGTGACGAAACCATCCCAACTATCTAGTAATAAAGACAACATCAACAACGTTCTGATCTCATCATCAAACTTGATTTCTATAAAACACAACTGACTCATTACAATGTTGAAATTGTTCAAATATTCTGCCACTGAAATGTCTTACACCATCTTCATGTTGAATAGCCTCTTCATAAAAAAAAAACTTATTTGAAACATAAGTCTTTTCATACATCTTTGTCGGTGTCGCCATGGGATCCACCGTAGTTTTCTCATTCACTATATTGAATACAACAAATGAGAAAAGTGATAAACAGATTAAACCTAATATTGTTCTATCCAACACATTTCATTCCTCTATAGTTATTGTTTCAAGATTCTTTGTGATACTTTGTAGTAATAAATATATATATTTTATATAGAAAATCTTTCACTTGCATCTTTTGAGAATATAAAATTTGCCCAATTTCACTTTTCTACTTTGTATCTTGTTTCGTGGGTTATTATTCCCGCTCGAATTAAGCAATATGCTATGATATAACTCTATTGAGATGATGGAAATAACCTTTTACTATGGCTTTCTTCCTATAAGAATAAAAAACACACCGCATAATAGAATCAAATTTATTTGAGAAAACCATAACAAGAAAAAAAAAATCAAACAGAAGCACAACAGCCGCCTCAATCGTCATGCCTTTTCTTTCTTCATTGACCCTTATGTGAGTTATAGACAGCCTCCTCTACCCTTTATTGCCTTAGTAAAACTTTATTATTTTATGTATTTTGAAAATTAAAATAAACTAAGTTAGAGTTAATATAATTTTAGGTATATGACTTTTGAGCAAATTCTATCAACATTGCCGAGTGAAGCTTAAATAGGTTAGAAGTTGTGCATTGGCCGCTTTTAGGTAAGTATCATATATTTATTAGAGGATAAACTACACAACATCATTAGAGGCATTATCCTTGTTTTTTACGTTAAACTCTTAATTATTTTGTTTGATTGCGAGTCTT
>NW_018164736.1:386791-389950 GCF_001263595.1 Phalaenopsis equestris | reverse complement strand
CAAATTTGGGTCCCAAGGGCAGTTAGGTAATTTGGAGGTGCCTCGGGGCAAAAGACCAAGTTAGGCATTTCACATAGAATTGGATAGATATCCATTCTAAATGAATCATGGATTAATGTATTGTGAAGATATGGTATACCCTAATTTCAAGTCAACACCCAGGGTCAATTCTAAAGCCAAGTAATCCTATAGGGACTCTTCTTGAATTCTCTTATAATGATCTTATCTACTAAATGCTAGAGGTTAAGATCATTATGTGGAATTTCAAGTTGAGTAAAAAGAAGAGTTTTGAATTTCTAATGGTGGGGTACCTTTTCTAATTTTCTAAGACTAGTCAATAGGAAAGTTCTATGGCTAGACCTAGGCTACTAAAGAAGTTTTCTAGACCTCAACCAAAAGTGAGGTCAACAAAGTTTTTTACACATTCTCCAAGAACAAGCTTTCATCTTCTAGGAGGGAGTTTATAAAGTGATACTTTAACTATATGTGTTTTTTCTTACATAAATAAGCAACATTATTAGCAGAATGAATTTCACTCATATTGTTATTATGAAGCTTTCCAATCTTTTGGATCTTACCCAATTATGTCATAAAGTCTCGTAGTCAAATCATCTCTTTGTTGACCTCAGTGATAACAATGTATATGACTTCCATAGTTGAAAGTACAACAATCTTTTGCAACCTAGAAGTCCAACTCTCTGCTCGTATTCCTCAAAGTGATGATATACTCTGTTATAATTCTTTTATCATCTAATTCTCTAGCCATATCTAAATATACAAATCCCTGTCAAATGACCATTAAACTTTCATACCAATGTGATAGATTGACTATTCCCCTAAAATTTATGAGAATCCAATTCACCGCCTCCTAATGATGTCTTTCTAAATTTTCATGTATTCGTTGATCAGTCCTACTGTAAATGTAATATCTATTTTAACACAAATCATAACATATATCAGACTTCCAACTGTTGAAGTATATGGAGTGCTTCACATGTGTGCTTGCTCTGTTTTAGAATTAGTTGATAACTTCATCGATATCCTGAAGTGATTATTTAAGTTGATGCAAACCGACTTTGCCTCACTCATGTTGGACCTCCATAGGATCTTCACTATATCTGAGATAACTTCAGTGAACCTGCACTTTTATCATTTGCTAGTTCTCATCCAAAGAATTTTTTTTTGTTGGACCTAAATACTTCATTTCAAACTTACTTGATAATTGCTCATTTAAGTCCCTGATTTTCTTTATATTTGGCTCTGCAATTGCCATGTTATCCACATACAAAACGATAAGAATATAATTACTAGAGTGTTTGATGAAGTAAGAGTGGTATGTCTGGCAGTTTATGTACCCACTGTCTGATAAAAAAATGCCAAACCTCCTATACCACTCTTTCAGAGCCAACTTCAAGCCATAAAGACTCTTCTTCAACATGCATACCAAACTTTCTATCCCTAACATCTTATAACATTGTGGTTGGACCATGTATAATTTTCTCCTCCATATCTCTATGTAAGAAATTTTTTTTTAAAATCCATATACTCAAGATGTAGATATTTCTCTGCTGTCAAACTTAGCACAACCCTTACGGTTGTCATCTTTGTTATAGAATAAAAAAAAATCTTGTGTACTCAACTCCTTTTTGCTGGAAACCCTTCATAACAAGTCTTACCTTATAATGTTTGATATCATCTGACTCATCTTTCAATTTGTAGAACCACTTGTTGTGCAATACTCTTCCAACATCTAGTAATACCATCGAATCTCATGTCTGATTTGACTCTAAAGACTGAATTTCTTCATCCATAGTAAACTCTCACTCCCTTAAAACTTCAACTTGAGTGGTCTTCTCAAAACACTATGATTCACCACTATCAGCTAACAAAAACAAGTCTTACCTTGTAATGTTTGATATCATCTAACTCATCTTTCAATCTGTAGAACCATTTGTTGTGCAGTACTCTTCCAACATCTAGTAATACCATCGAATCTCACGTCTGATTTGACTCTAAAGACTGAATTTCTTCATCCATAGTAAACTCTCACTCCCTTAAAACTTCAACTTGAGTGGTCTTCTCAAAACACTATGATTCACCACTATCAGCTAACAAAAAATAGTTTAACAAAGTAGAGTGCATGTATACCAGTTGTATCACTCTGTTAGACCTCCTAACTTCAGTTGCAAGTATCCAAGGAATTTTTTTTGCTCCATCCGGTTGAACACTTCTTCTTTCTCCACATTTTTTACCATTAGTGTCTCTTATCTCAGCATACTTGGACTCTTCGAAAGGAACTTATAGGTTATACTAAGTTTTGACTCTGCCATTATACATTTTCATTTAATTAAATGTAACATCCACAAATGAATTTTTCTGATCATCCCAAAACTTATACCCAAACCCATCTGAGTCATGTCTAATGAAGGTGCACTTGACAAATTTTGAGCTAAGCTTACTTATGGACCCTACGTCAACATGAACATATGTTGAACACCTAAAAACTTTTAAATGAGATAATTACCTCTTTGTCACTCCAAGCTTCTTCAGGTAAGCCGTACTCCAAAGGTATTTATCAATCACAATTATTCAGATAAATTATAGTGTTTAATGTTTTAGCCTAAAATTATTTTGACAAGCTTACATGTAGCCTCATGGCCACGACATGTTTCATAATTGTTATATTCATGCACTAAAAAATATCATTTTGCTGCAATTTTCTTAGGATAGCGAACTTGTGCTTAATCCCCTCATAGCAAAAAAATTCTTGAACTTTTGATAATGATGCATGCCCCTATTATTTTATCTGAGACACTTCAACTTCAAGTTTATTCCAATTTTTTTAGTCTTACACTTATTAAACAATTTTAAATGTGTCATATTCTTACTTTAAGAAATAAACACATATCTTTCTAGTGTGATTGTGTTGACCTCACTTTTGGTTGAGGTCTAGAAACTTCTTTAATAGCCTAGGTCTAGCCATAGGACTTTCCTATTGACTAGTCTTAGAAAATTAGAAAAGGTACCCCCACCATTAGAAATTCAAAACTTTCTTTTTACTCAACTTGAAATTCCACATAATGATCTTAACCTCTAGCATTTAGTAGGTAAGATCATTATAAGAGAATTCAAGAAAAGTCCCTATAGGATTACTTGGCT
>NW_018164736.1:379740-382263 GCF_001263595.1 Phalaenopsis equestris | reverse complement strand
GGGAAAGAGCGGATATGTGATGCCGATGCCGATGCCGATGAGCGGAGATAAGGGGAAGGACGGTGACTGGCTTGTCTATGCTCATTTGTTGAGGGAGGTCATTGAGATGCTGGAGAGCGACGATGGTGGTGTTTTTCGGCCGATCACTGACCAATATCTATTTTCTTCTTTGCACAAGTAAGCTGGCTTGCTTTGGCTTTTGCCCACAGTTTATCAGCTTGTTCATTTCATTAAATAAGGGTTGCATTTGCTGGGCGTTGCTTCAATGATCTTTGTTTTGGCATTGTTGTAGTTACACAATTCCAAAAGTATCTATTTTGTATGCGCGAGTTTTTTTTTAATTATTTGAATGGATGTACTTTTACTTTTTGAATTAATGATTTTCATGTGATTTTACAAATGAGACTCGACCAGCCAATTTGATCGGTTCAATTGTAAATCAGTCACTCAGTCGGTTTGGTCTAAATTATAATTGTTTCTGCGTGGATCCGAGATTGAACCTGTCAGAACGGAGGTTAAGCCTCTCTTGTTTCTAAAGGACTTATCGGTTCAAATATTGTCTAGTTTTAAATTTTTAATTTTAATTAGATGAGCAAAAAGAAGATTTCTAAATTGAAAATAAAGAAAATGTCATGTTTTTAATTTTTTATTTATAATATTATTCAAAATATTAAAAACATTATTATCATCTAATAAAATATTATTGTTGAATCGATAAAGATGATATTAATATATAATTATTCTATTATTTAAATTATATTAAATTAATTTATATATTTATTATGCCATTTGGTTTATCTTCCCATTCAACCCCAGTTGAACAATTTAATATTTCTTTTTTTTTAGGCTCGATGTCCGATCCAATTTTCACAATCTTGATTTTTCCATGACATTTTTCTTTTAAGCATTTGTGATAATATCCTTATGATTTTCAAAACAAGTGTTGTTGAAACCCTAAACAAATTAGCAAAGAAGACCTAACATAATGTAGTGCTTTGTCTAGAGGAATAAGAAAAAGGCAAAATGACTAGTGGATTTAAAAAAAAAAGGTGAGATCTTCTCACAATGAATTATGGTCATCTTTATATTGCTAGCACAAATTGTTGATGTTATTCGTGACATGTATTTTGATCACGTGTTTGAAGTAACATAATAGAATTAATATTCATCGACAATTTGAAGGAATGCATCCTTATTAACCATTGGGATCTCTAGATGAGGAGTCTACCATCACCAATAATCAAAACTAGTAACGAGTACGTCCTAGCAGTAATAATTTATATTGCACGGCATGTCTCAACAATTCTTAGAGGGACATGGTACAATAACCTTAAGAAACTTTAAGCTTGTTAGTTTATGTGAATGATATTTCTTTATTTTATAATATAAATATTATAAGAATTTTGATATTTGAGTGGGAAATTTAAAAAATGGATGAAAGAGGGCGGTTGATTTGTAAATAGCAAGTTTTGGGTGATTTACAAATGGCTTGATAGCATTGTTTTTGTGGAGGAATTTTTAGCATTGTTGCTTGTGGTCATGAAAATAAGTACAAAATCATGTGTTTAATTATAAATTTTCAAGAAATGAGAAGAGGATTCAAGCAAAAGCTAATTAATATTAGCCCCCGATCTCCTATTAATTTTCAATATCTTCATTTAGCAGCATCTTATATTTTATTTCTAAAAATGTTAGAAATATGTCAAGGTGAGTAGGCCCTCCATGCATCTTATTTTATCAATAAAATAAATAATTCATTTTCAAGAAAGGTGATAAGCTGGATTGGATATGATTATTATGATTTCATTGTGGCCTAAGCTAAACCGTGATTGAAAAAACCATTTGTGGGGCCCATTTGGGGGAAGTTGTGGAGGTGCGATGCAATCCGAACGGCACCGCACCTCACCACTCTATGTGTTTAGCAGGGCTATGTCTTGTTTGTTTTTTCAAGAAGTTATGGTGGAAAGCTGTAGTTTATAACATGATACTGCCTAGTGTTCTAGTTGTTAGAAAGTTGTGATTTTAATAATAAAAGATTTGTAATAACCACTAGGGCTGTCAATCTGGCTTCTCCACTACCGGCTCGTGTTCGGCTCGTTAAGCTCGAAATGTAAACGAGCCGAACACGAACTTAAGTTTGTTCGCTCTTATTCGGCTCAAATTGGCTCGAAAATAAATAATTAAATAAATATTCATAAAATTAAATATTATAAATTTCAATTAATTAGTTTTTTTAAAAAAAAAAGTTGTCATATTTTATAAAATTTAATTCTATAAATTATTATACAACAAAATACTAATACTTATATAAGTATTATATATTTCTATAATAATATAATATTAGTTTTATAATTAAAATATTATAACATATATAGTATCTAGAAAAAACCCTAACCCCGCCTCCCCATTCCTCTCTCGAACTTTCTCAGTTTCGGCCGCCTCTCCCACTCTCCCTCTAACTCTTCTTGTTCTTCTCTTGAAAATATTTTCGGCCGGCAGCCGCAACAACCTAGGGTTTGCCGA
>NW_018164736.1:369643-379714 GCF_001263595.1 Phalaenopsis equestris | reverse complement strand
CTTGGGATAGTCAGTGTTGGCTTGATTGCTCGGTATTCTTGCTTGGTCGCTCGTTTGGCTACCTAGGTGTTATCTCTGAGTATCTTCTCTCTAATATTTCATATTATCTTCTGGTTCACCTCTTATCTTATACTCACTCAATTTTATTTTAGATTTATTTGGATTTTTTTAGGGAAACCTAGCTTTGTAGGGTTTTGGCAAAATCACAGTGTGGTCTCGCATATTACATCTATATATTTGTTTTTTTTTTCTTTGGATGAGAATATGAGATCCGATATAAGTGTTTTGTTGTGAAATTTAGTTCTGCGTGCATTGTGTGGTGAATCATTATGTGGTTCAGCTATTGCTTCTAGATCAGAATTTTTAGGACTGTTTTATAATGGTAGACATATCATAATGAGAAGCATTACATATTCATTGGTGATTCATATGTGGTTCGACTATTGCTTCTAGATCAAAAATCTTTTTGTGAAGAATACTACGTTTCTTTCATTTAGCTTTCCAAAACAATAACATTTGTTTTCCAAGCGTTATGTAAGATGAATACTTGAGTTCATGCTTGGATTTTCATTATGTTTCCTTGTTAGGATTTTCAAGCGAGCAAATATAAGTTGGTGTAGAGATCCTGTGAGGTTTTCTAGGCCGTTTATTGTTGGAGCAATGTTTAATTTCTCCATTTTATTAGTTCATGTAGAGATCTAGTTGATATTTTTGTATTTTTGTCTATGATTTCCACGTAGTCAACATCATACATGCTACAATAATGTTTATAGAGCAAGATCCGTGTATGTTTATAAGCAAGAAAATGAAGTTTATACGTGTATGTTTATAAGCAAGAAAATGAATGCTAAGTTCTTGCTTATCAATTTTATGAATACTTGAGTTCAAGTTATGTTTATAGAGGAAGATCATATATGAATACTTGAGTTCAAGTTATGTAGATCAGCCATGCAGGTGAAGAAATATTAGCATCAATTTTTCTAAAATATAAGGTAAGAGATGTGAGTGAGAGAATGAGAATAATGATATTTCTTTTTATGTTGATTTTTTCCCTTTGTACTTTGATATTCTCTCACACATTTGCTTGGAAAGAATATAGAAAAGGGGCACAAATAATCCTGCCACACCTACAGTCTTAGAATATATGAATTTATTTGAATTTTGGAAGGCAACACAAGTTTGCAACCATCTTAAGATAAGAATATGAAATGATGTCTTAGATGATTATTCTTACTCTTTATTTTATAAGACAACACAAGTTTGCAACTATTTTAAGCTAATGATATGAAAACTTACAACCATTTTAAAATGATGCCTTAGATAATTTCATATGGTTTAATAATGAAATTTGCTATCTTTTGGCCCTTGGGTAATTGCATATCTAACACTATTAGTTCTGTTCTAATCTCTTTGTTGATGTATCATTTACTGTTTTTAAGGGGGTTTGGTGCCCCGTATAAGTGTTGGTTTGCCCATCATTTTGAGGCTTTTAAATTGTTGTATGGAGGCTTTTACATTGTTGTATGGAGGCTTCAAAAGAAGTTGTTTGGAGCTTTTAAATTGTTGTATGGAGGCTTTTGAAATGCCTGTTTGAATGCAGTATGCAGGCTTGCTACCATTGAATCATGTAATAGTTTGTTTTGTTGGATCAATAGTTGGGCTGGGCTTGTTTATGAGCATGTCCTCGGGGAGGGTAAGAATTCTGCTGCTACAATGCTACCTTTTTACAATGATGCAGGTGGCAGGAACCAGTAATATTGTAAATCATAGATGAAAAATAATGCTCTATGTCATATTATTAGTTGCTACTATGAATTATGTTGTTTGTTTATGAGCATGTCCTTGGGTATGACTCTGTATTTAGAACTCTTCTTTTTGTATGTCATTGGGATGAATCTGGGATAAATCTGCTAGGTATATGCTTCCAATAAAAATTGTAGGTATATGCTTCCAATACAATATATCAATTCTATATTAAAAGGGCAGTTACATATATTACATGAAATAAAATGTCTTTCCCAAAATCATTTATATATCTTGAAGCCCAATTGTGTACAAAAGCCTTAAACAGTTTGTTTCCACACTGCATTTTGAATGCTTACAAACAACCATCTAGTAAATATCTTGAAGACTTATACCTGTACACAATTGGAAACCTGGAAGTTTGTTTCAACAACATTCATTTAGTTTTACTTGGTATTATTTCAATTCTTTTGCTTCTCATTATTTGCCCTCCTTGCATACCACCTGTTCTCAAAGCTTTGGAGATACTTTGGAAGCATTATTTTTCCTCCTTGCAGACCACCTGTTCTCAAAGTTGAAGGAAAGGTAAAATACATAAGAATTGGTCCCTTTGGAGATATTGTTGCATTTATGTACTTTATCACTTCAACAAGTTTCCCAAAAGTTCAGGAAGTTTGGTCCCTTTGGAGATGTGGTTGGAGATGTTGTTGCATTTTTTAACATGTATCAATGGTCTTTGGAAACCTGGAAGTTTGTTTTCGCGCCATTCATTTAGTTTTACTTTAGTATTATGTCAATTCTTATGCTTCTCATTATTTGTCCTCCTTGCATACCACCTGTTCTCAAAGCTTTGGAGATACTTTGGAAACATTATTTCTCCTCCTTGCAGACCACCTGTTTTCAATGCTGAAGGAAAGGTAAAATACATAAGAATTGCGTGCGGCATGTAAATTTCCCATAAATTTATCTAAATGTACAAAAAAATAAAAATATTTGACCTGGGATTTCAGGTGCAGAGTTCCAATTTTGGCTGAGATCGATAGGATTGTGAGGCCAGGAGGCAAGGTGATATTCAGGGATGAATCTGTTGTTGCCAATGAAGTGGAAAACATGTTGAAGTCCCTGCACTGGAAAATTTTAACAAACTTCAACTAAAAATAAAAAAAGAATAATCTCTGCAGAAAAATCAGATTATTTTTAGTTTGAGTTGTATGTAAATGATAAGAAAAATTAAATGTTCAATACAATTATTTTTAGATTTTGATTTTTATTTTGAGATTTTATTTGCATTTTTTGTACTCTTGTTTAGTTTGTACATTTTAAAATTTGTAATAAATTGATTGTTTTTTTGTAAATTTTTGTCAAATTATATGAATATTCTTGTATAAATTTTGTAAAGTTTTTTGAGCTCATAATTTTTTTAAGTTGATAAATCTCTAAATTTTTTTATGAAATTTGTTCTTAAAAAATTTGTAGACAAAATTATTAATTTTTTTTAAAATAATTATTATTAAAATAATTTTATATTCTAACGAGCTAATTTCAAACCGAACACGAACATGAAAATGTTATTCGAGCCGAACACGAATATACTGTTCACGAACCATTTCGAACACGAGCTGGTTTCGAACATGAGACAGATTCAAATGAGCAGAACACAAGGCTCAGCTCGTTTACAGCCCTAATAACTGTCATAGATTCTTAAACAATTTCTTTCACAACAACTTCTCAATTTCTTCTTCAAATAGTTACATCCGTTCCAAACATACCAGAAGTCAAAGAAGTAACTTTGATCTAATTTTGACATAAAAAAATAATCTACGTTTATTTATTCAAAATTGAAATAATAAAAAAAATGTTATATTTTTTTATCATCAGAGCAACTCTTTAGGATTACCTTTGTTTTTTTTAAATCATTATTATTGTTATTTTCATTTCTATATTTTTAATTTGAAATACAACACATTTGATAAATATATTAGTTTTTAAAAATATCTAAAACATATAAAAAGTATTTTTTCCATTTTAAAATAGATTGATTTATATTAAAAAAAATTAAAAACACAAAATACAAAAAAAAAAATTTACTGAATAAATATTATTTTAAAAACAAAAACAATAACTAGAACAATAAAACACTAAATACCTATCATTGGGCTGAATACTGAAATATAAATATAAATTGATGAATGATAATGAATGATTAAAATATATTTAATAAGTAATCATAAATGCTGATATGGTCTCACTTTGAATGTGAATTTCTTAAGGAATCATAAAAAAGGGAAAAAAAAAGCATTTAATAAATATGAAAATAAATGAATAGTAAGGCATCTATCATTTTAAACTAAACAAACAACAAACCAATAATATATCAGATAAAAAATCCACTAAGGCAAATGATCAGATTCAATTCCTGTAATAAAAAAGGGGGCATTTACATACATACCACCCAATTCTTACGCATCATGTACATGTCTAACACCTAAACTTTGATTTTTACATTCATACCACCCAAATAGATAATGGTGGCATACATTTAAAAATTGAAGCTTAGGTATATACATAAGAATTGAGTGGTATGCATGTAAATCTTGAAAAGAAAAAAAAAGAAAAAATCCCAACCACTATCACAATATACACTAAGAACATTTACAGATCCACCTGCAATCTCAAGTTCTATGGACTAATTCCCAGCCCTGTGACCGACCGTGAGCATCATTGTTAATGGTATGGCCATGCAGAGGGATGCTAAAGAATGTCTAACTTCATTATTCAGATTTGAACTATGGAGGCTGAACCAAATCACATCAATTGGGTTAATCTTTGACAGATTAGTTTCTCATTTTCAAGATCTGAATCGAATAACAATGCACGAAATATCATCGGTGCTCTTCCTTGCCAACGCTTCGGCTGTTAGCCGCTTCGCTGCCGCTTGTGGGTCTCGGATGGATTTCACCAGATTGACTGCTTCATTGTTCTTTATTACCTGAAGGAGAAGAAGGAAAATAGAATCACTTTTATTTTTTTATTTGTTTGCTTTTATCTTTATTTTAATTAGGGGTGGGCACATAATTCTAAGAATTGTTGTGAAAAAAAGAGAGAAGATGCAGCTGCGGTTGATACGAATATGGTAAACAACATACCTTCCATAGACCATCACTTGCAAGAATCGCAAATTTCATTGTCGAGTCGATGGGGACATGTCTAACATCGGGTTCGGAGCTTAAATGAGCCTTCAGGCTCTGATCGCCGAAAGCACGTGCGACTGCGAGTTGGCCATTAACACGAGGAACATCACCTGACAGGATGCTAAATGTTAGAAGAAGTGCATACGGCATGGTTCGGGGTAAAAATGAAAGTTTAGGTGTTTGATATGTAAATAAAGCTATGGCCAAATTTGACAATGATATTAGTTTAAAATCAAGTAAAATGTCAAAATAGTCCCCTAACTACTTAAATAAAGTTATTTGTAGGGGTGTAAACGAGCCAACCTTGAGCGAGCCCAATCTCAGCTCGTATTCGGCACATTAAAAAATATTGTTGTTCATGTTTCGCTCGTTAATATATCGAGCGAAAAAATTTATTCGTAATCGGCTAGTTTACTTACCAAGTCGAACACAAACTGTTCATGAACAACGAGGCTGTTGGATATTAAGGCTAGGGGGAGATTTAAATCTTATTATTTATATTGAAATATTCATTTAAATAGAATTTATTATATTTTTTTCTATTTTTTAATTAATAATTTTATATTGATTATAAATTTTTATAGTATTGTAGTCAATTAAATTATTTAAAATTAATATTTAACACGAGCTAAAACGAGTTTAACACGAACAAACAAATATTGCTTTTTGAACAACTTCTTTTTTAATAGTTTCACATCTGCTTCTTCAAACAGCTGCAGTTGTCCCAAACGGACCCTTAATATGGGCTAAAATAGTCCACATGGAGCACTATGTTAGCCCCAAATAAAAAAGTCTAAGGACTAAATTGACGTTTTTATGAACTCTCGGACTAAAATGGCTCCCTACAAAGAGTCCTGGGACCATTTTGTTATTTTTTCTCTTTGAAAACCAAAGCTGTGAAAAAACTGCCCAAGTAGACCCTTAACTTCGTAGAATTAGAGAAGTGTTTTAAAAAGCAGCACTCACCAGGAAAAAGTGTTACAAAACCACCCCGCTCCTCAATATTTCGCCGCTCAGCATCAGGTTCATGGTCGACAGTGATCTGATTCGCTGTTCCTCTTTCACAAAGAACAGCTCTGGAATCTCCTACATTTGCAATCCACATATCTTTGCCATCAACCACAATAGCTGTCACTGCAGTCGAACCCCCAGGACCCAGTTGTGATGAATTTTCTAAAATAAATTTGTTTGTGGAAAGGTAAGCATGTTTTATAGCTGCAGAAGGGTCTGTCCAGAAAAGTGGCTGTACATGGATTAAGGAAAGAATCAACACAAAGGAAATTATGAGACCAATTAATAAACCCTAAGTTTCAAAATAGGGTTGAAGTTATAACACTGATAAAATGATTGACAATATGATTGACATACTAAATAATATTGAAGTTTTGAGCTTAATGAGGTGCCCAGGTTAAGTCATTTTTTGTTAGGATCACTTGTGGTTTTGTTCTTGCATTTACTTTTTTTTAAATATTTATCTAGCATATTTTTTTTACTTTTAAATGTAATTTATTTATTTTTACACTCGGAATAATTTTTCCTTGTTTTCAATGTTTTAATTTGTTTTTAAAAACACTTAAAAACAAATTTTAAGTGCTTTGAGTGTTCATTTTGTTTTTAAAACACTCAAAATAACATTTTATCATATTAAACCTGTTTTATTTTAAATTAGGCAAAATAAAATAAAAATGAATAAAATAAATAAATAAAAGCAATCCAAAATGGCCCCTGACCTTTTTAATTCTATAACATGAGGTTGGTGACATTCGACCCAAAAAAAAATGAAAAAAAAAAAAGAAGTATAACGACTAAGCTCAAGTAAATGGCCAAAATAGCCATTTTGGCGTTCCTCACAAATCAGCATCGCTCAATTTAATATGATCAGCCCTATGAAGGCTAAAATCCCTCATTTAAGCAATTTATGTCCAAAAAATAACAGTTGAAGATAGGACCAAATTAGCTCAACTGGTGAGTTGAGGGCTAAATCAAATTCCTCAAAAGTCATATTAAAATGGACACACATAAAAGTTGAAGAATTCCTTTGATCATTTGCTCGACTAAATTTGAACTAACTCACAATGTTGTACAAAACGTTACTATATAAGAAAACATGCTAGAAACAAAAATTCTCAACATGCATAAGAAGTTTGTATGAAACTGCATGACCAGCATAAGATGGGTAGCTCCCGAGTTTGTGTGGTACAGAACATAATACGTGCGTAGTATGCTTGAAGAGAAAAATAATTAGAAACATTTACATACATACCACTTAATTCCTATGTATTTCCATATCTAACACCTAAACTTCAATTTTTACATATATGGCACCTTAACTATGCATGAAAAGTTGTAATTCACCTTTTATAAGTTAAAATAGTGGTATTTTTTATGTGATATAAAAGATTTGGGTGATATAAAAGTAAAGGGTAAAGTTTAGATGTTAGACATGTAAATACATCAGAGATGGGTGGTATATATGTAAATGCCCCAAATATTTTATGAGAATGAAATATGAATTTGAATGTACCTCTCTAAGTATATTATTGAAAAGATTATCTTTCAAAAAGCTCGGCACTCCATCTCCCAAATGACCGTCAAAAATAGCAAACAGGCCAAGTTCATGATTGTTCTCATATCTGTACTCAGCTACGATATAATCTTCCATATCATGACCAGATTTTCCTTCAATCATGTGGAATCCATGCTTCACTTTATTACTCGAAAACCTGCTCTGTCCCTTTCCAGTATCTTCGGATGATGAATTTAGACAAGCGGCACTCTTCATGAGCACCAAATTGTTAGAAGACACGGGAGAAGAAATTATACAACAATAACTAGGAAAATATACAACCGTAGCGCAAAATTCTTATGTATTTACATATCTCAAACATCTACTTTCATACATACATAGCATATTGTTGCATTAAATATATGCATGAAAATGTGTACTTTGCTTTTAAAAAGTGTCGATAATGCTATTTTTAACGTGATATTAATGATTTGAGTGCTATGTGTGTAAATATGAAAGTGTAGGTGTGAGATATGTAAATACATAAGAATTATATGCTATGTAGGTAAATGCCCCTAATAACTATGGGAATAAGTACAAAGGCAAGGATAATTGCAAATTTATTAAGAATGAAAGAGATAACAGGAACAAAAAAAAGAGTGGACATCCCAAAGAAAGGCCATGAAGTGTTGAAATGACTACGATGTTAAATAGATGAGCCAAAATCCAAGGTTGTGTGTTGTTATTAATTAACTTTTACATTCTCGATTCTACTATATAAACTTCATTTATCATTCACTTTTATCATGATACCCCAGCATGCCTAGCTCTAAAATAAATTACGTAATTTGGACATGTGCAAAATCAAGCATATAAAGCAAAAAATAAGGTATGAGTACCTAATTATTGTGAAGGAATACAAAGAAAAATAAAATGTAAATTAAAGATGATATGGCAAAATGTGTCCGTGCAGCATTAACAAACAGGGCCACAATATTAAAAAATCATCTATATGATTTTATCCTTGTAGTGCACCAGGATCGAGCTTCTTTATTTTCTCTCCAGAAAATTTATGTAACTAAAAAAGTTATATTCATTAGACAACAATACTAAGATGTGTGCTGTAATGGAGGTGCTCGCATCATTTCTCCGAGAATAAACACAAAGCAAAGAGCACCATGATTTATATGGCCCGCTTAAAAAAAGACCTACAATCAGAGGGCGGAGGGGTAGCCAATAAACCCACTATCAATTGTAGGGAAGAAGACAAAAATAAAGAGGTGAGACACAATACAGACTCCTTTGGAACTAAAAGAATCTCACTAAAATTGGATCTCAAAACGAAGATAAAGGATGAATTTCTATCACCAAACCACCAAGAAAAATTAGAAAAAATAAGATAAAAGAAAGAGCCCAAATACCAACTCCAAAACATCCTGCTACTAAGCTCCATCTACATATTGATTCTCTACATTCTCTACATAAAGCACATCAACCTACACATGCCTCTCTAGCTTTTTTGTGACGCTAAGAGGATATTCATTCAATCACTTCTTGCAGAGAGCGCCTCATTCAATGTATGTAAAGAGCATAAATTCGGCCTTGAGGATATTTATAAAAATACAATTAATATTTTACATAAATAATTACAATTATCCCTCAAATCAAAACTTCAATGCCAACATAAGAAAAAAAAATTGGAGCATACTCAAATAACCAAAGGCATGTGAGAAGAAAAAAGAAACATGAGGGGAGGAGGGACATGAGAAAGGGCTTCAATAACTCATTATCTTATTCAATAGTCAATCAACCAATTCATTTTAACAAATCCAGGACCTCTTCATATAGACTATGGTCCTTGATGAATATTAAAAACAAGTGAAACTAGAATGAAAAAAATATAATATATCCTCATAACAAATTAAATTTAATTAAAAATCAACTAAAACATGCACAAAAAGTAAATGGACGCATGGTAATGATTTGTACAAAAATCTAATGATTGAGATGATCAATCCCACATTATTCTTTTTTTTATTTATTAAAAATGAAAATTAAAAATTTTAAAACAAAAAATCATATTATTATTATAAAACCTAATTGATTCAATCAAATGTGGACGATTAAATTTTTTTTTTCTTTTTTTTTATCAAACAATACACTTCCCTAACAACCATTGATGGTTGCTCTTTACTTATAGTAGGGAGTGTTAGGTATGACTCATATACCAGATAAGGGACAAATGCTGGAGAGGAACGAAGCGAGCCAACGGAGCGAAGCGGAAGCATCTGTCCAATTGAGGGAGTTTCGTTAAGTGGGTTGGGGTGCGGGGGCAACGGCCCTGCAGTACGGTACAAGGATAATTTTGTAATTACATATTATAAACTAGGGTTAATTTGTAACTCTAAGGAGATGTACTGTTTTTTCGAGAAATCAGAAAGCCGCCGCTCTTGCTCTCGATGACATAGGCAATTTGCCGAATCTTGTTAAATACGTGTGTTCTTTGTTGTGTTCGTTGATTCCTGCATTGATTTGCCCTAATTTCTCAACAGGGAGGCTAGTGGCCTAGAATGCAGGCGTCAAGCTTTGATGGTTACATATGTAGAACATCATCAAGTTTCAAATGACAAT
>NW_018164736.1:350287-357798 GCF_001263595.1 Phalaenopsis equestris | reverse complement strand
TGTTTGGCTATTTGATTAAAGTATGGTTATTTCTAAAAACACTAAAAAAAAAAAAAGTAAAAAAATAGAAAACAAAATTGATCCCAAACAAGTCCTTAGTAAAATTCTTCACATGTTTTAGTTTTGAACTATATAGTATTATTTAACCGAGCAGCTTCCTTTGCTATTGATTCCATCTCCTACTTCATTGTAAAACAGTATGGTGAAATGGGCAAAGCGCTGCTGCCTGTTTATAATAGCATCCTTCCCGTTAGTGATAAGTTCCATGGGCATGGTTTGGTACAGACCAAAGACTATAAAATGTTAAAACATTTCATGTGCTTGCCATGATTTAAGCTTTCAATCACGTCCAAATTTCTGTTAAAGATGAGTACCATGGGAATTTTTATTTAGGGAAATTTGCATACACAGCACAAAACTCTTATGTATTTACAGGTCTCACACCTAAATTTTCATATTTACATACATAGAACTTCGGTGATTTAAACCCATGCATGAAAATGTATATTTCACTTTTAAATGGTGGTAATAGCATTATTTTTGATGTGAAATTAAATATTAGAGTGTTATGTGTCTAAATATGGAAGTTTAGGTGTGATACATGCAAATACATAAGAATTGTGTGTTATGTAGGTAAATGCCCCTTTTTTAATAGGCTGAAGGGTTTGAAATGTTGAAACATTGGCCGTACATACTAAGATTTAAGCTTTTCATTCACGTTTAGTTTTTTCATTTTGTGGAAGATTAATTGATGTCTTTTGGTGATGGATTTGCAGCAATTTGTTAGGACTTGGATTGAGTGGCACTTTGGGTTACCAGCTTTCTAGCTTGACATCTGTAACTTACTTGTAAGTCATTTCTAAGTCATTTATTCAAGAAAAAAAAAAAAAAAAACTATTTTAGCTTATTTGCTTAATACAATTGATTTATTTGCCATAGTGCAGTGATTTGAGCAAGAACAACCTGCATGGCGACATTCCCTACCAACTTCCACCAAGCGCTGTTCACATGTATGCCGTTTTTCCTATTTTAGAAGTCTATTAAAAGCAGACATTTTGTGCTTACCTTTTTGCATAAATTTTTTACTATATTGACTTAGTTGGTTTATGTGATCTATTAGGAGTTGTAATAGAAAATAATTTATTTTTGTGAGAAATTATGAGAAATAAAATATTTCATTGGATTAAGGAGTTATTTCCTTTTTTATTTTATATTTATTTCCTTAAACTAGGGGTTATTTCCTTATTATTTTAGGTTTTCCTATTTTATGTTATTTTTTATCTCCAAATAATAAATATGATTTAATTATTGGAAATATTAGGTGATGTATATTTCCTATTCATGCTATTTTCTTTTATTATCTTTTATATTGTAGGATTTATTTAAGAGTTATTTATACCCCCTCTTATATCAATAAAATTATTATGTATTTCACTTTCTTCTACATTATTCTGAATTTCAACATGGTATCAGAGCCAAATTTTGTACCTTAACCACGGGTCGTCATTTGAGAACCGTCGAATTCCCTTCCTGCCATCGTCCTTCCGAGAAAGGAGGGACTCTTTCTCTTTGTGCAGGCCCTCGTCGCTTGAACAACGATCTATAGGGACTCCCTTGCTACGATCCCAAGCTGCGGCCTTGCGGGGAAGTAGAGTTGCGACCGACCTGTGCAATCCCAACCCTCTTCGTGATCACAACTTGCGACTACCCTTTGCAGAAGGCAACAAATTGAGAGTATTTTCTCTCTCTAGTGAGAATCATTTTGACCTATCCATCTCTCGGTGACCTGCACCTGTCCTGTGTGATCCCAAGCTATGATTGCCCTTTGTGATCCCAAGTCGCGGGAGCCAGCTATTCCATAATGATTTTCTAGGCTACATTTGTGGATCTCTCATTGAACTGCGCATGACCTCTGTGATCCGCAGTTGTGACCTGCGCCTGCCATCAACTTTCAAAGAGGAAAAATCAAAATTTCTCTTTTCAGTGGAAATCTAAGCGTGGAGACATTAAGGGGGCAACTTTCTCTCTCTAGTAGAAATTCTAGATCTGGTTTTTGAAAGGGATTATCTCAGGACATCGTAATTCTGCAGACAGATCTGTTCCCCGTTGTCGGCTTTCCTTACTGCATATATTTTTCAGCCGTCGAAACTTTGTAAACGTGGAGAAGATGTGTTGGGTGACTTTCTCCCGCCAGAGAAATCCCAGGAAGGGGGAGCTATTTTCCCTTGTCTTCCCTCCATATTCCAGCCACCGAAAATAAGTAAGGAGGACCCCATTTTTTCCCGCTATTTTTTATTGCGCCTGATCCTTACAGCAATCTGACTTCCTGGTTTCCAACAATATAACTTTCTTGATTTTAGCTTTCCCTTGAGGTGCAACTGTTCCGCCGCCTTCCCTGCAGGTCATTCCTGTTGATTTTTGGCCATTGTTCGCTGCAGCAGTTTGGATTCCTAGTTTCCAAGTAGTCCGACTTCCTTGATTCCTAAAGTTACTTGCTTGGCGCCTCTGCTCTGACTTCCATTATTATAGTGAGGGCATTGGGTGGATATATGACCAGGCAGGGAGAGCCATGCATCAGTTTATTTAATTCAGGTATTTTTGTGGCTGCTTATTTGGTGGAAGCCCATTCAAGTCATTATTGTCCTGTCCAATATATTTTTTTGTAGGTGCCTCATTTCTTGCAGTGGAAAGTTTTTTTCTTGATGTTGCAACACTTTCTCGTCAAATTGAAAGGAAGACACAAGAAATTTCATGAAGTTTTATATGCAACAATCATATGTTTCAGTTGTTTCTTTATTAGATGCATCATGATGCGCTTCAATGCATTTGACAAAGCTGCATACATTAATGCATCAACGTCCTACGGAGCTTTTCCTGCAGTAGACCCTTCCTCCGGAGCATTTCTTTTCGGAGTCTTTTCTCCAGAGCTTTTCCTGTAGCATACCCTCATCCGAAACTTGCCTTGCATCAAGCCCTCATCCAGAGCTTTTCCTGTAGCAGACCCTCCTCCAGAGTTTTTTTCTGTATTATGTCATCCTCCAAAAATTTTTCTGCATCTGGCCCTCTTTAGAACTTTCACTGCAGCAGACCCTCCACTTGAATTCTTCCTCCAGTACGTCCTTCTCTGAAGTTTTTTCTGTAACGAGGCCTATTTCTTGAGTTGTTTTTTTCTGCAAACCATACCCTGTAGCTTTTTCTGTTGGCTGTATACTTTTTTGCAAACTCTTCTGCAATATTACCTGTTAGCGTCTTTCGTCTATCTACAAACACTACAAGTACTGCAGTTAAAAGACAATCACTGTTGTCTACTTCCCTACAAACGCCCTTGCAGCATTACCTATAGGAGCTTTTTGTCTACCTACATACATTGCAGGAACTGCAACTGTTTTTGTCTACTTTCCATTAAACTTCCTTGCAGCATTATTTGTTGGAGCCTTCCGTCTAGCTACAGATACTGCAAGAATTTTAGTCAAAGACAACCTCAATGTGGGATACTGAATTTAAGTTCTACATCTCAGGATCTTCCTCGCACATTGTTTGGAGTTTTCAAATCCAAGTTGAACATATTTGAACTTGAGGGGGAGTGTTAGGAGTTATACTAGGAAATAATTTATTACTGTGAGAAATTATGAGGAATAAATTATTTCATTGGATTAAGGAGTTATTTATTTTTCTATTTTATATTTATTGTCTTACATTAGAAGTTATTTCATTCCTATTTCATGTTTTCCTGTTTTATGCTATTTCCTTTTATTTCCAAATAATTAATATGATTTAATTATTTTAGACATTAGGTGATATATATATATATTTCATGTTATTTCTTTTTATTATCTTTCTTATTCTAGAATTTATGTAAGGGTTTTTTATACCCCTTTCATATCAATGAAATTATTTTGTATTTCACTTTATTCCACGTTATTCTGCATTTCGACATATCAAATTATATTAAGTTTTGCATATGATTTTTAAACTGAATATTTGCAAGAGAAAATGATTTTAATGTTAAGGTGGTTCTGATAAGCAGAAATCTTGCTGGGAATGCATTTACTGGTGGGGTACCTTACTCGATTTCAGAAATGAATGACCTTGGAACTCTGTGAGATCGAAGCATGCGTTTTTTTTATTGATTTTCTTACTCTTTTATTATGCACTAATCATGAAAGTGTTATTCTATGATGCAGCAATCTCAGCAATAATCAGCTGAGCGGGCAAGCATCAGATATGTTCGGAAAACTTCGAAAGCTCTATGAATTGTGAGTTTAACATTAATTGATTTCTTGCAAACTTTTGCATGAGCTCGCTATATCCTTTGCATCGACAGGCTTTGTGATCAAGACGCCACTACTGAGACCAATGAATCTACTTTTGTTATTCAATTATTTAATGCCATTTAGACTTTTTGATCATTTTTATTAGTTTTAAGGCTATTTTAGTGGTTTTCTTTTAAGTTTCGTAGTTAAAGTTTATTGTAGAGGATCTTGCTTTATAAGTAGAAATCCGTGTAGTGAATTATGATGTTTTGCTGTGAGTGATCAATGGAATTCTCTTTTATTTGGGTTGTGTGTTCTTGAACTCTTTGGGTTACGGTTTCATTCATTTACGAGACCTAGGTCTTTGGTTCTTACTCCATTCTCGTTATTTTAATCCTCATCTTTTATTTAATTATTTACATCCACTTTTATTTATTTATATTCATCCAATAATCTTTCTAACCCATACATCCCTTCACATTGTTGCTATGCATCTTATTGGTATTAAAGCAACATTTCCTACATCAATGTTACTCAAATTTTTTATCCTTAGATATTCATTACAGATTTCAAGAATTTATCACTAAATTTCTCCTTTGTTCCCCCACCTCATGTTATTCTTCTCTAAATTGAATATTTCTCTTAATTCCTTTTTTCTACCTCATTGCTTAAAATTCTCAATGATTATTTTCTTTATGTTTAAGAGGAAATCAATCCAAAGCAGCTTTTTGTTGAGTAAAAACTCAAAGATTCTCCCTTTACCTGACGAGAACCACAAATTCAAAAGCCTTCAAATATCAATCCATAGCAATATTGACAATTGAAATATCTAACTTATTCGACCAACTTAAACAACTACTTTTCACTCTATATTTTGAGTATGAATTATATTTTTGTTTTCCTTATTTGGCTTGCATGGACACCGTACTGTATGCATATGAACGCACCAGAATAGTGACATACCTCTTTTCATTTGTGATAATTTCAAAGAATCTCATGCTATTTTTTCCTTATACAAAAAGGATGAATGTAAGGTAAGGAAGATAGAACATCTAAATTTAACAGTTCAAATCAAATTAGCTTCAAAACTAGCCGGTCTTTGCTGTGGAAGGCGTCAATTTTTTTCTTATGCCTATTATTATTATTGATTTTAAGCTCTTTTTGTAAGGACATCGATTTTAAATTGGAGCTGGTGAAGATTAGGAGCGTCAATTCGGGTTAGTGGGCGAGGTTTGGGGTTGCCTGAAAATGACCGCATAGGATCAACTTGAACCCGACCTGAAATTTTGTGCTTATTCTGGTCATGTTTGGGTTTTCGGTTTGATTCGAATAATAAATGTGTGAAATTATTTGATTCAAACCCGACTAAAAAAATATTTGGGTTATCCCTCACCCGGATTTTTTGAGTAGATTTCGAGTCATATTGGCACGTGGGGTCAATTTTTGACATCCCTGGTGAATATATTTAGCTGAGTTGGAATGGTTTGATTAAATTTTATTCTTCTATCATGCATAGACCATAGTGTCATGCTTTTGGAACTTTTAATGTACTTCTTGAATCCTATTGCATGCTTTTGGAACTTGGTTCTGATAAATTTTGCTGCATTTTAACACTTCGATGAACCAAATTAATGGTTAGTAAACCTTGAACTGTGTATGCGTGTAATTCTTTTGCTCTTTTGGCGGCACAGAAGCTGGCATAACATTTCAAAAAATTAGTAATGTCTACTAGTTTTCTCATTTGGCATTTCTCTGTATTATATTCCATTATGTGTAAGTGATAATCATAATATCATTACAGTCATTGATATATCTGATAAAAGCTTCGATAACCTTGTAATGTTTTGATTGAATTTATTGATAGATGCTAAGAACTTATTCAACTTTTCATAGAGGATAGGAAGCAGAGAAATTATTACATTACAAACAATGATTATGTCATGTCCATTCAGACATTGAATCTATGACAAATACTATGAAATTCTAATTTGGAATTTATGTTATGCTTGTTTGTTCATTGTAAAAAAAAAATATAGAGGTATATTAACTAATAGCATTTAGCTATGAACTACTCTACGTATACGAAGTCAATTGTAGAGGTCAGTTCAGTACCTTTTGGAATTTAATGTGCCCTTATCTTCCCTTTGAGTGAATAACTTAGCGGCCGTTTGGGATCACTTTTGTTTTTTTATTTTCTTATTTATGTTTTGTTTTGTTTATGTTTTATTTGAAATAAAATGTTAGGTATGTTATAACAAGCTAATTTGTTTTCAAAAATAAAAAATAAAAAAATATAAAAAATCTACTAAACAAATATGTTTTTAAAGTAAAAGCAAAAAAAAAAAAAAAAGAGGTGATCCCCAACAGGCCCTTAGGTAAAGCACTACAAACCTACCTTGATAGAGTACTAATGTTTTATTAGAGTAGTTCATTAATTTAGGTATTTTCTTTGTTAAGCATTACATTATCAATGCAAGACACATTATATTTGCATATGCTAAATTTTGGCTTTGCTCAAACTAGTGATAAAAGTTGAGATTGCTGCAAGTTTTTATCTTAATTAAATGGGCTGCGATGAAGCATATAATTGAATCAAAATATCTATGGCCACAATACTATGGGTAATAATTGAACAACTTTCGAGGTTTTTCCAAAGAAAATGCCAAAAAAATTAATCGTGATCGGGTATTTTGATATTTTCAAAGAGCTTTTCAATGGGTACGATTTAAGATTCAATGGTTTTGTGTATTTATGCATAACCTTAGGTGAAACTTTAGGCCTTATGTAAACTTTAATCATTTTGGTACGATTAAAGATATATTTAGAAGTCACTAGACTCCTTGTGTTATTGCGAACACCATTCTTTGATGCCTCTACAATTATAAAAGAAGATTTACATGCATAGCACTCAATTCTTATGTATTTACTTATCTAACACCTAAACTTCAATTTCACATATGTGCCACTTTACCATGCTTATCTATACATAAAAGGTGTATTTCACTTTTAAAGTTAAAATAATGGTATTTTGCTTTGATATGAAAGATCTATTTGGTATAACTGTAAAATATTAAGCTTGTTTGATTTATAAATACATAAGAATTGGGTGGTTGTCGGCAGCTAAAAGGAGGTTTGTTAAAGTTTGTGGGTTTGGTCGCCCGTAAGAAGCTGTCGGTCGCTAGAAGTGAAGTCCCGTCGCCCGCTTCGGAAGGACGTTTTAATTTACGTATATATATATATATATATATAATTTTAGAA
>NW_018164736.1:347166-349869 GCF_001263595.1 Phalaenopsis equestris | reverse complement strand
GTCAAAAGGATAGGACTTTTCAACGAAATCAGACGAAGAAGGTGTGAAAGAGAAAAGGCTCAAATCTGGAACATTGTTGAGGAATCCAAATGAAGAGAAACTAGGGGAAGCCACAGATCCTGAGGAGAACCTCAGTGACTTCCCAGTCTATCCTATGGTTTGGCTCCAATTTTAGGAAGAAAATATTAAAGTGTTTTATCCTGCCAATTTTATTTAATTAGGGCTTATATTTGCGTGACAGGGTCACACAAATTGCCTAGAAGATATGAGGGTTTACGTCGTATCGGACGACAACCTCGGAACCTAGAACGAGTTAGGGCTTAAATCGTACAGCAGAGCTATACGAATGCCTAAAGAAAAAAGTGGAGAATTTATGTTGCGCTAGGCGAACAACCTCAAAATCCTATGTATTGTTGTTTAATTTCTAGGAAATGAATGATTTTGCTGGGGAAGACATTTTCTGCTGTTGAAAATGGCCGTGCTGCCCACCGTGCTAGCTCCAAGCTCGCCCGACATAACGAGTTTAAGTTTTCTAGGGTGTCCAGTTATAGTGTTAAATCAAACGACCCTATGGTTATAGTCCTCTAAACATCCTATGCAAAAAGGAAACATGCGTGAAGTTATATAATATAAAGTGTGCAACGCAGAAACAAATAATAGAATGCACGTGGAACAGAAGTAGGCAAAAACAGGAGCAGTATAGCATGCTATACAATAGAGTAACAGGTGAAAATAAGAACAATATAACATGCTATACAGGAAGAACAACAGCAGATAGAAATAGGAAGAGTATAACATGCTTTACAGGAAGAACATTAGCAGGTAGAAAACAGGACAAGTGTAACATGCTTTACAGGAAGAGCAGCAGCAGGTAGAAAACATGACAAGTATAATATGCATTGCAAGCCTAAATGCATCTCAAAAAGCAATCTCGAAGGAAAGAAAAGGTAACACGAGTGCCCTGTCCCAAAGCTTCGATAAAACAAAAAGAAAATTCGGATGAGGGGGACTGCAAACACTCGTATGGGACTAGGCTCAGCTATATTTATTCTTGAGAGTCCACGAAGGCTACTCGGTCACCCGAATGTATAGAACCTGCCACTCGTCTAGAAGTGTGTCTTGAATCTCACTTAGAGGGCTATTTCCTAGCCTAAACAGATATTTGTCAAGTGGACGACGTATTTTAAAACATATTTTAAAATTTATGTTTTTGACATACACACAAATTTTAAACATACAAAGAAGAGTTATCATTTTTGTTTCGTAGAAAAGTGTATTTTTGTTTGAAAATGGTTTATCAAAACTTATCTTTTTTTTTTAGAAATTTTTGTTGTCCACGAGTCGATTACGCTGTCAGACATAAGACTGCCAACAACCTGAGGAGGTTCGAGCCGACTACCGCTAGACTTATGTCGATGAAGGATACCATATCCTATTGTTCATCAAATGTCTGGATCTTGATGTTATAGGATATAACATTTTTCTGCTCTATCTTCGATGTGCCTTTATCATCAACACCGTACGCTCCAAAACGACTACTTGCGACCTTGCTTGATGGTTTCACGTATAGCAAAAGGCTATACGTGGACACTTATGCATCGGGCATAAGCATCGAAATCCAAACCAAGAAACAATGAAAGAAAAAAAAACAAAAATTGGGTGAGAGAGAGGAGACACTGATCCATCTAAAACACCGAAAAGGAGATTGGATCAGTTCTCAAATACTCCTATCGAAAAAACCTGGAAAAGTAGGGCCCGAGATCTTTCCTAACAAACATAAAATATCCCTTCGCGCTGAACTTTCAAACCCCGAAGACATAGGAATGCTCAGATCCACCAAATGCTTTTCCGAAATGAGATTTAGAAATTTCCCAAATTTCAAAAGAAAATGACCTCGGGAAAACCACCATTAATATTTCCAAACTTATGCCGAAATCAAAATTCTCCGAAATCAAAATTCGAAATCAAAATTCTCCGACTTTCAAATTAGTAGATAACCTCATGCATCAAATAAGCACAAAATTTGCCCATAAAATCACATAGATGCTCACGGTCAGGGTTCGCAGAGAAGAGAAAACAACCAACAAGGCTCTCGGCCAAAGCCAGGAACGGGGCCAGTAGGGGTTCACGGCTAGAGCAAGGAATGGCTACCAAGCTCCATAACCAAAGGCAGTCTAAAAGACAACAAGTAAGACTTATAATTAAGGCAACAAAGGGCCCAGAAAAGAGTTGTCAAAGCTCACGGTTTAAGGCAGCAAAGAGCAGCTGCAGAAGCCCACGACCCAAGGTCATCTAAGGGACAAAGGGGCTCACGGCTAAAGCCAACAAAAAGACCACCAAAGGCAACTATGCTTCCCTGACAAACACGAAAGGATAACTGAAATAATTATAATTTTTTTTTTTTGACGGCAAACTTGATTCATCCACAACCCTCCAAATGATTCAAACTCAACAAGAATGAATAAATTAAACTCAGGGAATTCCAATGGGTCTCACGGGTAGGGGGAGGAACTAAAGCCAACAAAACCATCTCCAAAACATCTCTCAGGTAGGGGTAGGAACTAAAGCCAGCAAAACCATCTCCAAAACATCTCTCAGGTAGGGGTAGGAACTAAAGCCAGCAAAACCATCTCCAAAACATCTCTCGAGTAGGGGCCAAATAAAGCAAACCAAGCCCCCCCCCCCTAGAGCCCCAATACACCC
>NW_018164736.1:345873-346898 GCF_001263595.1 Phalaenopsis equestris | reverse complement strand
AAGAAAAAACCGACCACAACAAAAACCAAAAGCCAAAACCGAGCTCAACAAGATTAAAGCAGGCTCAAGCATTGGGTATAAATTCATATTTTAATAGAAATTAAAGTTCCAGCCGTCTGTAGGTAAAACCGAGCCATCCAAAGTTAAGAAACAACCTACATGTCTAAATATTCCAAGCATACAACGATTCCAACAGATATTTGAACAGGAGTGGAATTTCACGAGGAGCTAAACCAAGCCCTCAAAACAAGCTACAACACTTTCCAAGTTAAATAAATTTTCTCATAGCATATATTTCAGGCCAGGGAAAGCCACAGGAAGCCAAAACCGAGCACTAAACATGAATAAAACAGTGAAATTAACTCCCTAGCATTCATGAAAGGCCAAACAACCTCTCCAACATTTCATGCTAAATGAAAACAAGTGAAGAGTTTCATAATAGTCATCCCAAAGTCAACCCAACATTCTTGCAAGAAAAGCAAAAAAAAAAAAAAAAACTCCAAAGTCATGTATTAACTCCCTAAATATTTCTAACATAAATATGCCATAATAATCATAAAGATGCCATAGCCTCCCTAGTTTAAGCAAGTAACCAAGTTTAGCTCTTAGGACATGCCCATATTTTCATTTTTTTTAAATGCACCTGAAGTGAATATCTCAACAATATATCAAAGTAAAATGAACTAGCATGCTGTATCATCCAACAGAGCCAAGCTCAAAGACTCGGCAGAGAGGAAAATCGAAAGGCAACAAGGCACCGAAGAAGGGGGGGGTGGGGGAAGAAGGGGTACCTCCTTAATGCTAAGAGTAAAGCACCGCAATACAAGAAACTACCTCAAAGATGTGTTCTCATAGGAATCTCCTCCTAAAATTCTCCCCAAGCCAAAAAATTTCTACTTCCCTTCCAGAAAATTCCTTTTTTTTGTAAACTTTCAACAACCCCAAAATTTTAAAAGGAACTATGTTTATAGGCAGAGAAGAGAAGAGAAGAGAAAAAAGACCACCCCCAACAGTCCACGGCACTC
>NW_018164736.1:329743-345812 GCF_001263595.1 Phalaenopsis equestris | reverse complement strand
AGCAGCGAGGGAAGCATCGGGAAGAAGAGAAGATATTGCCGTTCAAGTGTACCAGGGAACAAGCTTCCCAGAGTCAAACTACCAGGAAAAGGAAAAACCACAGCCTAAGGAGACTGGCACGGCTTCGGAAAGGAGGGCCGCGAGCAGAAGAATGTCAGGCAAGGACGAATATGGTCAACTTTCTCTCGCGCGGAGGAGGAAGAGCTCGGTCGGCTCGAGAACGAGAAAGGGAATGGGCCAGGCACGCGAACGGGAGAGGGAAAGGGAAGCAGAGCTCGGGTGCGTGAGTTTAGGGATTTAGTGTTTATTGAACAATTTGCATGTATATCATTACAATTGTCGTTCACACTCTAAATAGAGCTAGTAAAGTGAGAGTAAAATATCTCAAAGGTAATATATATATATATATATATATATATATACATGTATATATACATTATATATAAAATTATATGCGATTTACTCGCGCGCGACGACGTAACAAAATGAGTGTCCTTCCTAGGCAAAATCGACGCTCCAGACGTGCTGGTGTAGTCTGTTTTGTCATCCAGAGTCGCTCGGACGACGTTGCCGACAATCGGGTCAAAAACACGTCAAAATTCAAATTTCACAAAATTTCGACCCGTTATCGATCGCTTCAAAAGGTTTATTCGAGTCTTCGACAGGTAACAGTGCAAACGATGTGAATTGAGGTGATCAGACGCGTCGACTCTCTGAATTGCGAAGTTTGTGCGCGCGGGAGTGCGAGTTGTGAAAAAGACCACCCTAAGGCTCAGGAAGGTCCTATAGGGATCCCTTTTGGGTTTACTCATGTTGGTTTCACTCTTCTAAGTGCTAGAAGTCGATACCACACACGCGAAACTCCAGAAGGGGACAAAAGTAGGTTGAATTTCTAGAACGAGGCGGATTCCATTTCTAAGGTTCTAAGATAGTCAAAGGGAGACCCTTAAGGCTAGATCCTAAACCCTAAGTGGAAGGCTAGACCTCACAAAAAATGAGGTCAACAATGGTATGTTTGTAAATTCCCCTTATAAATGATGCATAAAATCTAGTTATATTAAACATTGACCAATATCAATACCTTTTAAGGTCATTCATAGTCATATTGAGGAAATCATAATCCATTAAGGGCCCATTTGGAGCAGCTTTTTGAGGTGCGGTGGCGTTTTGAAAATGCCGCCGCACCCTTTAAAACGCCCGCCCCTTCGTCGGGCGTTTTGGAGACGCTTGCAAACGTCGTTGGCAAATTTCTTAGTGGGCGGGGACGTGGGATCGACCTCGCGTTCCGCATCTCCTTCTCGCGTTCGGTAAATATTCCTCCCGTTCCCTCGTGCGCTCTCTCGCCCTTGCCCTCTCCTCTCCGATCTTCCTTCTGTTCCTTCACTCTCTCGCGGAGATCGATACCGTGACTCCTTTTCTTTCGGGCTCGCAAAATTCCTAGCTCTCGGTCGATCGCTTGGCCTTCTTTCTCTCCTGCGTCGATCTCCCCTGTCTTCCTCTCCTCGCAAAACTGAAAATCCTTGCCGATGATCTCCCCATCATTTCCATTCTCCTCCGATTGCGAGACTCCGAGCACCGCAAAAGGCGACGAGGCTTCGTGAACATGTAAATGATGAATTGTCCTCACTCTGCCTTTGTTAAATTACTGCTCGACGTTTTCCTGTGAGATACAATTATTTGTTGTGTGAGTCTCGAAATGGTAGGAATATGAGCGGGGTTGGGTAGAAATGTTATTGCTTAGTAAATCTTTTGATTTTATACAACATGAAGAAGCCAAGTCAAAATTATTTTTTTTTCCTCCTTTTATCCTACTCTCCTAGGCATACAAATCTTTTTAGTGGGAATAAATTTTGCACCAAGTCAAGATTATCCCAACACCAATCTGTTTTAGATCTTATAATGAACCACACAAATACTTTGAAGCCTAGCTTTATCAGCTTCATTAACATTTTCAATCAATAAGATCTTAAGACACATAGAGCTATAAACCAATCGAGTAGATATTAATTTTTTCAAGCTTGTTTAATTATTTTATCATATCATATTCAAGTTGATATAATAAGTGTATTCTATTTTTTTTTGAACAGTTCTGTGACAGTTTGAGGCTTCTGTTATGTGTATTATTTATCCCATACAGTTCTGTTGCAAACAGTTTCACCAAACAAAAGTAGAATGATCATTTATCCAACAACAACTATCAATAAGCTATTCTGAATATGCTCCCCCAAACAACAAGCCAGCTTATTCTGATAATCTGTAGATTATCAGATTATCAGAATAACTGTCCCAAACAGACCCTAAAAGAGACTTGGAAGTAGGATGAAATTTTGATATGCACTTTATTCATACCTGCTTTCAAACTTGAGCCCGAACATGAAACCAAACCTGAGATTGAACCCAGCCCAAAATCAGTTGGAGCCCAAACTTAGCCCACGACCAGCTCTTTCAGTTCATTATTTTAGGGTTTAGGGTCTTATTGTCGTAACTAAAATGTTGCTATAAATTTTTTTTAATTAAACTATTAACAAAAACCTAGGAAACCTTTTTATGATTTTCAAGAAAGACAATCTAAAAAGTTAGTTTTGCATTTGCCTAGAGATGACGTGACTTATAGAAGTTCTATCCTAGCCTGCTTGCCAACCTTAGTTTGAAATTATTCCCACCCAACTTTATAGGCAACCTTTAGGTTCATTCCATCACATTTGCTTGCATTCGATCATTCATAAATAAGAGTGTTGTTATGAATATTGAAGTTTTGAAGAGATTATGTTGTTCATTGTAGTTCTTGGTTTTACAATAAATCTGACATCTTTGATTATATCTATTGTACATGCATTCCATAGTCCCTTCAGATGGTAATATTTACGAGAGCTTTTGAGCCTTGCTATTTTTTTTTTTTTGAAAATTAAGACCGCAAGCTTGGTACTTAATTTTTCTATTGACATGATTATTTGTCTTATTATCTATATTAAGGATCTATTAACCACTAGAGGCATTTTCAAGCCTCCAATATTCTATATTAAGGGTATATATTCTGGTCATTACTACATCATGATGGCTTGTTGCTACTTTCAGTGGCAAACAAATCCTTTAGTTTTCTTGAGGTACCATCGTAATAGATCTTGATGGAGATGCCATTTTCAAGCTTATTTTCCATATTTATTTTACTCATTTTATGTCATTTGAACTTTATGGTAATTTTATTTTATTTTTTAAATTAATTTAGTCATTTTTATTATGTTTGCCAATTATAGTTTGTTATATGAACCCTTCTCTATAAATATAGATTTGTAGGATGTATCAATTTATGTTTTGTTTGTCCAATAGAATTCTCTTTTTATCTAATGTTAAATTCCTGATCAATTGCAATGCTTGAAATTCTTCCAAGACACGATTTTCCCGAGGTTATTGGTTCTTCAATAAAGTATTGTGATACTTTTAATAATTTCATGGAATTTATTCTTTGGCCCATAATGTTCACTTTTGTCCTGCATCACCATACTTTGATAATTTCAATTCAAAATATTGCCAGCTCTTCTTCTCCTTGTTGTTTGTTGTTAATTATCATGAGTTTGATTGATTTCTATATAGCTACAAATAGACTTAATGTGCAATGAATTATATTAAATTCAGGTAAATCTTTAGGATCCTTGAGTTCTATTTTGTCACTTGAAACATTTCTTTCAATTTCTTTACATAACATTGCATTTGATGAGTGAAGCTTTGGAATTATGATAGGATCCAAGTCTATTTTTCCACATAGAAATTAGGGTAAAATAAATTGCTTTTTTCATTGACACAAGCAACACAATGCATAGAGGATAAACACTTACAATTCGAGAGGTCGACGATATCTCCCAAGTCCCACAATTCGAGAGGTAGGAAGTCTATCCAAAACCCTAACCCTAAGATATAAGATCCAATCTCATGTATAATCGTAACCCTAAGCATATTAGCATTATTTAAACTAAAAAATAATTAATAATAAATGACTTAATTACCTTTATGCTAATAAAAGACAAAATTGCTCTTAAGGTAGGCACCGACGTAACAATGCTCTCTTCCCAAAAAAACACATTATCCCCAAGGTAGGAAAAACTACTTTTGGATCAAGTCGTATGGTTCCCATGATTCGCCGTTATCTGAAAATTCTTTCCATTTAATCTAAAATTCATAGTTACTTTCAAGACTTTGAAATGTTGTCTTGTGCATATCCTTCGGTTGTATTTGAATCAGATGGTGTCCTGACTTCCAGTCAATATTAGAGAATTTCACATCCATAAACGACTCATCCGGTAACTTAATTTTCACCGAAATCCTTATCAACTCTGTATCATGTGTCCTTTCCATCTTTATCAACTTTGATCATACTTTGATCATGGTTGTTTCCGTTTGTTCAAGCCATCAGAATGTCACACTATTTCTTCCAAGTACTGCCCCTCAGCTTTGCTCCTGATTTATTCACTCAATAACGTAGATCCTAATCCGCATAAAGCAGCAATGTTGGCATAATGTCGGGCGAATCCTTTTGGTTGCTGATGTTGGCATCCATTCCTGATGCCATCGCTTGATCCCGCGACGATCGGAGGTGGTTTTGTGTGAAATTGATAGCGGAGTTAACCCAACTAAAGAATAGAAAAAAACAATTATTATTGCTAAATGCAAATAGTCGGTTACAATTGAATACACTTGAAAGGGAAATACAACACACGTCACGCAAGCTCACGTTAGGGCGGATCCCGAGTGATGGAGGTAGCATTTTGGGGGGCTTGGAGAGGTGGCGAGAAGGGAGGGAAGAGGTTTACAAATTGTGGATGAGGTGTGACAGTGATTATTGGCGGCTGAAATAGTAGGGTAGCAAGAGATGACAATCCAAACGTCAATAGTTTGCTGTTTGGGGCTGCTGAATAGTAGGAACAGAGAAAAGGGAGGGCATTGAAGCTGCTACAACGCCGACGAACGGTTGGGACAGTGAAGGTGGTGAGGCGGGAGGGCTGGAACGGTGATGTCAGCGGGTATGAGGCGGTTGGAAGGTTGTGAGATGTCGGAAACAACAAGAGGGAGGGCTGGCTACTAATTCAAATGGAGAACAACAGGGGTTGTAGAAGGGAGGTGATTGAAACAACGATGGCAGAAAGTAGGAGCACTGGAATCACAAGGAACGAGGGTTGGATTGCAGAAACTGCAGGAAGAATAACATTCACAACTGTTTCGGGCTACTGCAACGGGGAACGACGACAGGGAGCGGTGTGCATCTTTGGGGTGGGGGTTTTTCGGCTCTCGCATCACTCTTCCAAACCCGGGAGATTGACACAATAGACACAACCAAGGGATGATATATTTCATTGAGCAGAGAGCGGTCGAAGAAATGAACAATGACTCATCAGACACAGAAGAGAGTGAGATCACGAAAGAGTACCAGCTGTCAGCAAATGGGAAAGATACTCAATCGATTCTTGTTGAACCTAGGAGAGATTCCAATTGAGTTGATAATAGTTATTCTAGAATGTAATGAGTTTGAGGTAAGGGGTATTAATGCAGAGTATGAGATTATAGCGTCTTGAACTATCATTTTGCAGGCATTGAGAGGAACATTCGTAGGATCGACCCTTGATGTCTAAAAGGGCCATGAGTTTGAGGAGCCGATATAAGACACTGGGCCACCATAGATAAGAGAAATTCAGACTTTTATGATTTATAGACCTCTTCATGTGTTGCTCCTGAGGATGGTCCAACGTGTCAGTAATAAGGTCATTTTGTGTCATGTCTGGAAGATTATATGGAGTTATTTAGATATTAGATTCCGTTCAAAGGTATACTCACCATTAAATGTTTAGATAGGAGGGGTGAACCACCGTTTTGGGGAAGAAAATTTATTAAATGGGATCCATGCCCTATTAGAAAAGAAGATGTCTCTCCAGAGTGGTTGCTAGTGCGAGTGGCGCAGCTTCACATTTTTCGCCCCAACGTTGAGTCCTTACATACTTGTTTACCAGATATATCTAATAAGTACAAGGACTAGAAGAGACAAATTATGAACCTATGGCTCGAGAGTTATTTTGGGAAAATTTATGATTATATGCAGCTACAATTCAGGTTGTGCCAAAAGCAGATGAATATTTTTTCTATCAGGGTGTGCTTTTGAATGAAAATGCTAGCATGAGTGACTTACCAGGAAGTTACAGTATCTCCACCACTTTCAACATGACCGACCTGATTACTATTAGTAGACAGAAGCTTTGACAGATAAGGTTGTAGCTCTCTGATACCTGAGTTAACCCAAATCATAAAAGAACTGCAAATATTATTTTTGAAATTCAAAAGGGTTTAAACAAACACTTTCAACAATAATTAAAAAAAAATAGCACAAACACTAGAGATTCTCTAGGGCGAGGAGAAAAGAGGTGGGTTATGGCCGAACAACAAAGGGAGGATATGGAGGTGCAGTAGTTGGCAAGTTGGTTGGTGGATGTTGTGGCAGCGAGCAAGTAGGTTGGTTGGGGTGGCGACAACAAGCAGGAAGCGGGTTGAGGGTCACAACAACAAGTAGGAAGATGTTGAGGAAGGAGAAAAAACGAAGGTAATAACCATTGTGGAGTAGTATACAGTCGAAGCATCACTTGTCCTTGAATACGACCCTAGGAAGGGAAAATATGCCGACAACAGAAAGTTTTGAAGCAAAAAAATTGAACCTAAACATCATTAAATAACATATATACAGTAGATAAATAAGCGGGGGAGACCATTACCCTTGGGCGGCAACCCTAGCCCTGAAACAAGAGCAGTCGGCTTTGAAGTCCCCTATCTGAACCGGTTTACCAAATCCCTAACTGGTTCAACCCCCAGGGATCCCCACGTCAGAAACTATATGATCTTCTTCTACATTTCTTCTAGGGTCGTGAATCTCCTCTTGAACTGCCCTTCATGGACGAGAAACATTTGTCTATTTCAAATTTAATGTGGTTTATCTCTTACGCAAATTTTTCCTCCAAAATATTCATTTTATTGGCCACCATTACTCCCTATTTGGTTTAGGAACTCCTTTGTTCTGGAATCCTATCGTCGGCTTCGCTAATAGCTTGAATCGCTACTGTACCATGTGATATTCAGGCAACAATCTCTTCCTTACTTTTCTGATCTCACGGTTCAGTCGCTCGGATCACAGTTATGGCAAACCGAACTGTCGTGCTTCTCAGATCAAAGCTAGGGCAAGCCGAACCGTGCTTCTCAACTCGATTAGTCTGACAAAAGCTGTGATGTTTCTAGCTAGCTCCAATCGTGATTGTTTCACGACGTGGGGTCACAGAAAGCATCACATGTATGAAGCGATCTGATCCTCCGTCCACCCAATTAGCTCTAACTGCTGTTGTATTGCTTAGATGAAGTGGGAAGATGTGAGTTTTGGTTCTCTGTGTGCCGCGATGCTTCCTAGCAAGCTCCAATCACAACTACTTCGCAAGGTGAGATCATGGAAAGCATCGCCTATATGCCACGCTTTTTCCTTGCACTGCGATCCCATCCTTTTGGATGCTGCATTTCTGTAATTTCTACCCCGATAAAATCGAGGCTGTAGCTTTGTGTCACTTTCTGCCACGATCCATCATGACTATTCCCCAACTACAAGCAGGGCACTATCTTATAAGGAGCTCTGATACATTTGATAACGATTTTTGCACACAAAAAATAGTGCAAAACAAATTGATTTCTTCACTAACAAAAACATATAGAGGATAAACACCTATAATTCGAGAGGTAGGTGATCTCTCCCAAGCTCTACATTTCAAGATATAAGAAATCTATCAAAAACCCCAACCTTAACATACAAGACCCAATCTTATGGATAATTCTAAGCCTAAGCATATTATTATTATTTATACTAAACAATAATAATTAATAAAAGACTAAATTGCCCTTATGTTAATTTAAAGCAAATTTTCCTTAGGCTAGGCACCGGCGTAATAAATTATCCTCGTCAGGAGTTGATAGGAGAGATTTTATATTATGTATTTGCTTACAACTTGAATATTTCTTACATCAATAGCTCTTAAAAATCGTATTAGATATACTATATCCATTATATTGATTCCTATTAAAGATTGATGGTGATAATGCTAAGGATTTGTGTTACTAGTGATGTATTAGTGCTACAACAACAAGGAACCTTTATCCCACTAAGTGGGGTCAGCTACATGAATCCTTTTTCTCCATTGTGTCATAATGAGTGTCATATTTTCATTTAATCATAATAAATTGAGATAATTTTTTATGTAACATGCCCAAGTCTTTTTAGGTATATCTCTACCTTTCTTAACAAAAGTCAAATATGAAACATCTATTCTCCTAGTTGGGTCAGCAGATGGTCGGCCTTTAATGTGACCGAACCATCTAAGGCAACTCTATCTAATGTTATCTGCCACTGGAGCTTCTCCAACCCTTTTATGGATATATTCTTTTTTATATTTTGTCTCTAAGTGTGAAGCCACTCATCCACCTAAGCATTCTCATCTCAGCGACACTTAATTTTTTTATGATTCTCTTCTACAGGCCAACATCCTCCTCCATAAAACATTGCATTTCTCACCTCCATCTTTAAACGATACAATTCTATCACATAATAGGCCTGATCTATTCCTCCACTTCAACCATCCAACTTGAATTCTACTAATAACATTTCCATCTATATCACCATCACTTTCAATAGTAGAGCTGAGATATTTTGAACGTTTATTTCTTTTAATGATTTGACCACACATAGTACAACCCCACCACTAGATCTATTGTTACTAAAATTACATTCCATGCATTCAATTTTAGATCTATTGAAATAAAAGTCTTTAGACTCTAAAGTTGACCACCAAAATTTAAGTTTTTTGTGAACTATCTCTCTCTATTCTTATCTAAAAGACGGATATCATCAGCAAAAAGCAAGTACTATGGTACATCCTCCTGTAAATTTCCAGTAAGAACATCCATAACTAACGCAAAAAGATACGGCCTAGCTGATCCTCGATGTTCAAACATAAGTAATAAACTCTAGCATACATATCTTTAATGACTTGAATGTAAGCATACACCAAGATACATTTAGCGTTAGTGATTATTTAGTGATTTTTTATTTCTAAATTGACCTTTAGATTTTGCATCAATTTGCCATTTTTCTGTATCTTAACCTGAACCCCTTGTATCACTGTGGTGTACTAATTCTTCCGTCAAGTATGCATATTTCTTTATTTATAACTGCAAGAATTTTCAGATGAAGATGGTTTTTTCTAATGCATGTTTTGGTTTCCTGTGTATTTACATATCTAACACCTAAACTTCACATTTTACATTTATCCTACTCAAATCTTTAACATCACCTCTAAAAAACCACAATTTTATCTTTTAAAAACTGAAATACACCTTTTCATATATATGTAAGATGGCATGCATGTAAAAATTGAAGTTTTGGTGTTAGATATGTAAATTTACCGGAATTGAGTGGTATGCATGTAAATCTTCCTTTGTATTACACTTCGAGTGTTTTCTTAATGCTTATATTCCGTTAAAAGACAATATGAGATGATGATGTCAGGGATCTGTCGTTCAACCGCTTCTCAGGAAATCTGCCTCAGAGTTTCGGGTCCCTTAAAACACTGAAAACTTTGTAAGATAAAACCCTAGTTCTTGGTACCAAAACATTTAGCATTTATGTGCATGCACACGAAATTAATTGCCCTTTGACTTTTAGAGTTACAAATATTTTCACAGGTATTTGCAGAACAATCAATTTACTGGCTCTGTTAATGTTCTTGCTTCTCTGAAGCTTGATAACTTGTAAGTATGGCAATGCAAACAGAGCTATCGTGTCCTTTGATTTTATTTCGAACAGTTCAAATTTTATAAAGGTTCAAAGACTAATATCTGCCAGATTTTGTAGTTGAATTTGCTTTAACAGCTTATTTTGCCCATGCTATCAAATTTGCCAACTTTTTTTGAAGAGTTTTTACTATTAGCATTTTAGATTGTGGTTTATCACTTTAATTTATTTGGGTATTTTAAATATAGATAAACATTATAATAGAAAGTAATCTATGTTTGGAGAGTGTTATATGTTTACATAGACTATTATACTCATTCCTTTATTTGTTTTAAAGAGAAGCTTTTGCAAATAAGAAGAAGAAAAACCTTTTCCTCCTTAAACTTCTTATTAGAGAGGAAATCCTAAGCCTCATCGGCACACCCTTCTCTTGTACCATCCTATCAATGCTACTTGACATCTCGACTTGCTTCTTGCTCTATGCTTGTGCATTCTCATTCCTATGCATTGTTGCCACCCATGTCATTGCTTGACATTCATATCACATTGACTACTAGCACAATAAGCACTTGGCTTGTGCTTGCCTACAATTCCATGCTTGTTGCTTTAACTCAATCCCACAGTCTTGCACAGGCATGGCGCAATACTTCCTCCCTTGGGACTTTGGTCTCAGCTTACATTGCGAGACCTAATCCGGTCAAGATTTTTCTTAACCTTATGGGGGCAGGCCAACATTTCAGCTTTTTTTTTGCCGTGTCGAAAATATGATTAGGGTTATTTTTCTTGAAATGTTTTGATAAGATTGGTTGGACAGGTTTTTAATTTTTTGCTTTATGAATTTTGAGAGCTGCTCTTAGGTTTCTCTTTTTTGGGAGTGTTTTATCCTTGCTCTTACAAGTAGTATATTTGCACCTTATTAGAGTACATGTGATGGATCTTACCCGACACTATTTCTTCTCAACATCAAGCCGTCGTCCTTAACACCTTTAACTAGTGCTGACAGTCGTTGTCCTCCATTGTTTCCCTTCTATTTTCTTTCAAATCTCATGAAGGCATTTTCTTCTCCATTATAGACATTCGTTGACCTCGATCCTACCAAACACTATCTTCAGAAAACCCTAAATTGGTGTCATTTGGTACCAGATGCAAATCTTCACAGTTTGCTTACCATAATTCTAAATCTCTTCTTAGATCCAAATTTTACTTTTGCAAACCCTTAATCTACAAAATTTAACCTTTCTACCTCCACCAAAACCATCCCTTCATCTTTCACCAAAGCCTCAATTATTCCGACGTCCCTAAAAACTACAACTTTTCCTAGCTGAAACGCTAAGTGGGAACAAGCCACAATGCCATCAAGAAGAAACACACAAATGGGTGACCAAGAGCTCACAATAGAAGATATGTAGAGGAATATCATCCAATTGCAGCAATGACTTGCAAACTTTGAACTAGATGATTCGTGAAAGTCACCCATAGCCATATTATTGATCCACTATATTGAGAGGGAAGTTAACGTCTTCCACCAAGTGGTTTCCAATGATGAAAAACCAATGCCCGACCGATTTGGCATTGAATATTAAAGAAGATATAATGTATCGATGAGTTCATTGAATGACTCTAATTCATGGAGCAACTTTTTATGTGCAAATATATTCCACAAAATAAGAGCGTCAAATTTACAACTATCAAACTCAAGAAGAGTATGTCCATGTAGTGAAAAAAATTGAAAAACCTGCGACAACAATAAGTGAAGAGTAAGCTTACTATTTCATCTAAAATAAAGAGGGAGATTCAACACATACTTTTCCCTATCTTGTCGTCTTGATGTCCTTAAAACTACACAACCTACACCAGGGATTTATTTGTGGATGAGAATACAATCGAGTTTGAACAATCCATGTTGAAATTTGAGTTAGTGGAGCTAGGGCAGCACGGTGACATTTTACTTTTGAGGTTTGAAGCCATTCGTTGGTAATGTAGTTCAATTACTATCGTACTGGTCATTGTTTGCGTGCATGCCCTAGTTTTTGTGATGGTTGTGCATTTTGCGTTAATATAAAATCAAAAAGTTATAAAAGAGAGATAAAAATAAACAAAAGTTGTTGTGTGGTTTGTTTCTGCCTCCACACTTGAAAAAGTGGGATCACTAGTGCGAGTGTCCCAAACAAAAGACATATCTAAAGCATGTCGAGAGCAAAAGTGGGATGCTTTGTTACATTTTCTATGTGTAAAGAAAGTAGCCTTGAAGTTCATGTATTGAAATCAATCATTCAAAATTTAAATCGATTGTACAAATATTGTCTCATTGGATTGTATACAAGATTTCAATTTTTGAACTTCAAACAATGCCTTGTGGAGTTGAAATTGTAAATCTAGTGCCGGTAAGGTCCAAAATTTGATGTGTATTTCAAATTGATATTTAAATTTTCATATTGGCTTCAAGACATTGAATTTTAAAGGGGTTTAATTAGAAGTTTAACTTAGTTTTATTGGCGAGTTTAGAGTACTTTGATTCAATTTATCTTCATTTTTTGATCCTTAACTCGATTAGAGAGAGTTGTCTTTTATGGTTTGTCGCATTAATCGCCGACCATGATGATCCTATTAGGAGAATAGATGTTTTAGATTCAACTTATCTTAAGAAAGACAAAGATAGAACTATAAAGACTTGGGGCAAATTATATAAAAAAATATTTTAATATAGTAGAACTAAATGAAAATATGACCCTCAATAGGACACAATGGAGAAAAATGATTCAAATAAGTGACCTACATCACTTAGTGGGATAAAAGCTTGTTCTTGTTGTTATTGTAGTGTATTTTATTTAATATGAGAAAATTTTATTTCAAATATTTATTTTATGATTTGTTTATTTTTCTGTTATAACAATGTTCAAATAGTACAAATTGAAGTTTTTTTTTTCTTTTTTTTTTGTAAATTCAAGTCATTGAAAATTTCGACAATCTGCTAGCATCTTCCTTACGAAGGGTGCATTAACAGTAGTATTGTACCCACCCACCCACACATAGAGGGCGCATGATCAATATCGTGCGACATTGTGGCTGTAAAAGTTTTCAAACATACTCATCTATAAGTTGCACATGGAATTTGGCATGAAATTTAACCCACTCGTCTATAAGAGGCGCATGAGCCTTACAATAATTTGCATTAAAGTGATGCGAATATGTATTACTTTGCTAAGTTTGAACAATCTGAATGGATCTTTTAATTATTTATATTTAAAAAGAGAAAGGATGCTAATAGTGGCTTGTTGTTGGTAGGTTATCAGCCATTGTCGAAATCGGCCAGAGGTGATCGCTTAAGTGGTTAGGTTCGACTTGTGTATTGGAATTGTGGAGGGGAATTCATGTACGAGGTGGTTGTTGTGGGGAATAAAGTTTGGTACTTGGGAGTTTGGTGCAGAGGGAGCGGTGAAGGTAGTGGGGTTGAAGCGTGGGAGGTCTGTGAGCAAGTGGTTGGAGAAGAAGTGGAGGATGTTGGACGTGGTTGTTGCATGCAGAGGAGAAATTCGAGCGCTTGAATTGTGAGGGTAGAGTGTTTAACATGTAGAAGTGTGGAGAAGGATATGCGGACAGGAGAGGTGAATCCTTGAACGACTGCCGCGTGCAAACCAATTGGAAGCTAAGGCTTTGACTAGGGCTGACTGTTCTCTGGCTGGGGGAGACGCAACAAGGTAATGACTAATGGATTCTCGCATCCTATTTGAATAGGGAGGAAGATAAGGGTTGGTCGTGTGTGGCATGCAAATTGGGACCCAAGAATTTGCGATCTAGAGACGAAGGGGATTAGGGAACATGGAGATGCTTGGGGTTACAATTAACAATTTGAACTTTTTAACTTAAATATTTTCATGTAAAATTCAATTCATATAAGCTTAACATATGTATTAACTATAATTATATTAAATCTAACCTAAATGATAATAACAATTTTTATTTATCTTATATAATAATAATAGTAATAATAATAATAATAACAACTTTCATTATCTCAAATTTAGTGTTGTCAACCTCACAGCTAGGGTAGCATTGCATTTCACATTCATGAAAGGATTCAAGCAATATGGTGTGCTAGGTAGGCAGTTTTGATGCTCCAGACATGTCAATAACATCCATTTTGTGAACAAAAAACATTTGAGCGAGTTTAATGAAAATCGACTTGATTTGAGAAATATTTATGCGTCGTCACATTCAGTATTTATCATTTATTTTGATTTTGATTGAGGCAAACTCACATCTTTATGATTCATATGTGTTTGTCAACAGTAAGAAACTAATTTTCTAGCTTGATCTAATTTTGAGGTTGTAAATAGGGCTATTACTCATTCTTTATGTGTAATAATGTGGGTAATGTATCTCTTAGAAGAGCTTGTTTTTAATGTTAACATAATGTCTAAATTACCTACAGCTGTGTACTTCTTGTAAGGTCAAAATATTTTGAGGTTGATTTCATTTCATTCGAAAGGTCTGTAGCTGCTACAGTTCCACAGACGCGACACTGTAGCTGCTACAATAACCTAGGGTTTCTCTAACCCATTTTGATTCCCTACCTTATCTATTTACCACCCTCCACTTCCATCCCAATTTCAAATTACTTCATTTCCTATCACCCCTCCTTTATTTATTGCCTTTTTTTTTCCTACTTACCTAATCTACCTACTAACCCCTTTTTATTTATACATGTTGTTTGCTAAGGTTAGGACAGATTTTGATGAGTACAGGTTTTTGAGTGCTACCTTTGAGTCGTTCTTTCGCTCCGGGTGTTGTACCCAACAACAAGAAGGTGCTACGACTGTAACTCGTCCGAGGTGGTGATTGTCTCCAAGGGTCCTGGTGGTGCTCCAACTGTAGTTCGATCCTGATAAGACATTTGTCCTTTCGTACCCCCTTTGACCCCTATTCCAGTAGCCGCACATCACCCTCCTGTCTTTTTCTTGTTGTCCTCTAGACCCTCTCTTCTCATTTTAGCAACAGTCCTGCTGCCCCGTTAACACCTTCCCAACTACGGTTCAACGTCTCCAAGCCGTAGTCCTATTGGCTCCACCCCGGCGGCACCTTCCTCATTGTTGTTTGGTGCTTTCCATATCCGTCCTTGCACCCTCCAGGAGTCGGCCAAGACCTCTCTCTGGCCTGTCCCTATTGCTGTCCAGCTCCTGGCTTCTGTCACAACTGTTGTATAGCCCCCAGTGCCTGTCACAGCTGCTGTTTAGCCCCTGACTTATGTACCCGCCCCGTCCTTGCACCCTCCAGGAGTCGGCCAAGACCTCAGCTCCTGGCTTCTATCACAACTGTTGTCTAGCCCCCAGTGCCTGTCAGAGCTGCTGTTTAGCCCCTGACTTATGTACCCGCTGCTGTCCAGCCCTGCCGTCCACACCCCGCCACCAGTCTGCAGCTGCCCATGCCACCACAACTCCCTTTTGCCTCCATCCAATAGTCGTCAGCCCTTTTCTGACCACCACCCTTGTGCCCGTTTCCTAGATGAACATTTATATATTTTGTTGCCTTCTATCTTATATTTGGCAGCGTCGTCCTGTCCTTTTCGTTTGTATGTTTGTTGTCGATTATTTCATCTTTGCAAGTGTTTCGTTTGTACCCTTTTTGAATTCAGTAATAACAATTGTGCTTTTCATGTTAGTTTGAACTTCTTTTGGTATTATTTGGTATCAGAGCTTGCCCAACCCTACTCCTATCCTAGGGTTTTGAAGGTTTGTTGTTTGATAATGTTATGACAGATTTTGATGAGTACAAATCTGTAAGTGATACTTTTGAGGCATTCTTTCCCTCCTAGGGCTGTACCGAACGATGAGAAGGTGCTCCGACTGTAGCTAGACCCCGACGAGGCATTTATCTTTTTGCAGCCCCTCCGACCTCTATTCCAGTAGCCACACATTGCCCTCCAACCTTTTTTCCTTTTGCCCTCCAAGCCCTCTCTCCTCATTCCAGCAACACTCCTGCTGCTCTCGGCTCCGTTGACACCTTTCCTGCTACGGTTCAACATCTCCAAGCTGCTGTCTTATTGCCGCCACCCCCGTCGACACCTTTCTCGCTGTTGTTTGGCGCTTTCCGCAGCTGTCCCTGCACTGTCCAGCAGTTCACCAAGACCCTCCCCGAACAACCTCTGCCGTCGACAGCCCCTCCCGGGCCTGTTTCTGCTTTTGCCCAGTCTCTAACGCCTGTCTCCGCTGCTTTCCAGCCCCTGACGCCTGTTCCCGCTGCCGTCAAGCCCTATCGCCCAAACCCCACCAC
>NW_018164736.1:296055-329328 GCF_001263595.1 Phalaenopsis equestris | reverse complement strand
GTTAATTGTAGCCGTAGGTCCTTCTTGCCTATTTTGATTTCCTATCTTATCTACACCCTTCCACTTCTATCCCAATTTCAAATTCTTTCCTTCCCATCACCCCTCTTTTATTTATTGCCTATTCTTATACTTATCTAATCTACCTACTAACCCCCTCTTATTTATACACATTGTTTGCTATGTTCACGACAGATTTTGATGAGTCCAGATTTTTTAGTGCTGTCTGAGGCGTTCTTCCGCTCGGGAACTGTACTCGACGACGAGATTGTGCTCCGGTTGTAACTCGTCTGAGGTGATGACCGTCTCTAATGGCGCTCCAGCTATAGCTCGACCCCGACTAGACATTTATCCTTTCACAGACCACTATTCTAGCAGAGTGACTTTGCCCGCCGGTCTTCTTCCTGCTGCCTTCTAGGCCCTCCCTCTTCATTCCAGCAGCAATCTTGCTGCCCTCTGCCCCGCCGACACCTTTCATATTACGGTTTAACATCTCTAAGCCGCTGTCTTGTTGCGGCCACCCCCGTGAACACTTTTCTCGCTGTTGTTAGGTGTTTTCTGCAGCTGTCGCTACACCCTTTGACAGTCCGCCAAAACCCTCCCCCACCAACCCTTGCTGTTGACAACCCATCACGGGCCTGTCCCTGCTGCTGGCCAGCCACCGACGCCTGTCACAACTGTTGTCCAACCCCCGACGCCTGTCCCTGTTGCTGTCTAGACATGCCTTCTAGATGCCGCCACTGGTCTGCTGCTGCTCCAGGCCACCACAACTCCCTCCTGCTACTCTCCAATGGTCGCTAGCCCTTTTCCGACCACCACCCTTGCCCCGTTTTCTAGATTGCCGTTTATGTACTTTGTGTTGCTTTCTATTATAAATTTTTGCAGTGTCGTCTTGTCATTTTTGTCTGTATGTTTGTTGTCGTTTTTTTCATATTTGCAAGAGTCTCGTTTGTATCCTTTTGAATTCAATAATAATAATTATGTTTTTCATGTTGGTTTGGGCTTCCTCTGGTATCACCTCATGTCTCTAGTTTTGAATAAGTTAACTGATTTTTACAAAGGTTTTAGGTTCTTTGGATGTCTTGGGGTTGTGTAGCATGATGGGGCTTCCTTATATTTATTCTTCAACTTGACGAGGAATGCTAAGACCTGAGAAACTTTATGATGGAATAACATTATAAATTTGGAGCGCGATATATGTTTACTTGGTTTACTCAATATATTTTAATGTATAGCGTTAATCTATTTTCTAAATGGTTTGCATGGTGGTCCAGGAATATTCAGAACAACCAGTTCACTGGCTGGATTCCAGATGGATTTAAAAAGATTGACAATCTCGAGTAAGTACATCCTAAAATGATGCATAAATGCTTTCTCTTTTCAGTTTAAGGGCATTTACATACGTACCACGTAATTCTTATTTATTTACATGTCTAACTCCTAAACATTCATATTTTCATGCATACAACTCATATCGTTAATATTACATAAAAAATACCATCATCACTATCTTTGTAAAAGTGAAAGACACCTTTTCATGCATACAATTATGAAATCAAGGTTTTATAAATGCAAATGTCAAACTTTGGGTGTTAGATATGTAATTACATAAGAATTGTGTGGATGTAAATCTCCCTACAGTTTATTGATGGTGTAGTCAGTTAACATGACATTGACAAATTGCTCTGGCTATTCACCATCCCTCAAAAGAGCTGGTGGAAATTCTTGGTCATCTACACGAGCACCCCCACATTATCATATTTACAACAATGATAATGATGACCGATATGGTGCCTTGCGGGAAAAATCATCAGTTATAAAGGGCTTAGCCATTGGTGGAGCAATAGTAGCTGTACTTCTTATCATTTTGTTTATATTGACCCTAATTAAGAAGAAGTCTGCAACTTTGTTGCACTACATTGACGAGTCAGATAGTCAGAGAAGGTCATTTGCACCTTTGGTTAGCCATGATAAAGGTACTTCCTTCGCAGGCTCGTATTTTTAAATTATTTTTTTATATTTTAGGTCCATACTTGAAACTTTTGCTTCAGTTATGATTCTCACCTGCTTCATTCCTACACCATTGTAATTTTGTTTATCTACTGTTTTTTTATGATCCCAAGGTATTTCTCATTGTAGTAGAATTCATCAAATCATCTCTGATTCTCATCTGATGGTTTTATCTATCTTTCTTTTGCTGTAATGGATGGAGGTTTTATGCTGACATTCATATCTTGATTGCTGCGTCAGTTATAATGTCAGGCCTGAACTATAAGTAATATTTCTTAGGGAAATTTATATACATACCACACAATTCTTATAGATATACATATCAAACACCCAGACTTTCATATTTACATTTGTAAGGCTTTGGTATGATAAACCTATGCATGAAAAGATTTTTAAATGTAGGTGATAGTGTTTTCTGATGTTAAAGATTTGAGTGATATGCATGTAAATATTAAATTTCTGGTGTTAGATATGCAAGTAAATATGAATTATGTGGTCTGCATGTAAATGCTCCTATTTCTTATAGAATTCGTTTGTCTAATGGAAATTCAACATTTTATCTTAGGAAGAATTAGATAAAAGATTCTTAACTACTTTCGGAAGCTTATTTCAAATTTTAAGTTATATGGTCTAATAGGTATCACCTAGTGCATTTGAAAGTTTGCTCTAAGCTGAATAGTGATGTTTTTGGTTAGGGAACTGTAAGTTGGTACTAGCTGTTAACGATGTGCGATTAGCAGTGTGAGAAAAGTGAAAATATTAGTAATAAATGAATAGAGTTAAACAAAAATTTCATAATATAATATTTAATTTTATATTTATTATATGAATCTAATTTATATTTGAGAAATAATATTATTTTAACCAATGATTTGATAAAAACTTGATTATATTAATCATTGCAGTTGTACACTTTTATGGCGCCATAACTTGGGATACCTATCATAAACAATCAAATCAAATTTTGCTACATATCACATTTATGGTGTAAAAAATTTTATGATAAATTACATTTAGTTCACAGACGTGTATGAGGTGCTTCACGTTAATCCAAATTTTTATGATAAATTTCATTTAGATTTTAGATTCCTAATACAGTCATAGATATTAAGGATCCATTCTAAATTTTAGATTTTGGATATCAATGATGCATTTTGGTTCACTAGATTTACCTTTAATAAAAGCATAGACTTGGGCGTGGGACAGTCCAAATACTGCTTGATGTACTCTTTTGCTGTGTTTAGCAATATATATCTTTTTTAAATTTGATAACTTCTTTTACTGGATTCTTGCTGGAAACAAATTTTATTAACAAAGCTAAGGAACTGTGAATTACTAAGCTTCTATAATTGTTTCAATTGTTTTAGCAGCCAGATGAGTTCTTCGTTGACCAAAATTTCCAGTAAGAGAACATTAAATTATCAAGTGAAGTTTTATTTGAGGTAATTATAAATATGTTGAAATACAGGTTAGTTTGATGGGTAGTGTTGAAATACTGGGATCCATGGCGCTCCTATATGTAGCATTCTAATAATACAACAACTAATAATCTGTGGATGGTTACCTTCCTTCTATATTAATCTAATAATTTGTACGCAACAACTTAATATTTCTAATGTCCAGTTAATTTTCGATTCCATAATTGAAGATTGTTTCCAAATTTATTTTTCTTTCCTAGTTTTTTCTTCACCTAGTTGTATACATCTTTTTATTCTTTTGTTCTTTAAACACTGAACAATATAACAAAATTTAATCATAGAGTCCTATATTTTCTACATTCCTCCTTCTCATTCTAATTTGTAAGATAACATCATAGATATTAAGGATCCACTCTTTGTATGGTTGATTGGTCCTTTAAGATGGAGTCTCTCTTACCTGGCGATGATCAGTCTACAACGCCAAAAGCTAATCTTCTTCCTACAAGAGTGATGAAAACATACACGAATAATCTTTTTAAAATAGCAGCTGCCATGAATATGCCAATGCTCAAGGAGCCAAAAATTTCAACTTTGGAAATCAACCTTAAAATAGAAAATTTGGATCCAAAATATGAAAAATCCATGATAACATGCTCTATTAGAAAATCCATGACGAACTATTGGGCTGTAAAATTTTAAAGTGAATCAGTAACAAAGATGAATTAAAGCAACCATCTCCTTCTTGATTCATCCATTTTCATTTCAAATTGAATTCAGCCAATTATTCTCCCAGCAAAAACTTCTTTTGGAACATCATAATAAGCTTGATGGATAAAAATGTTAAATTCTCAAATTCTCTCATCATAAATAAGAATAAATCTATTACTTGGACAATCGACTCAAGAGCATTATATTGTATGATATGAGATAAAAAATATTTTCAATAATTATAGCCTATGACGTGAAGATTATTAGTCTAGATTGCAAAATTGTCACTCTCAAAAGTAGCCGGGGCATATTATATTTAATTTCTTTAGAAGACTTGCATCTGAGTTTGTGCTTTTTGTGTCAATCTAAAAGTATAACTTAACTATTAATCAAGAAACTTGAGAAATAATTGTGTTGTTAATTTATTATTTGTATTTTCCACATTCTAGATTTGAACTGAGGGAGGATGGTTGATAGTGCATGTGGTCAAACAACAGGTTGTGTATATATCAAAACCCACTTTTGAAGTTTTAAATATATTTCAAATAATGATAGTAATATTTGATTTTGGTAGTATCATTCATTTAGGATACCTAAACTTAATTTATAATGAAAACATATTTCCTTTTTTCTCACCATAAAAAAATTAAAGAACCATCAATTTTAAATTTATCTTTTAGCTACTAGACACAGTCGTAGTTCTTAGCACAATCAAACATACAAACCTTCTCAATCTTTTTTTAGTCCATGGTGATGTGTGAGTTGTATCTTGAGTCCAAAACATTTCTATAGCTCAATAGTTTATTTCTTTCATCGGCAATAGACCATCTCACTTGATTTTTTACCAAACGGAAAAATTGAAATGGAATAAATTTTTGAGTAATCAGCATCATAATTCATCTGATTATAAATCCTAAAAACTGACAATACTAAAGAACTTTTAAAAATGACTTCAGAAAATTATCTCTACATTAAGTGATAAATTGATAATCTAACAATGTTCCTATGTCAACACCATTACAAAATGGAGTTGCTAAAAATAAATAATATACATCTCATAGAGTTTGTTAGAAAATGCTCTCAAGAGTACTTGTTTTAAAGTCCTAGTCCAATCATTTCTCTAATTATTCTGTATCACCAAAATCCTTTCGTTCATTGTCATCAATTCTTTTTTGGATTTTTACTTTTCATTAACACTTATCCTCACCATAAAAGCAAATTAAACCCCAAGTCTCTCAAGAATATCTTTATTTGATACTTTCCAGATTAAAAATGTAACAAATGATATTATCTTGCACTAGAAATGTTTACAGCTCGGCGATCATAACCTTTTTGAATACTAGCATTACTACAAACTCTAAAAATTTTGGGGGTAGAATTTCAAGAATAAGAACTTGAAGTTTGAAAGTTATTGTTCATCCATCATATTCTTGACATAAAAAACCCATGAACAGTGCATTTTTTAGTGTCTCTTATTCAATCTTCTAAAGTTGTACCAAAGCTACAGACTCCCTTATCACCTTATTTGTATGTTAAACATATTGAAACCTTGCTAGAATGGCAATTTCCTTCTTCACCTTTTCATGGATTAAAAAAAATACTTTTTGGTCTCATGAAGGAATGATAAGAAGGCTGTACACAAGCAGATGCACAGTATTTATAAATGAATTTAGTTATAAAGATTGCTAGAAGAACTAACTTACAAAGTGAAAATATCTCCTGAATTTTATTTTGCCAAATATATTGCTTTAGTGTTGCAAATAGTTCTGCCAAATATCATAGAACTAATTACATTGAAATAAGCCAACATTTTATCTAAAAAAGTTAAATAAAAATAAAAATGGAATAGTCTAACTAATTATATCCCAAACTCGACTGATTGAGCATGGTCAAGATATAGCCTTGCTTGAAGGGAAGTATTGAAGTAATCTTGAATATGTTGCGAACAGCTTGCCATCTACAAGTCAATTAATTGTGGGTAGCACCTTTCTAGTTGCAACAATAATAAGCGGTGGACAATGAAGTTCCATTTTCATCTATTCGATTATTTATGAATGATTACTATTTTTGATGTGTAGTTAATATCAAATTCTAGAATTAAAGATTGGTTTCTATATTTGTTTTTATCTTAGATAATTATTTGTTCACCTATTTAAGCACAACTAATAACAGAATACAATTGAGTTATAAATTTTTTTTATTTTCACTCTCCAATAGGATTTGAGCATGAAGCAATCACATTTTTTTAAAAAAGATGGGGTCTCACAAAGCATTACATTCATTACTTAATAAAGTATAGTAGAAACCTATAATATTAAAATTGTACTAAAAACTTAAATTATATTTTTGTTTCCCATTTTCCCATTTCTCCCATAATTTGTACAATTACTTTTTTTTTTCCATTTTGGTACGCTAGAAATGATAACTCCACCATTCAAGCTTCAGAAATATGACTATACCACTTAAAGATTTATATAGACATCATAATTGGTATTATTATTAGAAGGATATGCTTGAACTGGCCATAGATGTTCAATGCTCTTGTATATGAGACACATAGTCGAACATTTGCACCCAGAAACATCTAACACAAGCTCTGCATAAGTCTCTCGAGATAACACAATTCTATGAATTGCTTCCTGTTTGCACTTTTCCGGTGCACATGATTTAGCTTTAATTGCTGATAAGTTTTGTATATTTACCAACATGATAGACCTGCTACATAAAGGCTAAAATAAGGTTTTAGAATCTTGTCACAAAGAAGCCAAAAGTAATATTCAACTCTATGTTATGAACTCATTACTTGGGTCAAGATAAATGATAATTCAATGATGTTTAAAACTCCAAAAATTGGATTGGGGAAATAAATGAATTAGAAATTTAGAGAGGAGGTTTATCTCATTTAATTCATCATACTTTAATACTTCCAACTGAGACGATTTATAGATATAGATGACTCCTAGAGACTCAAAAACTACCTATTACATAATAATAAACTCAATGAATCACATGTTCTGGGAAATCTCAATGAAGCATCACCAGAGGCTTGGAGAAGTGAGATTGAACTCTAGTGACATTGATTGAGCAAGAACTAAAATTTATTATTATTATTATATTTTATTGTGTGAAATGTGGCAATGTGGAATGGAGATGGATTTATGAGTGGATATGGATCCGACACCGACACAGTGTTAGTCATGCACAAACTAGAAGAGGAGATATGGGGTGGAGGAGATCTGCAAGGTTTGATAGTGATTTGGAAATATTTTTGGATGTGAGTGGGAAGAGATGGGAGAGACAACTCATAGAATCCAAGATAGTAGAAGATAGAAGAAGATTCGTTAATGATGAATGGAGAATGATGAGGTGGAGTCTTTGCAAGGAAAAAGAGGCGGATTAGTGGGATAATGACATGGATGGTAATTAAGGCCCACTTCCAGTGGCAACAAGAGCCCCATTGTAATGAACCTATTATTGTGATCATGATAAACGATAATTCGTGGATGCAATTCACATCTCGAGTCAGAAGGCGGTATACAGTCAGAATGCGGTATACCCTGACAATGCAGTGCATGATGAAATGATTTAAACTTGTTCTGTATTCTTAAAGAAACATTTGCATGCAAATAAACAATTAAATGTGATAACAAGAAACGATACAACTGAAATAAATAACCCACCGATACAACTGAAAGGAAAGATGAAAAATGACTGAATTAAAACTGAAATGATAACAAGAAACGACTATTTAGACTCAAGACATAAAATAAATAGCCCATCGATACAACTAAAGCAAATTCTGAGTAAAATACTAAGGCATAAAATCTAAAAACTGAAAAACCTGCTCCGATGGATACAATTCTGCTAGCTGCTGAATATAATCTGTTATGCAAAATATCAAGGAACGAGTGAAAAACAAAACTCGGTCAATTGCAAATAAATTACTAAAGCATAAACAATAAAAGAAATAGAACATGCAATATGAGCAACAAATAAAGACGATTACTATGTGCATCATAATAAAACATGGGATCGTTTCCAATGAAGTTTCTTATTATTTAGTTTTATATTTAATATTTATATAGTTGGTTTTAACAAACACCTTGACACCATAAATGTCATTATCAACCCAAAAAAACTCGATGATTTCTTGTAGATTCGTCACTCTGTGGGCCCTTCAACTCAACTAACCAATATCCAAAAGGGTTCCACCGACTTACATGCCTTCACACAAGCATATCAAAATTTTCACAGGTATAATATGTATGAAATATGCTATTTCACGCAAGCTTGTGAAATGACTTGAGTTCACATGAAATTTCATTTTAATGCATGAAAGGAAAATGTTATAACTGTAATATTTATTCGCATATGCGAAAGTTTTATAGCAATAGAGTAAGATTATTAGTGCTTCCATCATGAGCAATAACTGAAGCCTATAACAAGTGCAATATTTAAATTGAAGGGGCAAGGGCATGACTGTCAATCTTATGAAATAACTATGAATCTACTACAAATAATAAGGATTAACGCTTCTTACTAGGATGTGTACATTTATCCTCTAATAAAAAACTGTTATTTACCCCGAGACGACAAACACAATCCTTCTACGAATTCAACGGTTCAACTAGCCATCTTACTACATTTAGAAAATAAAATATAAGCCATTATGCAATTAAAAATTTGCATTCATTAAATTAGGTGCAACCTAACTTTTATTATATTAAATCATTACTATAATATTTTTAAATGAAATATATATGAACTTCATTAAGGTTAACTTTAACTAGTGTAATTAAAATAATATTTTATTTTTTGTTTGATTTTGATAGGTAAGTAATTAAAATTTATGAATAAATTTTTTGGGGATTTACATACTTAACACCTAAACCTAACAAACAACAAAAATGACATGTTTGAATTAGGCAGGTTCTTAAATCCCATCTTTCCTACATTTCCCTTAAATTTAGGATTTGCAGGATTTAGAGAAACTGCATGCGAAGGTGGCTGGGACAGAGTGGGAGAAAGAAGTGGGTTTCTTTCCTCAATGGTTTTGGGTAGCAGCGGATAGAAGGAGCAGGAAGATGAGGTTTCATGGTCTTTGCATGCCACAATCCCGCTATTGCCTTCCCACAAGCTCTAATCTCGACAGCTCCGGAATGGTTCGGTCACAAAGCCGATTGTTTCGGGCGAAATTGTGAGAGAGGGAGGTCTAGGAGAGAGATCGACAGAGATTCAGTGCCTACAGAAGTTGGTGAGGGAGGGCTTCGACAACGAGTAGGGTGCGGCATGGTGTTGCGATGCATTGACCCGATCTTATATAGAGTAGGGAGGCGGTGCGTCGGTCGATTCAGGAAGTAGGTAGGGGACGGCGGGAAGAAGAAAAAGGAAAGGATTGCGAGAGTCTGAATCGGAAAGGCAGTACGCAAAAGGAAAGAAATTAATTTGTGTTATAGCGGGAGAAAAAAAAGGAAAAATTCAGTGCTTGCAACAACAACTTTTAAAATTAGTTGGCAGAGGGTAAGAGACTAGTAAATTAGAGAAGGTTATCTTACCACATTTCCCCTAATAATCGTAATGGAAACTATTTAAAGAAATGCAATTCTTTTAATGAATCATAACTTGCCTGTTAAATCGTAATACATTCAGCTTATGATCTTAAGTACAAACTACAATGAATTACGAAGACTTTTTAATCTCCCACCCATTACATTCACGGAGAATTAGATGCTTTTTTGTAACATTGATGCATGATGTTTTGCCTCAGAATATTTGTCAATATAGTCCTAGTAAACAGTTCTGGTACATGCTGAAACCAGATCGAGGTAATTTGGGAACCATTATTGTGACTAGCTTGCATGATGATGAGGCGCTCTATAAATCAGAGCCCCAAATTTAGGACATCAAGAGCACAAATTGTTGCTTGTTATGAATGTAAGTTTCTCTGAAAGCCAAAAATAGCTTATAGTGAAAGTTTGAGTTAATCTTACTTGACCATGGCCTTTCATCATTTGGTAAAGTTCACATTAAGTTGCAGATGAGAAGCGTAGAATAAGTTTTGCTTTGTCTCTTTACCACTTAGTCCTATAAGATTCTGATGCTTATATCATATTTTGGCAGGTTTCAAGTTCATGGGATCCTCAGCAGCAGCTGATATCTTACCAAGATCTTCATCTTTGGGTGTGAAGCCTTCACCTTCTGATCGGAGCAGCTCTGTCGGTGAAAATGAGTTTAAAATTAAATTTAATTCCAAGCCTCACACATCTGGGAGGAGCAGTTCAGTCAGTGAAAATGATTTCAAAGTTAAATTTAATTACAAACGAAACACGGAGCCGATTAATGCTAGCACAATGTTACTGGTAGATTTGCAAGCAGCCACAGGAGGATTTAGTGCTAGTCGTCTTGTTGGAAAGGGGTCCCTTGGATGTGTATACAAGGCCAAATGTGTCGATGGAAGGGTAAGGCTTTTAATTGTTACCTTTTTTTGGTAACTGTAAACTTTTTTATTTTTATTAATGTTAAATAACCGAAAATTTCTCTCATGTTAAAAGTTTTGTTGCCAGCTAATTTTATGAATATTTTTTCTTTTCAATGGTATGGTTTCTTCATAAATATATTATAGATTGGTATAAAATCTTTGTGTCGATCACGATAGACACACATTTCCACCTTACTGCCATAATATGGCTTCTTTTTCATGAACATTGATAGATTTGGTGCTCTCTATAATTTTTATATTCAGGTGTTTTCAAGAATGCGCTTATTATCGCTTATTATTTGTCATGTGGCAGAGTTTACAGTAACTGAACTAATTAGTTAAGTTTACTATAGTTCATCTTTATCGTTCTTTTTTTTAGTTCTTTTGCATTGTCAGAAAACTTGCATTTGTTATTTTTTTATGTTTAGGTTTTTGATCTCATGTTTTTCATTCTTATTTCGTTCATAAGTTCACGCAATAAGTTCTTTGTTCGTTCGTTTGTTTTTTTCTCTTGTACAGCTATTCTATTACTAGAAAATTTTGGAAAAATTACATCAAATTTGGTTAGTATGTTTTCATGATTTTATCAGCAAAGCATAAAATTACTTTAAGCACTACTTCTATTTAACTGGCACTTTTATTTTCTCATACCTCTGCTGAGCTACCATAGTGATACAGGGCTATATAGTGGGAGATTAAGCATAGAATCTGTACTAAAAGGATAACCTGAGTGACAAAGAGAAGAAGAGAAGGAATTTTAAAAGATGACTCTTGCTTGAGATAGGGAGCGATGGGCCAAGAGAGTTGACAAATCCAAATTTGCATTCAATTATGTCATCATCTATCCTAATCTTAAATATCCTATTTATAGCTATGGGAATTCCAAGAAAAATAAAAATATAAAGGAAAACAGTGGCCTAACTATTTCTCTTATAACAAGTCGTTGAATAATGCAAAAAAATATAATCAATTACACATTATCTTTCTCAATCGTAAATCCTTATGATACTGACATCATCAACTCCCAAGGGTACTAAGAACTCTACTTCGGATAGTTATGTTGAAGCTACTCTTCTAGACAGTAAGGAATTTATGTTACAACTCATCTTGAATCACCTAAGAATCAGCTATTAGTGACAATTGATATAGCGTTATAATTGGTGGAAGAGCAAATTGGCTTTGCAGTAATAATATTGAACTCTGCCTGTAGATATAAATGTAGGGAACTATGAAACCTCAAAAGGCCCGTATATGAGTAGGTGTTATTAACATTCATTCTGAAAGAAAACCACGTGCAAATAAAATAAATACTAGTTTTATAAAAAATTACCAAGTGTATGAAGTTGTGATAGATAATCTATTGCAGGTATAATGCATAAATCATTTAAAATAATTTAAACTAAGTGGTGGATTGGAATCAATTTTTAATTTTGTTTTTAAAAATATGTTTGGTTTGTGCTCTTAAACTATGTTTTAGCAAGTGCAACTTTCCTTAAATGCTGTCTTATAACTTTTATCCATCGCTCAATGAAATAAAGGATGACAAGTAAAACCTGCCCCTATCACTTCATTGTCTTTCTTTTTCTTAAAGGACTCTCGAGTTTTTCTAATGAGACGATGTGGGCTAAATGACTTTGCAATATGTTTTGTTTGTACTCTTCTTTCTACCAATCCATAAAGGAGTTATTGCCAAATCATATGCCACAACAAAGACACATGTACACCACTCCCAAACAACACAAATAATGGGGACTATTTTTCTTTTCTTTATCTATCCCTTCTGTTATTTGGATGATTATTATATGTTGGCATACATAGTAGTGTCACGGGTTGTTTCACCAAGGCATGGCATGAAACTAATGCTCAAATTTTATAGCATGTGTTAACATACGTCATCTTGATCAAATACTGCTGGCAGGTTGAGTATATATTAGCGCCAACTATAGTGAATAGATTTAACTTGAGCTATGAATAACACTTATAAATGGGAGACATTGACATAGGAATTTGGCATCACAAAAACAAGGGTAGAGAACATTTTATTTATTTTTTTAAATATGATTGTCGGTTTATGATTAAGAAGGCTAATATCATCGTGATTATTTAAAAAATAAAGTATAAAACTCTGTATCATGTGTGATATGTCCAATATTTCTTTGAGAAAATTATGTTGTTCAATTAGTTGCTCAGGATATGCATTACAATATAGAAAACAGTAGGAGAAATGGGAGATGTCTTAACACTGTTCCATTTTGGCGAAGATAAACTGAATTTTAATGTTGTGCAAACTGCAAAGCATAAATAATGCAACACAAAAAAGATTGGCCACCCCCTCACCTCCTCTCCCTGCTTTTGTTGGCACGTGTACCAGGAGTTGTTGGAATTTTTTTAAAAAAAATTCGATATGCTTTTGAGGGTACTTAAAATTGTTGGGATTATATGTAAAAAAGAAGAATGTATGCTTTGGTACCAATTTATGCTTTGGCCGCCCCCTCCCCTCCTCTCCCCGCTTTTGTTGGCACGTGTACCGGGTGTTGTTGGAATTTTTTTAACAAAATTCGATATGTTTTTGAGGGTACTTAAAATTGTTGGGAGTATATGTAAAAAAGAATGTATGAGGAAAAAATTGTTGGGAGTATATGTAAAAAAGAATGTATGCTTTTGTTGGCCCTGCCCAAACCAACATTGGAGGAAGCGGGTAAATTCAGAGGTTACACTTTGATTCTTCTAAGAAAGAACTTTCATGGCCTCTTCTCCAGTCTGATGTCTGCTTTGGTACCAATTTAAAATAAGTCAGCTTAAGTAATAGAAGTTTTGGGTATTATATGTTTAGGCGCTTGTTTGAGTCACATCTACCAGTAAGCTCTGAGGGTTTTTTTTGGGTGAAATTAATATCTATTTTATCTCTTGAATTGGTAGGGGCAGTGAACTGAATTCGGCTTAATTTGTAATGTTAGGCTGGACGAAACCTAATTTGATGAATGGTTAATTCATGTCCATGTGGCAAAGGATTTGGCCAAATATGTTGGGATTGATTGGGTTGAGACAACTGTTTACGGTTAATCACCCTAAATAAACTATTTCATAAGTTGGGTACTTTTTATGAGCTACATACTATCATTATGGACAAAATAGTGGAATTTGAACCTTTAAAACTGAAGATTTGAAATGATTTTTTTTTAGGATTGATGCCTACACTAGTTATAATTAAAAAGTTAATTCTTTACTCAGATTTTGATCTCTCCGCACCTCCCATCCTATAGAGAGGAGGTTCATATTAATTAGCCAATGCTTGTTCTTGATGATGGCAGTAGCTCTCGAGCTAGAATTTACCAATGGCTTCCTATAAAACATAAAAATGAGTCTTTCGCCTCAGGCTTTAATTGGAGAGAAAAGTAGTAGTCATGCCTTTGTAATTGGAATGACCAGATATAAAGGCGTCAATGATTAAGAGAGGAATCACATTGATCTCTATGCATAGTTGAGGTGACACTTTTGTAAAAATTGATGTTTTGGTATTAGATATGTAAATACATAAGAATTGATTAGCATGCTTGTAAATATTCCTTTATTTAAGTTGGTTGTAATGCTGGTTATTTTTCTCTAGATTTTGGCTGTGAAGAAAGTGGACTCGCCTAGTCATGATTTTGCGGAAGTCATTTCTGGCATCTCAAAGCTGCACCATCCTAACATTTCCGAACTAGTTGGTTTCTGCTTGGAGTCAGACTTTAATCTCCTGGTGTATGATTATGAAAGAAATGGCTCCCTTCATGATTATTTACATTTATCGGATGATTACTGCAATCCATTGACTTGGGACACTCGAGTTAGAATTGCTCTCGGAACAGCTCGTGCCTTAGAGTAAGCTGATGTATAATGGAAGCACATTTTTTAGGAAAATTTACACACGCAGCACACAGTTCTTATGTATTTGCATATCTCACAGCCAAACTTTCATATTGAGAGGCATGATACTTTTATACTTTAAACCCATGCATAAAAAGGTATATTTCACTTTTTAAAAGTGGTAATAGGGCTATTTTTGATGTGATATTAAAGATTTGAGATCTGAGTGTATAAATATGAAAGTTTAGGAGTGAGATATTTAAGTACATAATAATTATGTGCTATGTGTGTAAATGCCCTTTTTTTATTGCACATGTTTCGCAGATTCATCTTAACTTTGACACTTGTTTTTCCCTAAAACTCAAAATATTATCATTAGTTTATCTGGAGAGTAGTAGAAAACATATTATATGAAGAAATTTAAAGATATGAAATATATGCAAAACCTAAATATTATATGACTAAAATGCCTTGAAATCGTGCACATTGTGTTAGTTTAACTCGAAAGTTGTTGAAGTGATATGAAAACTGAGAATCTAGAAACATGAACCAGTTTATCTTACGAAACGTTCCGTAAATGCTTTGCAGAACTTCAAAATTTTCTTCCTAATAGGAAGATGTTTTGCTTTCAATTAAATGGTCTCCCTACTTTTCTATCCATTTTTTTTATCTGAAAAACCTTTAACGCGTGCGTGCGCCCGTATATATATATATATTGTAAAAGGAAAAATTTATTGATAAAAAAGAGATGATACAAATAGTGAGTGGGTACAAAGAGCCCACTCACAGGGATTACAAACGTATTCCCCAAAAATAAAACAAAAAGAAACAACTCCTAATCATGGTGGGTGCAGTCGGTGGACATACTGCTTCCCCTTCCCCTTCCCCTAGATCTAGGGAGGGAGTCCAACAACATACTGAGATGTGGGCTTCCGCCCGAAACAATCATACAGTCATCTTGAGATCTGACATTCCTTTCTTCTTCTTCCTAGATTTGTAAACCTATCAATCATCTGTTAGAGGTAGTTCTGTGCGAACAATAGGTGAATCTTCAATGGAGGTAAACTGCTGATCTGACTCAGCCTACAACACACCTTGTTTCTGACTCTCCTTCATAACTTGAGTACCCTCTTCTCTCGCAGTAGGTTGTTTCAAGACACTTCAGCTAGCATCTGCTACAACAAAATTCGTAGAATTTGTAATATGAGGAAGAGTTGCCTCAACAACAGTAGGCGGGAGATGCTGGTCTGGTTGGTGAGGAGTAGCCTTATGAGTCAAATTCTCATTCAACATTTCTGGAAGATTAACAGTGTCTGCTATATTTTCCTCCACATGGATGATGTTGTTAGGTGTTAGGACCTGCCGATCTCAAATGTGGGTGAAACCTGGAGCATTTGACAGGGGTGTGCCCGAACAATTTACAGTGATTGCAATAGTAGCGCCTTTGTTATGCTATAATTGGTTGTCAATACCCATTGTGGACAGTACCAAACCATATTTCGTCCACATCAGGGAGGGTGATATCCCTTTCAACAAGAATTCTTGCAACCGAAGGCCCTGGTTAGATTGAAGGTGGGTGCATCCAATTTCATAGGTCTTCCTAGTGCAGCTCTAATAGAGTGAAGGACTTGGTGATTGAAGTAGTGCAACTTTAGGCCAAGTAGTTTAAACCAGATTGGAACAATATGCGATTCTTGACTATGGTGAAATTCATGATACCACTTTAAGTAGTTTCATATATTTTCCCTCTATTGTCATAAACTTTTTGAAAATATTTTGGCACAGTATTCCACTTTAGATAATTGTATCATCACATGTCTCCCATCAAAGAGGCCAATTTTCCAAAGTCTCGTAGTTTGAGTTCTTCAAAAGTCTTGCGAACGACTTCCATTTTGGGATGTCCCGATTGGAACTTCCTAATGAGGGTGAATTTGAACTTATTAACCAGGTTGAAAACTTCAACATCAGAGAAGAATAGAGCAAGTTTGTCACTCTTCCTACCCGTCTTCTTCATAAGGTTGCAATCCTCCTGGCCTTCGAATGATTCATGGTAAACTTAAGGAAAAACTTGAGCTGATCCCATAGAGCCAACCATATCAACAAAAGAAGCTTTCCCAAGGTTTAAAACTGAAGTAGTCAGTGGTTGAGAAGGAGCAGTATCCATGGAAGGGAGTTGAAGAGAGGCAAGCTACTTGAGTCTGGAGTGCGAGTAGTTTACAGGACAGACACGAGTGCAAAACCGCAGAAGTCGGAGTCGCAGGAGACCGCAGGAGGCGCGACTGAGAATGGAAGAAGCGACGTCGCACAGCGCAGAAGCCTTCAAGCGTGAAAGAGCCGAACGAACGAGCCGGGAGGAGGCGCAGCTGACAGACGCGCGGCGAAGAAACGACGCTGCACGACACCTCTACTTCTTTGAGCATGACAGAGGTTGCGCGGCGAAGAAGTCGACGCCGCACGACGCAGACGAAGCACGACGGAGAAGAGGAGATACGACGAAGAGCAAATCGACTAAGAGATACCAAGTTTCTCCATAATGGCGAAACCCTAGCAGAAAAAACCCAAGGGCAAATATATTAATACGGAAAAATACAGAAATGTTGTATGAGAAGACCCAAAAGAAAACTCAACTTATACAATACAACACACACAAAACCAAAATAAAGCAAAGATACATAAAAATAAAAAATCAAAAAGTCATAAAAAGGGCACAAAAGTGTTAGGGACATCCCATTTTAGTCCTTCTGCCTCGAGTTCTTGGAAGTGAGTCAGTTAACAAATTGATAAGGTGAGTATCATTGCCTATAGTAACCAAAGTATCATCCATCAAATTTTTGAGCTCGAGTAGATCTCCATTTTTCTTCTTTTTCGTAGACCTGACATTCCTCATCCGAAGATTGTCTCATATGATAAGTAGATTCCAAAGGTGGTCGGACAGATGTAGGTTGTTGCACATCATGATCCTCACGAGCCTGAGTAACATTAACATCTTTCTGGACCTGATGAGGCGGTAGTGAAACAGTAGAAGTATTTCTATCTATATTATCGGCGATATGTTCTATGACAGGTGGAGTCTGAAGAATCTTCCTCTCCTCCACGATAGGAGATTCCAAAGACTTGGGAGCTACAACTGGGGAATGAATGGATGTCATATTGCCTACTGGGATATTGACGTCTTACGGGGTATCCTTCTGATGATCAATAGTGTCAAAAATTTGGTGCTGATCGGGATGAGATGGAATCACAGACTCTAGCGATGACAGAACACTTTGCTTTTTTGGTTTGAGGTGGGGGTGTAAATGATGACATTGAGAACTAGAGTGACCAAACATAGAGTGGTCGAACATACGACAGTTTAACATACGACAGTTTGAACAATACGACGAAAAATGCTCAATCTCTACCTTCTGTCAATATTTATGGTGTTGTGTGCCTAACCAGATTTCATCATAAGCGGGTGAAGTGATGTCTCTTTCAACAAGTACTTTGGCTTCAGATAAACGAGAAATATTAAAAGTAGGGATGTCCGTCCTGAGTGACTTTCCATAAGCTGAAGCAATATGATACAATACTTTTGAGAAGAATAATTAAATTTCATACCAGGGAGGTGAATCCAAACCGTAATGATTGGAGGATCCGGCTCTCGGGAGACGTTTCCCGTTTGTGGGTCAAAATTCACAGACCATTTCAGAATCTTGTTATCAATCCAGATTATCAAGATTATCATTCTAGCAAATAAGCGCATGTAATCTTCTTCATTGTTAATTTGAAGAAGAACGTGTCTCGCATCTAATAATCCAATTTCTCACTCTCCAACAAGGTGCATAAGTTCAATTTTTTTGCGAATGAACTCCATTTTGGGTTGACCATACATAAATTTCCCAACCAAATTCAGACGACAGGAGGAAGCAAGTTGAATAACCATCGTCTTCTGTAAAAAAAATGATAGACTTCTTATTCTTCATAACAGGCTTCTTGATGTCCTCCACCCACTCAAATAAAAAAAAAGAAAAGATGGCGATTTAGGTGTACCTGAGGCATGAACGCCCGCAAGGGCAGCAGCATACGATATGTCCGAAGCCATCCTAAAAGAGGAAGGTGGGGATGTGGGACAGCAAAGTGACAGTAGAGAAAAAGCAAATGCCGATAGGGAGGTCGAGCAGTGGGCGATTCGAGCCATAGGAAAGCTCGCGCCCAGACGTCTTTCACAGTACTGCGTGCGAAGACAGGAGCTGCAGAAGAAGCTCGCGCTTCTCAGGGTGACGAGAGCGCGAGCCGTAGAAGGAGCCCGTGCTTCTCGGGATGACAAAAGAAAGAGCCGCAGAAGAAGCCCGCGCCCATACGTCCTTCAAATGTTGCCCCCGAGCCCGACGCCGTCACATGAGAGCCGCTGAATCACGAGATACAAGGAGTTGCTGCGACGCGACGACGAACAACCGACGAAGACGAAGACGAAGACGAAAATGCAGTGAATTAGAGAAAACAGGGTTCGCCCCTCGCAGTGCGCGCGCAAGCAAGCCGTGGCTTGTTGGTTGGTGGGTTTCACTGTAAGTCCCCTCAAGTCACGGGTTTGATCCCCATTGGCGCTGAGTTCTTGAATATTTAGGCAAATGACGATGACTCTCATCATGGGGCCTGACGCATGGAAAATCGATATTTGGGTTTCTGCCATATATATATATATATGTATATATTATACATAAAGGATGTGTCAACGTGAATCTTAAAGTGATCCGACAACCAACAAAAAAAGATGACGTGGCAGTCTGGAACCGACCAAAGACAGTTTAAGGACCCATGTCTATTCGGGTGGCTCTTGCTGGTTGGGAGAAAATTCATCCCAAGATGGACAAAATTTTACCACCCTCATAAATTCTATTGACACAAAACTCACACGGACGAATCCACCAGCATTCTTCAACCAAGTCGGGCAAACGATGAAAACCACCGAATCTAGAGCTGTTAGCCGAGGCCTTCCGATCCCCCCTTCAGTCATAGTTACCAGGGAAATGGCTGAGCCGGTCATTCCCTCAGGCTCCCGACGCTATTTTAGGCTCCCGACCCTCTAATTATGCATTGACTAAAATACCCCTTTGTACTTATTCCTCTAGGTATACAAAATGTAATTTCACATCTTTCATTCCTTTAAATAAGAGCTCATATCACGAATAAAGGTTACGTGATTTTACTGTTCATTACCAAGCTCTATGCTTTCTTCTACTCTTTCATGCTCTATTTCTTAGGAGTGTTTCCTGAACAATTTTGGATTTAACATCCTAAAAAGTGTGGTGAGGGTGGAGTCATATTATCGACAAGAAGAGGAGCACAACGATCACAAAGAAAAGAGAGTCGTTAGAGAGAAGTAGCCAACGTAGAACATATCAGAGAAGACAGAGAAGGCAGAGAAGACATGGAGGAGCACATGCAATGAAAAATGTAAGAGTTAAGGACCCCGATAATGGATCAGGTGTTAGGCCAGATCACAGAGGTCCTCCGGGTCGTCGCGGCTATAGCAGGCATGCCCCTTATGGGTAGAACCTTCTTAGGAGGTGGCATTGGTGAGCAACAATAGAAGTTGAACAACAGCCGCAAGAGGGCCGAAGGCTCATAGTACCAAGACAACATTGGATTTGCGCAAGTGGAGAGGCAGTGATTTGGGTGCACTGAGGCACCGTGTCAGCCAAAGAATCTTTTCTCCCTCCATATCTCAGGACCTGAACCCCCGGAGGAGTTTAAGCTCCTAATGTTAGAGGCGTATCGAGGTCGGTCAGATCCTAACGACCACATCGCCTCGTTCGAATCCATGACGTGCCTGCTAAAAGTCTCAAATGCATTTAAGTGTTGTTTGTTCTTCATCATTATAACGTCTTCAACCCTGAAGTGGTTCAACTCGCTTCCGACTGGACGTATCTGTAGCTTTTTGGACTTATAAGGACTTTTCTTGGCGCAGTTTGCCAGCGCCTAGGTATTGAAGAAGAGCACGCAGACCTTGTGACAGCTGAAACAGGGACCAAACAAGAGTTTGCTCTCTTGCATCCTATGATTCTAGAGGGAGATGTTGGATTTGGAGGACTTCTGAAACGATTTGGCACAGGCTGCTCTGAAACAAGGCTTGAGGTACGAGAGGTTTCGTTATGACCTCAGCTTACACAAACCCCAGACTTTGGCATAATTGTTGGAAATGGCCTACAAGCACATCCTCGCCGAGGAGAGCATCCCCCAATCGGAGCCAGCAGATTGCCAGGTTCAGAAGAGAGCCCTGTCAAGCAGCTGGTGGAAACCGAGGGAGGATCCCAGACCATCCCGATCGAGGTATGAAGACAGCCGACTCTCTCGCGACAACAGGGGATCCACCAACACAACAATCGGGGAGGTCATAGAAGGAATTGAAACTTGCGGCCGACTCAATATTATGAGAGGCCGACCCAATATTATGAATAAGCTTTCGATGAGTTCGAGGGACCCCAATTCACTCCCTTTAGAGTGTCGATGGCGCAGATTGTGGACGCCATCCACGATAGGGAGTACTTAAAACAGGCGACATCGATAAGGGCTGGAGCTTTTCTCCGACATGCAAGGAAGTACTGCAAGTATCACCTGGACCATAACCACGATGTGGAGGAATGCATACACTTTTGTAATCTGATCTAAGAGTTCATCAGAGCCGAAAAGCTGAAGGAGTTCATAGTGCCAGGCCCTGGAGTTAGAGGCACTGGAAAACCCTGACAATAGAAGCCCTTAATGGACTTGTCCGGACAAATGTTGTCCATATTGCTGGATAGTCTCAACTTTCTTTTGGAGGGACAGAGCCCTCCCACCGAGCTTCCCAGAAGAGGTCTAGGATGTGAGAGCTATGTAATGTCGTGTCCATGCATATGAGGGCAAGCAGTTCCCAGAGATGGAGGAATTATTGATGGTGGATTCGCCTCCTACCTACAAAGCCATCTTCGGTCGCCCACTGTTGTACCGCTCCAAGGCCGTGGTGTTCACCTACCATGCCGCGGTCAAATTTTCAGAAGAGGGGGAGGTGATCATCGTCTGAGGAGATCTGGACCAGTCCCGGGTTCTGCTATTTCTGAGTGGTAGGGAGCAGGAGCCGCTCGACCTGTAGATCGGAGGGAAGGGGCTTCTGAGACTAACGAGACAACCTTGGAGATTCATGTCGCCGATAGCGAGCCCCGTAAATCTTTCTTAATAAGTGAAAACTTTGATGTAGGGCACATGGAACTGCTGGTCTAAACGCTTTGGGACGTTACCTACCACCGACGGAACGTACCACCGTTTGGTCGATAAAGCAGAAGATAAAGTACTCGACGACTGCACTGGCTGACCCCATTAGAAAGGAGGTGCTGAAGCTAAAGGAGGTTGGATACATCCGAGAGGTGCACTACCCCACCTGGGTTTTGAATGTCGTTATGGTTCAGAAGGCCAATGAGAAATGGCGGATGTGTGTAGACTTCACGGACCTGAACGCCGCATGCCCGAAGGACTGCTACCCTTGTCGAGAATCGACGCCGTGGTGGATGCAGTTGTGAGTCTTTCCGTGATGAGTTTCTTGGACGACTTCTCATGATATCATCAGATAAATATGCACTTGACCGATGTTGGGGCAACATACCAGCGCTTGATGGATGTAATTTTTGCTAATAAAAAAAGAAAGAATATTGAAGTCTACGTGGATGATGTGATTGTGAAAAGCTCGACGACTGAATGACATAAAAGATTTAAAAGAAACATTCCAAATTCTATGAAAATATAATATGAAGCTAAACCCTCTGAAATGTTAATTTGAGCCTCAACCGGCAAGTTCCTGGGGTACCTTCTGACACTCGAAGGCATAAAAGCAAACCCGAACAAAATCAAAGTGTTGATTGTTATGCTGGCTCCTAGAAATACCCCAGAGGTTTAGACACTAACCGGTTGGATTGCAGCTCTCAGCCGCATTAGTTGGAGGTCAGGTGATAAGTGCACATCATTCTTTAAAACACTTAGAAAAGCCGAAAGCTTCGAATGGATGATTGAGTGTCAATAGGTCTTTTTGAGCTTAAAGGACTCTCGGGTTCTACTTGGGAGTAGGACTTGAAGCAATCAACTCGGTGCTGGTCAGAGAAGAGTTGAGAAAGCAATTCCCGGTCTACTACACTAGCTACATGGAGATAAGAGAAATTGTAGAGGAGATCACAAATCCCAGGATTCAAATTGAAAGTTGCTCAATACTTGTTGATGTAAGGGATGCTCTTCCGGAAATCAACAACGACGTTGTACCTGAATGCATAAAGTTGAATTAGGCAGAAGACATTCATTCCAGGAAGTGTGGAAGTCATTAAGAAGAAAGGACATTAGCTCATCGGGTCCAACAACAAGGTATTTCTGGCCAGCGCTCTGAAAGATGCCGGAGCATTCTGCACAAGGTGCGAACATTGCCAGAAGTATGCTCCATTGCAACATCAACCAACCATAATCTTCAACCAATCACCAACCCTGGCCTTTCGTCGTTTGGGGATTGGACATTCTTTGGTCATTTTCACCCTCCAAAGTGCATCGTTTCCTCCTGGTAGCGGTGGATTACTTTTTGAAGTGGATCGAGGCCAAAGCTCTTGCTTGAATCTCTGCGGAGGTCGTCCAAAACTTCATATGGATTGACTTAATTTGTCACTATGGCCTACTGCCGATTATCATCACATAAATGGGACACAGTTCGCGTACAAGAAGGTTCGAGATTTTCGCCAAAGTTTGGGGATAAGCCTTATATCCGCCTCGGTCCATCACTCCCAAATTAACGGCTAGGCCAAGGCGGCCAATAAGATTATTCTCAATCTGTTGAGGAGGAAGTTGAAGGAGCAAAGAGGAATTGGGTGGATATACTTCCGTCTTTTTTATGGGCCGTCCAAACAACCTTGTCCACCATAACCATTCAAAATTCATTCATGCTCTCATGCAGAAGGGAAGCCATGCTGCCAATGGGTCTTCATGGATACAACGTTCTGCAAGGAAGATCTACCTGAATGGCTAGAGACAAATAACGAGGGAGCAATGTTGCATTAGATCTTGCAGACCGAGTGAAGTCAGCTCTGCGGCCGGAGGAAGTCAATTGAAGAGCTGCCCTGTACTACAATAGGCATGTCCGGGACCAAAATTTTGCTCCTAGAAATCTAGTACTAAAGAAAGATGATCCTGTAGCACGAGGATAGACTGTTGGAAAATTAGAACAAACGTGCTCTGGGTCCTTTCATCTACCGCTATGCATGATCCGGAGCGTACTAACTAAGGACCCACGCAAGGTAATGAGGTCCCTCGGACTTGGAGCGTGGATGACCTCAAAAGCTTCTACCCCATAAATCTACCCTCTCTTTATTTGTACGAACAATCATAAATGGAAGACATTTGTTCTCTCATTTTGTTTACGCTTCTAAATTTTTTTTGCCGCTAGCTACCAACAAAACAAGCACTTTGCAAAAACCGGTAAAACGAAATCAATTAAATACAAGAATAAAAAGTAAGTAGAAATTCTTTTCATTTCTTTGAACAAAGAAATGTGCATAGTTTTTTTTAAGTCAATGGTTTTCACAAATAGTTAACCTTTAGGCCAAGCATGGCGGGGCAACACAGATTTTTTGAAAAAAAAGAGAGAAGAAAATGAGAAAAAAAAATAAAAAAAAAACTACAGATAAAAAGATGTGAAGAAGAGCCTAGGTGGCTGCGGACTCGTTGTTGCCTTTTTCTCTAGCTTCGCCCAGATGATCCGCCTCACCACCTTCCTCATCTGAATTTGTGATAAGAGTGGCGAATTGGTCTATGTCAGTCCACATGGGCTCCACCAGTCCTCTCTTTGCAAAGCGTTCAACAGCAATAGTCTGTATTTGCTTGGAAAAAGCCTCGACATGGTCCTCCTGGGTGAACATCCCGACCATGCTCTCCTCTAACTCTTTATTTTTCTTTGTCAGGGCCTCAACAGTTTGTTCATGCCCTTTTTCACTTTGCCCTGACTCTCGGGTGGTTTCCTTGAGCTTCTTCTCAAGGAGGGTGAACTCCTCTTGACCATGATCGACTTGGAAACCAGTTGGTCGCCCTCTTTTTTCTTCTGCTCCTCGTTGACAAGGGCCTTTGACCATGTGAGTAAGCTAAATCGATCGATAATCTCACCCAGGTTCATGTACTCTTTCCCCTACAGCACAGAGTCAAGACCTTCCACCTGGACCGCCTCCGCCAAATGGCAGGGATATTCATTAGCTTCAGATGTCTCCCCCAAAGTCAGGTCGACATATCATTCCTTCTTGGTATCCTCCATGATGTATGGTCGAACTGCCCTACACATTATTCTCCCCCTTCGTTGGGCGGATCCATCTCGGAGGGCAGCCTCCTTCTCGCGACAAAGGAGGGGTCCGCCGGTTCCTTTACCTTCCAACGGGGAATTCCCTGCTCTCGGGTTTCTTCCACGGGATTCTCATCTCCCGATTCCGACACCATGTCCACTGGGGATTGTTTTGCGATGCCGCCCTTTCGTGAGGATCAACAAAAGTGACGCCCAACTCTCCCCTTCTCTCGGATTTGCCGGCTGGAGGCCCCTCTCTTCTAGAACTTGAGTCCTGAGAGCTGGGCAATTTGGGCAAAGCCTCCCGACACCTCATGGATGTCCCACACCCGTTCACATAAACGAAGAGTCAAAAGAAGTTTAAAAAAAAAGGAGAGATGCAAGAAGGAGAGCTCTTTACAGGCTTCGGGAGTGCCCCTTAGATTTCACGACCATGAAGAATGATCCCCTGTCCCATGGGCAATCTTCTCCTTTGGCTTCTTCTTGATGGTCCTTGCCACCACGGCTTTCTTTCTCTCCCTCTCCCTGGCGTATGATTTCTCCCATAACTATTCATGTCACCAAAAGTACGGCCACAAAGTCCTATTGACTCCCGCCGCTTCTAGGTATTGGAATACGGACAACTCTTCGCTCTCAATCATTTTAGTGTAAACCCTTGCGGACTTTGGTAGGGTCTTTGACTTCGACACATCCCTTAAGGTGGTTCGGATGGAAATTCCCCATCCTCTTTTCTTCGGGGTGATTACAAACTTTAATCGCTAGTCCTTAATCTTGCTCTCTACCCCAACAACCCAGAGTGTTGAATCGGATGAGAAAACTACATATCTGCCCCTATCCACCTTGAAACCTAAGAAGTGGGTGAAGAGCTCGATGGAGCAGGGAAGCTCCAGGCGATGGAGAAAGATTACAAATGTTTTGATGATTGCCACTGAGTTCAGTGTCACTTTCGTTGGGATATATTCAAAGGCCCTACCAGATTCTATACGTTTATGAGAAAACTACATAACCATAATGTCGTGGCAAACTCCCACGACGGAGGCCAGATTCTATACGTTTTTTTCAAATACATTTTTTCAAATAATGAAACCCAGAAGATGATTATTCAAATAATGAAACAATGGGTTGGGTGCCATCCAAATCTCCCGTCCTCATTCGGTCGGACGTCATTTCTGTATTGATCAAAATGCCCCCACTGTACTTACTTTTCTATGGGTCATAATATAATTACACGTCTATTCCTTAGGCCTAAAAATTTAGCTTCCGTCGTGCGGCCAGAAAACCTAAAAATCTGGTTGGGTGTCATCCAAGTTCTCGTCCCCATCTGTTTGGACGCCATTTCTGTATTGATCAAAATGACCCCACTATACTTATTTTTCTATGGGTCATAATATAATTACACGACCATTCCTTAGACGTGTCTCTCATTCCTATAAATATGGGCTCAAATCATGAATAAAAGTTACACGATTTTACTGCTCATTACGAAGCTTTCTCCTTTCTTCCTCTCTTTCGCGCTCTGTTCCTTAGGCGTGTCTCCCATTCAGACGCTAGGGTTCGCCATGTGGCGGAACCTTAGCAGAGCGGAAAGACCCCACCCTAAGCCCCATATGTTTGTTGTATATATATATATATATATATAATCGAGATCTCTACCCCTCGCTCTGCCGCTGCGGCTTCCATAATTCGCTTGGTTGCAGAGGCTCTCGCTTCTCAATATGGGGAAAACACGCGGTATGGGAGCTGAATGGAAGAAGCCTTTTTCTGGGTCTTCTCATGCAAAAGGCATTGTGTTGGAAAAAAATTGCATTGAGGCTAAGGAACCCAACTCTGCTATCAACTCTGCTATCAGAAAATGTGCTAGGGTTCAATTGATCAAGAATGGCAAAAAGATTGCAGCCTTTGTTCCAAATGATGGTTGTTTGAACTACATCGAGGAAAATTATGAAGTATTGATTGTTGGATTTGGTTTTAAAGGGTATGCTGTGGGAGATATTCCCGGAGTTAGGTTCGAGGTTGTGAAGGTTTCTGGTGTGTCTCTCCTGGCTCTTTTAAAAGAGAAGAAGGAAAAGCCCAGATCTTAGTCTGTTACGTCTTTCACTGTTTGGGGAACTTATTATTGATTAGCTTCATTGTGTTTTTACCCTTACTTTTTAACTTTTTCTTTAAGATCTATCTATTAAAGAGACAGTTTTGGAATTTTTTCCTTCTCTTTTTGGAACAGATGCTAGCATATGTTGAATTTGTTTATCGAAGTTTTGTTGATTTGATAAATATATATATATATTGACATTTCTAATCTTCCCTCCCGCCTTTCATGACTCCCTTACGCTCGGTGGCGAGACAAATTTCATCCGACGTCCGGATAGGAAAGGAGGTAAGCTCGCTCTCTTCCTCTCAGACTCTGAGAATGTCGAACTCGCTTCTTCCTGTCGTCTCTCTCTGGTGGGGAAATTCTTGTATGGTCATTCGAAGTTGGAGTTCCTTTGGAAACATTTTGAGCTCATGAAACTAGTTGGCAGCTGGAAGATCGATCATTTGGATGGAAGGCATATTTTGATTCAATTGTCCAATGAGGAGGATTATACTCATTTTCTTGCCTGGCGTCTGGTTTGGTTCGATGATTTTGCGATGAAAATGTTGAAGTGGTCCGTCGATTTCGACCCCAAAGCTGAAGCGCCGATTATTCCTGTATGGCTTATATTTCTTGGTTTGAAGGTTCATTTGTTTAATCATGAGATTTTGTTTTCGTTAGCTGCTATGTTTGGGAAACCTCTTAAGTTCGATGCCCCCACCTACACCTTGTCGAGACCGTCTATGGCTAGGGTCCTGATTGAACGAGATGTTACCTTACCTCCACCTTATGAGGTTTGGCTCAGTTCAGCGCATAATGGTTACTAGCAACAGGTAATTTTAGTGCAACACCTTTCTTACTGTACTCATTGTTGCATGTTTGGTCATGCCCCAGGTTAATGTTTTCGTTTACACCCTAAGTTGCAGAAGCGGGGTGTTACGAAATAGTCTAATATCGAGCAGCCTTATTTGATTCCCATTGTTAATGTGGAGGAGGTTTCGGGCGTTGTTCCTGCCGTGACTATCTCCCCTCCTGTTCGTTGTCAAGATTTGGCCCCTACTATGGGTCATGATACTGATTTTGAAACTTCTGTGTTGCCTATCGAACAAATTAATCCTATATCTTCTCATGATGAGAGAGACGCTCGGGCTCTTGTTCTGCCTAGGATGCGGTCAACTACTGTTGTTAATGCTGATGGGGTGCGGCTTTCTTCGCTTCCTCATTTTGATGCATTGATTCTTCCTGAAAATACCTCCTTACAACCATATCATGCTACTGTGCTTTCTGACACTCCTTTGGAGGAGATTTCTAAAATATTGAGGGATGAATGACATGTTCAAAAATCATAAGTATAGAAATGATTTGATGGATGTGAATCACTATTATCCAGAAGGAGACAAAGAACGAACCCGGACTAGATCTTCTGGGAAGGGTAAAATGTCTATTCATGTTTAATGTCTTAATTTGGAATATCAGGGGAGTTGCAGATCCTCACTCCCTTAGTAGATTTAAATTAATGACAATGATCCATAGAGTTTGTATTTTCTCTATTCTGGAACCTTTGGTCTCTTTCTGGATGATCGTATTTTGGGTAAATTCAAATATTTATCTTTCTTTGCTAATTACTCTAATAAAATTTGGTTGTTTTGGCGGAAGCATATTACAGTTAATGTAATCACTGATGATAGACAATTTCTGCATCTCTCTTAATATGGAGGAATTCTCTGGTTGCTTTACTTTCTTTTATGCTAGGTCTTCAAATGTTGCAAGATATGATCTTTGGCACAAACTATCTAGTATGGGAGCTTTAATCCAAGGAAATTGGATGGTGGGAGGAGATTTTAATATGATTATGCATACTCAAAGAAATTGGGAGGTAGGAGAGTTGATCCCAATTTAGTAGATAATTTCAATGGGGCTATGGATTTGGCCTGCATCTCTGATTTGGGGCTTGTTGGTTCCAAGTTTACTTGGAAAAGGGGCAAACTTTTTGAGCGTCTCGATAGTTGTTTTGCTAATTAATCATGGGTTTCCTCTTATGGCTTCTCTCAAGTTCAGCATCTATATAGATCTGGGTTTGATCATAATCCCCTCTTATCCTTTCATTTTCTCAAAAATGTCTCCACTTGTCACTTTCGATATTTAAATATTTGGGCTAGACATGATGATTTTATGAGAGTTGTTGCAACTAATTGGAGATGTGTTGAGGTGGGTAATGCTTGGTTTACTCTTTGGAAGCTACATAAAAAGGTGGCTTTTGCTTTAAAATCTTGGAAATGGGATGTTTTCGGTGATGTACATGCTAGAGTCAAGAGGGCTGAGTAGAGGGTTACTCTGTTATAGGCTCTGGATGAATCTTCTGTTGATATTGTTCCTGATCTGCAGGAGGCTCACAAAGAATTATTGGAGGCCTCCCTTTGGGAGGAGGAGCTTTTGCAACAAAAAGCAGAGGAGACTCATTTTTCTCAAGGTGATAGAAATACCAAGTATTTCCATGCTTGCATTAAACAACGTCGGGCTACCAATACTATTGTTAGAATTAAAAATGCTAATGGTAATTGGATTACTTGGGATGAGGAGTTGGGTGAGAGCGCTGTCCATTATTTCTCCAGCCTGTTCGGAGCTCGTGAGACTTCGGGTTCTATTGGGGCTTATGCATTTGATGATGTGCATCATTACATGGAGGATCTTGACCTTCGTGGTATTCCCTCGGCTGAGGAAATATTTTTTGTCCTCTCGGAAATCAATTGTAACAAAGCTTCTGATCCTGATGGTTTTACCTCTGATTACTATATTGGGGTATTGTGCAGAAAGAGGTTGTGGAAACTATTCAGAGTTTTTTTAGGGGTGATGCACCTGAAATTATTTCTCTGCCGCTACTCTTGTCCTCATTCCCAAATCTACTCAAAAAATCACTTGGGATCATTTTAGACTTATTTCTCTGACATCAGTTGTGTCTAAAATAATTAGTAAACTGTTGGTTAGACGGATTCAATCTCACCTTCATCTTTTGATCTCTCCGAATCAATCTGCTTTTATCCAAAGTCGTGGGATTACGGACAATATTATGCTTGCTCGGGAACTTGTTGTGGATGTTGATAAGAGATGTAGAGGAGGCAACATGGTCACTAATTTGGATATTCATAAAGCTTATGACTCTGTTAGTTGAGATTTTATTCTTCATGTCCTCACCTTCATCTTTGATTTCTCTGAATCAATCTACTTTTATCCAAGGTCGTGGGATTACGGGCAATATTATGCTTGCTCGAGAACTTATTCTAGATGTTGATAAGAGATGTAGAGGAGACAACATGGTCACTAAATTGGATATTCATAAAGCTTATGACTCTGTTAGTTGATATTTTATTCTTCATGTCCTCAAGGCTCAGGGGTTTTCTTGGGCATTTTGCAAACTTTTACATTCCTGGCTTCAATGTAATAAATGTAGTCTTCTCATCAACGATCATTCTCGTGGGTTCTTTAGTGCGGTGTGGGATTAAGCAGGGTGACCTCTTATCCCTTACGATTTTCATCCTAATCTTTGATTACTTATCTTGCCTTATAAATGAACTTTTTAGGCAAACTCCCACTTTGTGTTATGCTCATAAATCCAATACTTTGGTAACACATTTGGCGTATGTGGATGATATTATTTTGTTTTCTAATGCTAGTTACAAGCGGTAAGGAAAATATATCGGTTACTGGAAGATTTCCAATCTGTTTCTGGGCTTCTATTTAGTGCAAATAAATGTCATTTATGGCTAATGCACGTTGGATTGCCAATTTCACTAGTTTCTCTGTCTCTACTCTCCCGCTAAAATATCTGAGGGTTAACTTACTCAAGGGCAGAAAAAGACAGACTCAGTTTGATGAGGTGGTGGAAAAGGTGTGGAAAAGAATTTTTGATTGGAAAAACAATTTCCTATCATTTGGTGGTCGAATTACTATGCTTAAGAGCATCCTGCAATCTCTTCCTTTGTATGCTTTACAAGTCATCCAAATCCAAAAGAGCATCCGATTGATCCTTGAAAGATTGTTTAACAAGTTTTTATGGGTAAAAAATCACTCTGGTAGAAGATGGATGTCTTGAAAGTATATTAGCAAACCAACTTATGCTGGTGGTTTGGGGTTCAAATCACTTCATCACATTGCTGATATAAATCTTTTTAAACTTTGGTTTAAATTTCGGAAAGGGGACTCCCTATGGGCTATGTTAATTGGCGGTTGGGTGACTCTAGGGTGTGGAAGAGATTGCTTCAAATTAGAGAATGGGCCAAGGATTTCATTTACTAGGAGGTGGGTCGTGGGAACATTTCTTTTTGGCATGAAACTTGGTCCCATGTTACGCTAGACTTAAGGGATGCGCGATATGCTAGCCTTCTTGTTTGTGACACGTGGGTTGATGGTAATTGGAATTTTCTTCTTCTTGTCAGTCTGGTGTAATCGGAGGGGGCTAATTTTATTGCTTCAATTCCTTTGGAGCCTCATTCGCAAAACACTCCGACTTTGAAATTGTCCTCCTCATGTTCAGTCACCAAGTCCTTATATTCTGCTCTACATAATTTTAATAAAATTTCCTGGGGAGAGAGTGTTTGGAGTTGGGCTTTAACTCCCTCCATGTTCTTCTTGGCTTGGAGGATCTTTCACTTTGTTATTCCTTGCGACGATATTTTGAAATTGAAGGGGTTGAGACTTGCTTCGCTTTGTTTGTTGTGCAACGCGTCAAAGGAGTCTAGTGGCACCTTTTTTTTATGTCCTTATTCACGGTTTATTTGGCGGAAGGTTGGTCTTTGGTTTGGTATTAATTTGTCTCCTGGTCAGAATCTACTTGGCACCATTCAAGTTTGTAACCCGGATCGGAAACATAAACATTTAAATAATTTAGTCTTACATTATTTGTTGGTTTATTTGGATGACCCGTAATGATATCAAGCATGAGGGTAAAATCATTCTGAGTACAAAGGTTTTTGCATATATCATTGCTTATGCTAACAAATTTTGTAAGGTGGGAGTTGCTAAAGATAGGTTTTTCTCGGGCATTTCATATTTTGAATCTATGAGGCTAGCGGTTATGGTTGGGGGGAGGATACCGCAACTCCCAGTTTTGGTGAGATGACGGCCTCCTCCCACAGGGTGGGTGAAGATTAACACCGATGAGAGCTGAAAAACTTGCAATGCTGGTTGTGGGGGCATTGCTAGGAATAATGTCGGGGACTGTATTCTCTTCTTTTCTTCTCCCTGCTTCTCTGATACTCCTCTTGAAGCGGAGGCTAGGGCCATGTTGATGGCTGTCATGATTGTTTATCTCTTAATTGGCAGCTTATTATCATTGAGAGTGACTCCCGTATTTTGGTTGATATTCTTGCTAGTGGGGCTGATGCACCATGGGATATTCTCTATTGTATTAAGAGAATTAAACTCATATCCTCTCATATTTTTGTGGATGCTCCTTATGTTTGTCGTGATTGCTCCTGGTAGCCTGGCCTTTTGGTTAACCTTATTTATCTGTATTTAGTTTCATATGAGTTTCTTGTGCCATTTTTTTGCACATTACTCTGATCAGTATATGGTTAATTTTATGGTAGAGATTGTCCTCTCATGGTTACGGGATAATTTTCTAGTATGGAAGCATTTGGCTAGTTTGGGGTCGGTTCTTGTACTTATCCCCTTTTCTACTCATACTATTGATTCTATTATTGTTTCTGTTTTTTGCTCTATGGTATTAGGCTGTTTTGTTATTGTCACTGCCTGTTTGGTTTCGACATCTGGGTCCCTCTCTTGCCCGGTTATGCTATTGCTCTATCTCTTCAATTACTGTTGGTTGGCTTACTGTTTTCGCTCCTTCTGGCTGAGGCTTCTGCTTGGCAAGGACTGCACCGTGGTGTACTGGAGTTTCGTCAAGGCTCACTCTTTTCTCCATGTATTCATGAGGGCTCTTATTGTGATTGGATTGGGTTCCCTTGTTCTTACTTCTATACGCTTTGGTTTTCTTTGCTTCGGTGTACATGCTATACATTTTGGTTCTCTTTTGCTTCGGTATAGATGTATGGGTTTAGTTGTTTAGTAGGGCTGTCAAAACGGCTCGTTTTCAGCTCGTTAATAAGCTCATGTTCAGCTCGTTAATTTTGTTCGATAAGTTAACGAGCTGAACACGAACTAAGATGTGTTCGTACGTGTTCGGCTCGTTTTGGCTCGAAATACTACTCATCAAGTTTATATACATATATATATATATATATATATATAGTAGTATTTTAAAGAATCTAATTGAGTACAAGGCTACAAATATTTATAATCAATTAAAATATTGATTAAGAAAATAGAATAAAAATTATTAAATTAGATTCAAATGATGTTTTAATATAAATAATAATTTTTAAATCTTGCTCAAACCCTTATTGTCTTGTTTTATGGCTAAACAATTATGGGTGTTTAA
>NW_018164736.1:283768-295972 GCF_001263595.1 Phalaenopsis equestris | reverse complement strand
ACGAACACATTTTTTGAGCTTGAAATATAAACGAGCCTCGTTTACACCCCTAGATGGAACCCTTTGGGAGTGAGTTTTGTATTTTTTTTGGTTCTTTAGATGCGGCGATCCGTCTCCACTCCACTATTTGTACTTTTATTTCAATGAATATATAGGGATCTGTATAATGCTCCTTCCCTATATATATATATGTATATTGGCATTTCAATTTGGCCTTTTGTATTTAATTTTTGGTTTCTGTAATTTTTTTGCCTTTATGTTTTAGATTCGACTTGTGTTAAGAAAGGCAAAGGTAGAACTAGGAAGACTTGGGCTTATTGTTATAAAAAATGATCTTAATTACTAAATGAAAATATGACACTAAATAGGACGCACTAAATAGGATGCAATGGAGAAAAAAGATTCATGTAGCCGACCCCACGTAGTGGGATTAAGACTTTGTTGTTGTAATTTTTTGCCGTTGCATCTTCTAGTTGTTAATCTTCTGAAGATATGATAACATTTTTTTTTCTGTCAGAACATTTTGAAGTTGGCGCCAGTTTTTTATTTTTTTAGTTTTTTTATTGTTTTACTATTTAATTTAATTTATTTATTTATTTATCTTTGGTGCCAGTGTTCAGTTAGGTTGTGTTAGGAAATTTTAAATATTGGATGTTAAACAAATATAGTTTTACATGACTTCAGGATTTTTTGTTGGTTCTAACTGATATTGCTTGCACGTTTTTTTTTTTTTTTTCGCTAATTAGAACTTTAATCTTCGGCAATATATCCACTCTCTTTGGAATTAGAAATATGATATAGTAATGGGCATTTCTAATGACATCTATGCAGTTTGTCTATTTACTTATTACTTATTTTCTTATACTTTGCATTTTCTATTTACTTATTACTTGTAGAAAATGATTTACCTGAAACTTGACTATCTATGAAGCCAACCCTCAACCCAAAACATGAACTCCAAACCTTCATTTTTGCTTCTACCATGAGCAACTCATTGAGATGTCAATGGAAGTGATTGTATTGGTTGGAGTTTACTGTGCACTTCGATATTTGGACGTTCATATTATGAAAAAACGGCAACTAGATGCTAGTTTTGTTAATAGCCAAATTTTAGGTGCTAAACAAGAAATATTATTTCTTATTTTATTGATTTTGGGATGGCACCCTTTACTTCACATTCAATTTTTTTATCATCATGAGACGTCAGTGAAAGTGAAAATATGGGTTGGAGTTTATTTTGTTCTTCAATATTTGGACGTTCATACTATGAAAAAAGGTAACTAGATGTTAGTTTTGTAAAAAGCCAAATTTTGGGTGCTAAACAAGAAATAACCCCTTTATTATTTTTACGTTATTCATTTTGAAATTCAACCTTACTTCATGTTTTTCGAAAAGTAAAATAATGATAATCTATTCATATTTTTATGGACCAAGTTTGGCCATAAAAAGCTTGTCTGTTATGGGCCAAGTTTGGCCTCCTTAATTTTTTCAGTGCTATTTCATTTTATCCCCAGAGATTGCAAAAGAAATGCCGACCGGTGCACTGCTTGCTCTATAGGATGGTTTTGTCTTAGAAGGTGTACATGAGAACCCTTCTTTTTTGGTTTTTTTTTAGAGATGAGGAGGCTCGTTTCTTACATACATACCTCCATACCTACCCACTTCTTGTACGTTTTGATCTTACTTTAATGCAAAATGCAACCTTTCAAAGAATTAAATATTTATAGCTATGATGTCTCCCATGTAGGAAACTTGAGTTATGATGATGATACTTTTTTTCCTTGTAATTACTCATAATTTTTCTCCATTTGCAATAACTATGTTATCTGAATTTTGTTCATAGTTCTGCGGACCTTTTTCTTTTAATGAATTAGATGACATCAATGTGAATATTTGCTTTGCCTTGTTGATTTGAGCTGTGGAGCATATTTGTATTCATTCCTTATTCCTTATCAAGTTACTTGAATAAATATTTTTTTTTTTGCAGATATTTGCACGAGGTCTGCTCCCCATATATTGTCCATAAGAATATAAAGTCGCCGAACATTTTGCTTGATATTGAGCTTAATTCCCACTTATCTGACTGTGGCTTAGCGTCCTTCTATCAGGTGTTTATATTTTTGTGTTTCTACTATGCAGGAAAACTTGGAATGGAAAATTATCATAAATGATTTGTATTTTTTTTAATCAGGAAACGAGCAAGAATTTGGGTCCAGGTTATCAACCTCCTGAGTACAATAAGCCATCTGATTATACCATGAAGAGTGATATATATTGCTTTGGTGTGGTCATGTTGGAACTATTGACAGGCCGAAAGCCTTTTGACAGGTACTATATTGTAAAAAAAAGAAAAAGGAGAAAGTAATCCACCTCTTCTTAGTGGCTCATTTTAGTCTCGGAGTCTATAAAAGTGTCAATTTAAGAAAATGTGCAGAATAATCCCATTTAAATAGTCAGTGGCAATTTTGGCACTTTACTCAATAAAAAGTATGGCATATCACTACGCATAGCGCTTTTCTTTGATTATAAATTATTAGTTTTGGGATATTTCATCTAGAGAATCTACCGTATGATTCAATTTCCAAATTCTGTAAGCCGATACATTAATGCTTTGCCTCATGTGAAAAGCCAATTTCGGCATCTTGTCCATTTAAGAAAGTGTTCAGAAAAATCACATTTTTGTATTTCAGTTTAGCTGAGACTTCGTACATTTCAAAAATCATGAAATCTGATTTTACTTTTTGGATACTTGTCATGCTGGGAAAACTGATAAATCTGATTCAATTAGGGAGAGGAAAAAAGAATAGAAAATATAATGATAAATGCACAAAATACACCAATAATTTTATCTAGGTTCAATCATTATATATTTCATTGTGGTTTATTGTGGGGTTTTTAATGATCCTTACGTACAGACAATGCCTCTCATTTTATAAATAAATTGGCATCTGAAATGCAGTAGAATCTTCAAAATAATTTAAATGAATCACTCCCAAATAATGGATGTCTTCTGGGGGCACCATGCGACGAAGTTTGCGTATTCCGTTTCCCTTCATAAGGCAAAAAATAATTTTTGCTTCTAGTTATGTTTTTTTCATCTTTCGACGTTTCGTCAACCATTAATTATAAAACGTAGATGTTAGCAAAGCATCCAATATTTTCAATTAATTTCTATGTATTTACACATCGAACACCTAAGCTTCAATCTTTATATATATGCAAGCTTACCTATGCAAGAAAATGTGCATTTCACTTTTAAAAGTTAAAATATGTTGTTTTTGATGTGATATGAAAGATTTGGGGGGTATACATGTAAAAAGTATAGTTTAGGTGTTAGATATGCAAATACATTGGAATTGGGTGGTATGCATGTAAATTCCGCATCCTTTTGTTTTGTTTTTTTTTTAAATTTTTTAATATTTTATTTATTTATTTATTTATTTTGTGGTGCATATAACTTATTGTGCTGCATTTTCAGTTCCAAACCAAGATCTGAACAGTCTTTGGTTCGATGGGCGATGCCGCAGCTTCATGACGATGATGCATTGGCCCAGATGGCAGATCCAGCTCTTCGCGGCCTTTACTCTCCAAAATCTTTATCTCGATTTGCTGATGTTATTGCTCTCTGTGTCCAGGTAAATTTTTTGTTATTTTTGTTTATATCTTCATCTCCTGATTCAGTTCTGGCTAGGGAGATTTACGTGTATACCACTCAATTCCTATGTTTTTACATACCTAACGCCTAAACTTCAATTTTTACACGCATGACACCTTACCCATGCATGAAAAGGTTTATTTCAATTTTTAAAAGTTAAAATGATGGTATTTTTCATGTGATATGAAAATTCTGATTGGTATAAATATAAAAAGTAAAGTTTAGGAATTGAGTGGTATATATATAAATACCCCTTATGTTTATATGTCTAGCACTGATCAGTTATTGGTTTAATTTCCTGTTACTAGAGGTAAGTACTCTCTTGAAATTTTAGACCTGATTTTTCTTGGGGAAATTTACATACGTAACATAATTTTTATGCATTTACATATCTCTCATGTAAACTTTCATTTTTAAGTATAGTATATCTTTGTTACGAAGTTTTTTAACATCATAATTCAGTACTCTTTGGCTCTTCTATATATTTCAAATCAGGTTGTATATTCACTAAATCTGCAATAACTCAATTTGATTCGTCAGTAATGTACTTCTAAATGAAGAAATATGAAAAAAATTGTACTCTACATGTGAGCTGATAGAGCCAATCTGTAAGCTTCCTTTCTAATCTTTTCCACAATTTCATACAAACCTGTATATCTTGGATTCTATTTTCTTGTCTTTTCAAAGTGCTACATACCCTTTAATGGACTGGCTTTGATAAAAATAAATTATCCAACCTTCAATTCAACCCCATAGTCCGTTCCAACCACCTACCAGCACTATCGGGGAATTTAGCCAAACAAATGGGCAGTCTTTTTATCATTTCTTCCCCCAATTGAAGAACAAGCCCTTGCAGTCTTCCTAGCAGAGCATTAGTTCCAGATTATTCTCCCCTTAACATGGACCGATGAAGAAGTCTTGACAGTCAAGGCCGGATTTTCAAGGTTGAAAATTGACTTCGTTGGGCGATTCAGTGTGTGCTTGTTTAAAAGTCTATTTGGCTTTTTCAGTAATAATATTTGTGCTCCTATTATTATTTGGGTTAACTTCAGTATCGTCTATTATCTTCACTTCTTCAGGCACGAGGTGAGTTCTCCTTTGCTTCGATGTTTTCTACCTCACACAATAGTGCTGCCCATCTCCTTCCCTTTCTTCTTCGTACATAAGCTTTTCTTCTTCTTCTTCTTCAAGCTAACCATAGTTATTTCTCTCTCTCTTGCCTCTCTATTTCTTTATTTCTTTGTTCCTGGGGGGCCGATTGTCTTCTTAACACATAACCGTCGAGACAGTTAATTTGAACTGACTTACTAATTAAGTTTTTTTTTTTTCAGTCATTACAAGTTCTACTATTGACAAACCCTAAGGATTATATTTTATTATTTGCAGCCGGAACCCGAATTCCGTCCACCAATTTCTGCAGTCGTGCAAGCCCTTGTTCTCTGCGTGCAGAGATCGAGCATCCGTAAGAAGATTGGTGGTGAACTCAGCACTTCTCGTCGGAGCGATGACTCTGAGTATTACTTCTAAGGATCTATAAGTTCTCTTACTGATAATATTCAGGTTCTTTGAGACACTGAAGCCATATAAGTGCAGAAAACCTGAACAGTTTATTCTTTTCGAGAATTTCTTCGTCAAATTTTGCCAATTTTCAGGTAAATTAAGACGAGAAAAACCATTTTGAAGCAGAAATCAAACGACGACTAGATTCTCGGCGAAATCTCCTGTTGCCAGCTTCTAAATTTGTATTGATTAGGAGTCCATGATCTGTACTAGGCACAGGCAACATTCCCTTAAAAAGGCATGATTGCTCGCAGACTTAGGATTTATAACTTGGTTTATATGCTCTGAAAAATGAGTTAAAACAGGCTTTTGTGCATTGAAATTTATCACCATTTCTGCTCATGCATATTATTGTTTTCAAGAATCTATTCTGTTTAGGAAGATTCGCATACTAATGAATTCTTATGTATTTACATATCTAACACCCGAGTTTTAATGTATTTCACCTCACCTCTACATGAAACGTGTATTTCTTGTTTTAAAACTTAAAAATGATACTCGATGGATTAAGCTTTTTAATTTTTTTTTTTTTTTTTGAAACTTAAAAACCACCTTCAAGTTTTGGGAAAATTATTACATACGGAGAGCATATGCAGAGTTGCGTAAGCTCTCCGATCACAGTCGTCCATCAACTCATCCAAACAAAAGCTTGTATGACAGTGTATCCCATTTTTATCAATTAAAAAAAAAAATTAAAAAGGATGGCTGTGATTGGAGAGGCCTGCAATGTAATAATTTTCCCAAGTTTTGGGGTATAGATTTTTTACTATTCTTATTATTTTCTTTTTTAAAAGTCTAAACTTGGAACAAGGATTAGTTGAAACACCTTAGGATGGTATATCATAATTCAAATTTTAATATTTTGATATTATGCTACAAACCTTGGTTACGTTGTTTAGCTAAAATTCGAAGCTTTCAAACATAGTTTCTAAAATCACTCTAAATTATAAACTGATGTGAATTTGTGAAAGTGTGTGTGGATAATGGCTGAGGAAATTTGAATATGATGCTCTTCTTTTCATATTTTATAATCCTCACCAATCTAAAAAGAAAATTATTACCTTAATAATTGGAAACTTTGTGTATCACATATTGTATAGTTTAAGTGAGCCTCTCACATAATATTTTTATTTTTAAATAACACTTCATTTAGCTGTCTTAAAGTTTATGTTTGTGGCATTAATTTAGAACACTATTAGAAAATGTTCATAATAAAATGTTTTAAATTAAAATATTATATATTGAATTGATAAAAAAAATAGTATTATTATATTATTTAAATTTTTGTGAAATGATTTTAATATTTATATCTTCTAATTCAACCATTGAGCCATTAATTTATTTAGGAAATAACAACTTAACATTTTTAAACAAATCATCAAATCTGCTCATTGCTCGTTTCATGATCAAATCATTGAAAAGAAGGAAAAAAAAAAGACATTGAGATTTTATTGTTCTTAGAAACTTGAATGGCATTTTTATAAATAAAAATAAATAAATTGGTGTGATATTTATAACAATAAAACCATAATTCTAAAAATCTCTGAATGAATTTTAATGAGTTTTTCATAAAAATCCATCAATATGAGCTGGAAATTATAGGTGTGGAGAAGACATACTTAGAATACATAATTTATGGATGCAATATTAAAAAACAAGCAGTCAATTAATATTTTGCAGAATTCAGTGCGGTCCAAAGCCATTAAAAGATAAAGGTTGTCATTAACAGACCAATATACTTTTACATACCTCATATTGCAAATTGTAAGAAAAATACTCTTTAAACCTTTGCATTCTTTCCCATCTTCATGGTTTCACTGGGACCCCTCGGCAGAGGAATTTTCCTGTAAGTTAATGACAAGTGTCATTTAAAAAAATTATTAACAATAAAAATGTTTATATTTGTTCGACATCAAAAGTGAAATTTTTTTTTTATGAATGGTCGGAGGCTATTATACGACCCCCCGACCTCCCTCATGTGCCTAACTATTTCGAGGACCCCCCTCACTATAGGCAAACTGGTCAGACGGGGTTCAAACCTGTGACCCAAGGGAACTTACGACTTTCAAAGCGACTGCATATATATTTGGGGCTGAAATAGTTCTTGGTGGGGACTATTAAATTGACACTTTTATAGGCTCTAGGACTATTATGAACCACCTGCGAAGGAAAAATATTACCGGTGGATGGGTATACTCAAGGTCTACACCCCGAATCCGCAAGTGCGGATGACCTCACTTAATTTCTCTCCCATTTTCCTCTTATGTAATATATTGCTTTATTATTGTGCCCGATTCAAAAGTAAGAAAATATTTAGTTTGAGCCGAGATGCATTATAATTTAGTTAAATGGCATATCATATGTTGCAACTTCAATATACACCTTGAACTAAGCTAAAAAGTTGCAGTGCAAGAAATACCTGCTTTCAGCCTCACCCCAAAGTTTGTTCAACTTCACTGCAAACTGAGCTATAGACATTCTGTCTTTATGATCAATATACTCAGCATCTGCCATGCCCTTCACTGCACACAAAAACTCCATCTGTGCATTTTTAGAAAGAAAAGGCTGGTTTGGCCCCCGGAAACGACTCAAATCAAGCACCTAAAAGATTAAAAATCAGTCACCATGGAAACACAATTATAAATAATGTTGCGCAAAGAAAGCTTAGGAACACAATCACACATTCTTGCATGACTAATAGTAGTTACGAAAGGATGTAATAAGATTAAAATCTCAAAATAATCCTCAAATTATTCGTTTGTGGCCAAGTTAGTCCCGAGTATCATATTTCTCCAATTTAATCCCTAAATTATATAAAATTTATGCTAAACAGTCCCACATTGAGTAGTGTCAAAATAATTCCCTATTTGTATATATGGAGTCATTTTAATCCTAGAGTTTATAAAAATGTAAAATTAGTCCTCATACTCGTCTAAAAAGGGTTAAAATAGTCCGCAGTGGAAACTATTTCAACTCAAATTATAAGAGTCTGCAGATTAAATTGACACTTTTGTATATTGTGAGATAAAAAAGACCTCCTATAAATAGTTACGGGATAATTTTGACATTTTTCACTATAGGAAATAGTGATACAAATATAAGCCTAATTTAGTCCCTCAGGGACCTTCCTGGATTATTTTGTAGAGCCGAGGGACAAAACTTAGAGAAATTGGTCACATACGAATGATAAAGGTATTATTTTGTTGTCTAACCTTCACATAATATGTACACATGTGAGCCATATAAAAGTTGTACTAGTTAAACTAAGATGACTAATTTTAAAAAACTTACTTGTTGCAACCAAGGAATCATGGAGTGCACGAAACTGCAATTTATAAACTTCCTACTTAAAATCCCAAGAACTTTGGTGGCTACCTCAGGACTTAAACTTTCCAGAATAGGCCCTGTTCTGTTCATAAGATCAAGCAGGTTAACTTCGTCACCGGACAACAAAACCTCCTTATATGCAGATTCCACGTCCCCAGAACACAAATAATCATTTATCATTCTCCAGTCAACGGCTACGTTCTCATAGTTTTCTTCCTTGGAATAAACACTGGAAGTTAGAGCAGAAATCAGATCCTCTTTTTCTTTCACCTTTTTCCTCAGCTTTATGGTTGGATCATGCAATAAATCTAAACCGTCTTTCGTCGAGCTGATCAATGCAGTTCTAGATGATAATTTGTCTTTCAATAATTTAACTCTGGTTGAAGAAAGGTTGGATTGAGGCCTGTATTGAGATGCAGGCCTGTGTGTGCATGTAGAAAGCCTTGGGGAAGAACAAGAAGATTCAATTTGATTTTCTTTCAAATTGTTAAGACCTTCAAGATTAAAGTTGCTTCCTTTCAGAGCAAAGGTTTGACCCATTTCATCAACAGCACCTTCTAGGCTTTCGATCTTCAAGTGCAATGTTGAGAGTTTAGATGTGGTACTTCCCATGAAAACCTGGAGGTTGGGATGGTAAAATTAGCAGACCAGAATTAATGGATCATAAGGAAAGCTATAAGATGTAGTTTCAAAAGTTATCATTTAAAAACAGGGCATTTACATACATATCATCAAATTTCTATATATTTGCATATCCAACATCTAATGTTTGCTTTTTACATTTATCACGCCAAATATAGCATTATTTTAACTTTTAAAAAGTGATTTTCATGCATAGGTAAGATGGAATGTATGTAAAAATTGAAGTTCAGGTGTTAGATGGGTAAATACATAGGAATTGAGTGATATGTATTTAAATCTTCCTTTAAAAAAATTGTCAATGTAATTGTGTGAGAACAAAAAAAACAACTCGTCCATTCCACCATAAGCGTGGGGAATAAGAAAAAATACATATATAATTAATCTAGAAAGGTAACTGTGTATAAAAGATAGGATTAACTTCAAGTTGTACTAATATACAAAAGAAAATTCAATTGAATAGTTAGAGAATTTAAATAACCAGTTATTTAATAAAGTTCATGAGCTAAATTCTTTTGTAAGAATGGTCTACGCATGTTGTGTTGTGTTATGAAGTACTACGTTTTATAGATTAAAGTCAGGGACGTAACGGTTAATCACTCTTAAAACTACTCTTTAAATCAGTGGAGTTCGAACTTTTTAAGTAAAAAAGGCCGTAGCATTGATGCATGTCAGTTGAATGACCAAAATGAATACTACTATAAAGTTCGTAGAAATTCTAATAATATAAAATCAATAACACATGATTTAATAATTAATCTGTTAATCGCTTAACATAGAGATGCATGGTATTCTCATAGTTTAATTTAATATTCCAATCCTAAATTAATAACTATTTAGTACAAGAGTTAATGTTAAGTAAAGTACCATGAATATAATATTTTATTGTCCTAGTATTAGTTAGATTAATTTATCTCTTAATAACTCTATAAATCTATTCAATATTAATCAATCTATGACTAGTTAGATTAATTTATAATCTTAAGTATTAACCAATAACAAATTTAGCTTATTTATTACAAATTTATAATCCTCTATTGCACCCAATTTTTCTAGGTATTTGTCCGAGTCTTCAATTACAGTCGTGTGTGATGTTTTGATGAAGGCTTACAATTTCTCTCTTTTTTGTTACAAATTTGAATTGTGGAACAAAAATCGAAGTTTAAATTTGAAGTGGACTGGAAAAAAATTGAGTATCTTATGCACCCAAACTGCTAAGCTAAAGAATTGAAGTTTATGAGTAGAAATCTAAGACATAATTGAAAACTTTTTATTAAATTAAATTTTAACTTACTAATTTTAAATATTGTGGACAAGTTTTATATGTGATTCATTTGAATGTAGTCTAGTACCTGATTCTGATAGAAATAATCTCTTTATATAGACGTGAGACTTAATCTCTATAATAAATCCTTCCCTTAATCAAATGTCTTTTAAATATACTGCTATTGGTTTTCTTCTAATCAAGATTTTGCTCCTAATTTGTACCATCATGTCATCTTTCTAAGCAATGTTCAAAATTGTATGAGCATTGAGACGTTATCTTTTGTGAAGCAAGATTTAAGCTTCAAGATGAATTGAGGCAGATACCAGAGTTAACCCAAATCACAATAAAAAAATCAAATATTATTATTGAAAATAAATAGACAGTTACACTAATAGACACAAACAAACTCAACTAAAACATATCCCAAGATGGTAATAGGTGAAAGAGGTTGGGAGTTGGCTTTTGGGTGCGCTAGGAACAATTTAATGATGGTGTGACTGGTAGTAGGATGGTTGTAGGGAGGAGAAAGTGCCAACTGGGTTCCGAAAGGTGAGGGGAAAAGGGACGGTTGGATGGTGACGGAAGTAACAACCGACTGTTGGAGTTGTGGTAGGGATAGGGTTGATGGTAGCAAGAAGGGGGAGGAGAGTGTCGGTCAATGGCAAGGAGAAGGTTGTTGGTTGTGGACTCCGATGGGTAGGTTGCAGGTGGTTGGGATAGTGATCGGTTGGCAGGGAAGTGATTTGGAATGGCTAGTTGCCAAAAGAGCAGCAATGAGGGATGGCAGCAAGGTGGGAGGAGGCTGGGTGGTAGGCGGCTACAGAAAAACAACAAGGAGTCTATTTTTCGGGTGATTGTAATGAATACAATGATGGTGGCAGCAGAGGAAAGGTTGTGGGGGAGTGGGAAGGTCAAGGATAATCACCACCTCGAACGAGACACAATCGGAGCACCATTCATCATCGGATACAACTCTAGAAGGAAGACTTGGATGCCAACGACTATCCTTACAGAAAACACGAAGAAAAACTGCCAAAGAACACGAAAATAACATACTTGTATACCTAGGGTAAAAAGGAGTGGAACCTGGTCCAAATAGGAGGGAAGCCCTCACCTGGAAGAACTAGTCGGTCATTCTTTTGCCTAGATTGAACTGGTTTGGGGAAAAGATCATAGCATTTTCCGCGTCAGGGGCATGGACGCCCCGTGTCAGTCTTCGAGGGTTGGTGGAGCTTTGATCTCATTCGTGGAAGCTTCTGCCTGTAGGTTGAAAGCGATGGAGTTGTTGTGACCTCCTAGGGCTGAAGGATCTTTGAGTGGGATGGGGAGGTTCCAGATGATTGGGACAGCGATTAGGTAGCAGAGAAGTGGTTTAGGAGGGGTTGTTGAAAGGGCGATGGTGTGGGATGGGGGCAAGGTGGGAGGACGTGGGGTGGTAAGCAACTATAGAAAAACAATGAGGTTGCAACTTGTTACAAGTAGGAAGTTGGTCGTAGTTGTTGTGGAAAGAAAGGTCCGACAAGTAACTGTTAAAGTAGAGGAGTCCACTGTTGTTGTTGTGGCAGGAGAGAGGTCTGACGGCTTTTGATGAAGCGACTACTGTTGCTAGACTAAGTCTGGTGGCAACAAGGTGAACAACGAAGGGCATGCATAAAAAAAGGAATAGGGTTGCAGGATAGATCTAACACCAACTGAGGGTATTCTAGCAGCTGGTGGCAAAAGGGTTGGCAAAAATCCCTGTGCAACCACAATCTGC
>NW_018164736.1:258525-274302 GCF_001263595.1 Phalaenopsis equestris | reverse complement strand
TATTAGAGAGTTATTGAAGTAAAACCGAAGATTTATTAGGTGGTTATTGGGGTTAATGCATGGATTATTAAAGTGGAACCATGAATGTTATTTAGGGGCTATTGTGGGGTTATTACAGGGAGTTATTGAAGTGAAACCGCAGAGGTTATTGTGTGGGTTATTGTGGGGGGTTACTGGAGTGAAACCGCAGAAGTTATTTGAGGATTATTATGGGGTTATTGCGAAAGTTATTGCAGAGAGTTATTGAAGTAAAATTGCGAAGGTTATTGGCGGATTATTTAAGGGTTATTGGGGCTTATTGCCGGGGTTATTGCAGGAGTTATTGAAATGAAACTGCGGAGGTTATTGAGGGTTATTTAGGGGTTATTGCGCCGTTATTGGAGTTTATACCCAATAACTCCCAAATAACCTCCAAATAACTCTCAAAATAACATCTACAATTCAACTCCAATAATTAAGCGCTATTTACGTACGTCATAAGCACATAATTCTGGGTGCATATGACCTCCAATAACCTCCCAATATCTAAGTTATTGGGGGTTATTGAGAGTTTATTAGGAGTATTAACCCAAATAACATGTCAATAACCTATACATACAGACGCTCATCTTTTTACTTTCATTCAAGGTTTTGTGAGGTTATTGGGGGTATTAACCCAATAACAGCGAGATAACTCTCTAATAAGCTCGAATAACCGTCTCTGCGTGCGTATGAAGTACGTAAATATTTTTTTCAATAACCTCTAAGATTTCACTCTTATAATCTTCGGGACCACTCAGAATAAAGTTGGGGTTTTAATTTTATTTTAGAGAAGTGGCGGCATATTACTCGGTAAGTAATTTCCCTCGCCCTCTCCTTTTTCGTCCAAAACCATCGCCTTTCGCGATACAGTAGCAATTGGAGCTAGCTGAGAACTAACGACGGGATCACGGCTTACAGAGACCCGAAGCTCCCATTCTTCTACTCCTTCCGCTCCTCTCCTACCCGAAACCATTGAGGAAGGTAACTTCAGATCTTTCTTTTCGCGCGAAAGCATTCCGGATTTACTCAATCCGCTGATTCACGGGATTTGGTAAATCCGGGATTTAAGACCGAAATCTTTGAAATCCAGATTTATCAAATCCGAGGCTTTATCTTATCCCAAATGACCGTCTGGCAAGATTTAACTTAAATCCAGCTTCAATCCTGCTCTAAATCCGTTACCAGACATGCCCTAAAAGTTTCCGGGTCCTAAATTGTCACTTGTATAGACTATGATACTAAAACGAGCTCTTATAAAAGGTGAGGGGACAATATTAACACTTTTCACCATTTTGAATGCTATATACTATGAGTATCTCTTTTGCTGCATCCTGATTTTGGAATACGTCTTATGTTATAATTTCATTGTACAAGCTGCATTTTCAATTATGTTGGTGTTTAGCTCATCTCTCGTTCTAATTCTGCCTCACAGCAGCCTCAAATACAAAATATAATGCAAGAAACACAACCTGTAGTGCAAGCTCTAGCTGCCACACATTGTAATGAGGACAGTGCTAACCATCAATTGCCATCGAAGCGAAAGACACGTCTTCATCCACAATCAAAGCAAGGCAATGTCAGTCTTCAGATCACCCCAAGTTCCCGTTGTACTCGATCTCAAGTCGCTCCTGATTGGACATTGCAGGAAGTACTCGTTCTTCTTAGTGAAATTGTCGCCATAGATGAGGTCTGGCTTAAAGAATTATCATCCTATCAACGATGGAAGATGATATCGGACAACTGCTTGGCCATGAATGTTGTCAGGTCCTCAAACCAGTGCAAAAGAAAGTGGGAAATGTTGCTCGCTGATTACAAGAAAATCTTGAATTGGGAACTGCTGTCGAGGGAAGAGTCCTATTGGTCTCTTCCAGAGGAGAGAAAGAAGGACTATGGGCTTCCAGTTTCGTTTCAGAAAGAGGTCTTTGATGCAATGGATGCTGTTATTCAGGTACAACAACAACAGTCTGACTCGAATAATAGTGATCCCGAGCAAATATATAGTGTTGCGGAGCTTGAAAGATCCACAATGAATGCTGACTCAGGTATGTTTAGTTGTTTATTTTCGAACTAATTTTATTTAGGAAAGCTTAAAGGGGAGAATTTGATGATGTTATTCATTGAATATATAATCTTATTTATAGGTGTGCATGACTAATATATTTGGAAATAAATAAATAGGAGAATTAGAATAATTGAAGAGGAATAAATTGATACCTTGCAAATATTGTTTTTCTAACAAAGTCTCATATGCTGGTACTGCCTCTTAAGTTAAAGAATATATAAACAAATATGCTTGTTAGCTTCAGTTTGACACATAAGAGAGAACAACCTATGATCTATAGCTTTGATAAGAAGTTTCACCACTTTTATAAATAGAAAACATGAGCACTAACAATCTTCTTAGGAGACCCAACATTTTGTATGATATGATAATTTATAGGCATTTAGTCCTTTCATGGAATACTGGATTGTTGGCAATGTTTATGGCCGCGTGATTGTCCTAGTATAGAAATATATGCTAAGTTATTTGAATAAATTTTCTAAGGGCATCATGCTTCAGGATTCTATATCCAGCTATAACTTTAAATCTAGCCATGAAAAATGCTTCTTACTCTTTCTGGTGACCATATTCCTCTCACAAAAATATAAAATATCTCGAAGTTGATTTTATGCCATCAAGAGATCTAGTATAGTCAACATTTATAATGCATCAACATTTAAATTTTATGTCTGAGTTTACAACAATATTTTCCTTGTAGCTTTTTTGAATCATCTAAAAATGAAAATAATAGCTTCACAATGTTTCTTAAAATTCATACAACAAGAGATATCCCACCATGTTATCAACAAATAAATTAATTTTCCAACCATTCTTCGATGCTGAGTTGGATCACTACATATAATATCATGACAACAAGCATGATTTGGTTATAAATTAGGTGTCAGCGTATTTGCACACTAGAAAAACATATTTCTTGAAGGATATAAGTGGCATGTTTTCTCTAAAATAGAGAAACGAAAGTGAAGTTGAACAATAAAACGGCCGACAATTTTCTCTAAAATAGAGAAGCCCATTATTGTTGTAAGCAAATTTGATTCCAAGAAAATATTTGGGAAGTTTTTAGATCTTTGGCATAACAAAATTCTATGAGTAGTGCTTCTCTCTAAGATGCATTCTTGATCACTTTAGTGAACAATATATTATCTATGTAAATGGTTAAACAAAGCACACTGGGGCATATTTGTAATGCCCCATAACCGAGTGTCTTTGTCTCTTCGATATTTTAGTAAATGAACGCATTGGAAACGAAAGAGAGGGAGTTAAATGAGCTTTTCAGCCTTATAAGAAGGAACAATATCACCTTTCTTAGCAAATGACTTCGAAACTCAGAGAGGAAGGAGAACTTGTCAGAGTCGAAGCTGAGGTTTTCTTCATGTGCAAGGGAAGGCGTTGAAGCCATGGGGGGGAAATACCATACGCATCTATGCATGTCGATCTAATCCCTAGTCGAAGGTAGACTACGCTGCTGTCAAATAGAGAGGAGCCGAAGTCGCTATCAAGCAGAGGAGGAGGTGAGTGTGGGAGAAGCTTCTTACTTGCATAGTGACGCTCGATCCTAGGTGATCGAGCTGAAGAAAAAAAGGGAAGAAATTGACGGCGTGGCAGGCTCGGAGGCTTTTGCGTAGCAGTGAACAAGCAAGATCACTTGCAAACGCAGAAGAGCTCTCCAGCATGCATACAATCTTTTGATCGAGTTGTGCAAAAGGTTGACGTTTGATTTAAGGTAAGTTTTAATTTTTTTTTCAATTAAGTTGTTTAATTAAACTTGTATATATATAAGTTTATTTTATGTGCATTTAAAACCATGATTAAGACTATAAAAATTTTACTTTTGGATCAAAAAAAGGGCAACGGTAACAAAGAAATGTTAGGGTTATTATTGGATATTATTTATATTTTATATTATGATGTTAAGATGAAATCATATTACTTATACTAGAAAATAATGAAAACTTAATACTTAAATAATGAAAAGTTTATATTTAATTAAAATAGTAAATTATTAAATTATTAGTAAAATGATTACCCATGTTATTATAAGCTTCAATTTTAGAAGAGTCGTGGTCAAGTCAAATCCAAGAACAAATTGATCGTCATCAAGGTGAGTACTGACACTCTTAAATTATAGTATCATTTTTGTATCTCTTCTAAACCAATTGTATGAATGATTATTGATGCTTAATTAGTGAAATTGTTTTCCTCTAGTCTTAACTTTTATCAGATCTTTCGATATGAATGCTTGTAGTCTCACATTATGAAATGTTCTTGCATTATAGTAATAAATATTACATATAGAGTGATTTGACATTGTGAATGATAAGAACTGTATTGATTGTTTGTATATGTATGGTTTGACTATGATGACGTCACCTCTTCATGTTTATAGCAGGTGAATACTATGGTAGTCGTGCACGTAAATGAAAAAAAAGGATGTTGAAGTATCTAAACTGATATAATTTTTATATGACACTCTTGTAACAGTTGTGCAAACATAGAATAATATAGATATGCTATTGATGTAGTAAAATACATTGAATATTATGAAATATTTTAAGTGATCATAAACTATCCAATGTTTTATACTAATTCATTCAAAGCATAAATGAAATACATATTATTTTCTTTTTCTATGTGCTACTGCAGTTTAGGAGTGCGAGTATTCATTGAATATGATTAGCTTTTTATTAATTAAACTAACTTTTCAAATGTAATTAATTGATTAAAAGATCAGCAATAGAAGAGAAAATGTTTATGGAAGATGCTACAACCTGTATAGGGTTAAATTTAATTGCACTGCGTTAAATTTTTTTTAATGGTTCTTTCTTTGTTAAATGTTAGTTATAAAAAATGAATATAAAAAACTTGATTCTCACCGTCCAATCGTCTGTATTCGTCTTCGTTATTTCCAAGACTCGGGCCAGGTTGTGACAACATTATTACATGTTTGACAAAAATAAAACGATCAATGGAATCATTTCATAGTCAATCTTCTTAAGCATTTTTCAAAAATTACCAAACCAAGCTTCTGCATTTTGCTTGAGCCTATAAATAGTTTTTCTAAGTAAAAAGCTTGAGCTTTGATTGCTTGACTAAATATTTGGAAGTGCTCAATGACTTATGCTTGACATTTTGATAAATACACCTTATTTACTTTAAAATAATTGTTAATTAATATTACAAATTACATAACCCTAAGTCAGCCAGAACAAGTATTGAATCTTAAATATCAGAATGAATTAACTGGAAAAGATGAAGAAAATGAAGTGGATGACATAGACGGCACATGATAATATTTACCCAGTTGATAAGCATAGCATTCAAATTTGGAGATAGAAGTGATAAATTCCTTAATTTTCATGTTACTGTGCAAACAAAACTGATTCTATATCCGGCTATCACATGACCATGTTGAATTTCATCCCGGCAGTCCTAGTGCATATTTAATAATATGAAACTTCACATATATAACTCCACAATTCCTATGTATTTACATTTTTAACTCCCAAATTTTAATATTTACATTTTTAACATTTTGGTGTCATAAACCGAGGCATGAAAAAGTGTATTTCACTTTTAAAAAGTAGCGATGATGGTATTTTCGACATAATGTTAAAGATTTGAGTCGTATGCATGTAAATATGAATGTCTAGGTGTTAGACATGTAAATACATAAGAATTTCTAGGTGTGTATGTATATGCCTCTTAATAATAAATTTTATCCCAGGTGGAGTTTACTTTTTGTATTGATAAGCATGCTAAGGGTCTAATTGCCGATCACTTATTCCACACCATTACTTCCCATGATGGAATAGAGTGATTGATTTTTATGGAGCCCAATAGATAGTTAAATACACACTGAGCTTTAAAATTCTCTATTTTCTCCAATAAACATGCAAGGCAATAAACATGCAAGGACATCGATGCAATACCAACACAATAAAAGTCGATCCCCAACATGAAAGAAAATATAAGGGAAATTTACATACATGCCGCACAACTCTTATGTATTTACATATCTAACACCTAAGTTTGGGAACACAAGTAGTTGGTGATCAATGGGATTGCAACTTAAATGTAAAATTTAACATCTATAGAAAGGAAAAAGTGGCCAAAAGCTTGTTTGTGTATTAATAGACAATACGGCCAAAAAATAATTGAAAATGAATACTTATTATAAACTAAAAAAAAATTGCCATTCAAAACTTTCTATCTTGGCCGGTGAGAGAAGGGAGCAATTTGTGGCAGCCTTACTTTCATGTTAAGCACATGAATTTGTGACACTTCTTCCATGTCAAGCACTAATCTTTGGTGGTTATTTTAATCATAGTTGGCGTTGGTGCAAATTTTAAATAAAATTTTTGTCAAAATAGCTTTACACTGATTGGGTTGGTGATTGGCGAGATGCTAACTAGAGTATCCATTTTGAAATAAATGAAGGTTTAGCATACACAGTTAATTTGTGGTTGTTCTTTATAATAGTTATTTGCCTCACTTCTGACAAGCCTTTCAATAAAATTTTCATGTCAAAATGATCTTCAATGGCTTGGCTAGTGCTCACCATGTTGTTAAATAAAATATCAACATTAAATGAGGAAACACACACACAACACTTAAAATTTACTTATTTATGAAATTAATATTCATGTAATTTCTTTTGAATTACTAAACTTGTGTATTTGTGCGTGCCATAATCAATCTATTACGAATATGACAATAATGAAAAATATGAGTTGAGGTTCTATTATGAATTTTGATTTTTTTTTTTATGAGAACTTGAAAAGTGAATGTGTGAGAGTAATAGTTTTCACAAGTAGTTTTATTTGATTGACTTTTTTTTTTTTTTAATCACAAGCCATTGGCATGGGTTAGACATGTAATTTATATATATTGCATTTTTTTTTTTTTAAATAGAATCTTGTGTTCTTGATGTGAATAGACTTCTAGATCAAATGACAAATAATAGGATCAAAATTGTAACGCTCTATATTGTAAAGTTCTCATTTTCTCATTATTAGTGTGAGGCACTTCGTGTGATATGTTTCCATCTTGTATTCATGATGTGCTGAGAGGGGATCTGTTTGTTTCCAAGTGAAATATGTCACCTTGTCTGTTCAAATTTTTTAAATTTTGATAGTGTGTTAGAACAATAAGTTCTCTTAGAAGTGTTTGTTCATTATTGACGAGTTTTAATATCCATGTTCATGTTTTATTACTTGTCTGAAGATGAGAAATTTTTGTCAAGCTGATTTTTTTCTAGATAAATTTACATGTTAGAACACAATTATTATGTATTTACATCTCTCAAACCTTAAGTTTGATATTTGCACGCATAGAACTTTGGTGCTTTAAACCTATGCATGAAAATGTGTACCTCACTTTTAAAATGTGGTAATAATGCTATTTTTTATGTGATATTAAATATAAAAGTTAAGTGTATTGTGTGAGATATGTAAACTCGTAAGAACTGTGTGCTATGTATGTAAATGCCCCCTTAATTCTGTCATAAACTCTCTTTTTCCCTCCATGCATCTCCTTCACTCCATTGCTATTGCCAGAAATTTCCATGCTATATCTGCCCAGCTCACTTCACGAAGTGCAAGTGGTCACTTCAATGAGTCCTAAAGTAAATGAGTCAACTTTGAAGCGCCCAGAGAAAGCCCTTGTATTAGCAGGTCCCTTCCTCTCTTTCTCTCTCTATTTCTCTCTTGCTGTCTCCTAAACTTCCACAACATCTTCTGCTGTTTCTATAGGGGATAAGTTGATTACCAGTTTGAACAGCCCCAAAGTGGGAGATCTGATCACAGTTTCAAAGAGCTCTACAGAGAGACATGAAATGGAAGAGCTGAGCACAGCTTCAAAGAACCCAGAAGAGAGACCAGACGTGGAAGAGCTGATCACAATGTCCAAAAGTTCAGAAGTAGAAGAGCCACTCACAACTTTAAATAGCTCTGAACAGAGGGTAGAAGTGGAAGAGCTGAACTCAACTTCGAAGAGTGTTGAAGAGAGAGCCGGAGTGGAAGTGCTGGTTAAAGCTTCAAAGAACGGAGAAGTGGAAGGCTTAATCACAGCTTCAAAGAGCCCAGTATTGGAAGAGTTGATTACAGGTAGGAAGCCCTTGTAGTGGCAGGGTTTCTCTCTCTTTTTCCTCACCTTTTGCTTTCATTCATCTAAAAATTCCCTGCAATATCAACCTCTCAGTTCCCGTAGAGGAAGACTATATCAACACTTCAAAGAGCTCAGAAGTGGATGAGTTGATCACAACCTCTAAAAGCTCAGAGAAGGCCAGTGTAATAACAGGTTCTCTCTCTCTCTCTCTCTCTCTCTCTCCACACGCGCGCACACACACAAATGAGAGTGTGTGCAAGGTTGCCGGATTGGTAAGGATCTGCACACATACATTACTATCCTTTTAGAAGGATAGAAGTCATTCTCCTACATCATCTACTCTATTTTGATATTTGAATGACTAAGTTGATATTTGAATGACTAAGTTTAACATAGATAAAACTCTTAGGGAATGTAAAAAATAGCTTAAAGTTTAGCTTTAACCATTCTAAGTCCCAGCCTTTCAAATATTTTAATAGAGGCTATACGATTTGTATAGAGAACATACTTATGGGCTGTATGATAACAGCTTTAGAAGCTTTAGGGGCTGTTTGGTAGTGCCTTGAAATAGAAGTCATTATTGGATTTACTAAATCCAAAAGGTAAAATGCAAGAGTTCCGTGAATTTATGATTTTTTGGATTTAGTAGCTCAAAATTTGCTCAAGTTGGGCTTAAATCCAAATTTATTAAATCCAGGGGTCGGGTGGATTTACAAATTTACATCCTCTTACAGCTCTTGAACAGGAAGAACTGATCACTACTCCAAATAGCTCAGAGAAGGCCTGTTTAATAAAGGCTAAGCTACAGGAGAATGCAGAGCATATCTGTGCCATATTGAGAGCCGAATTGCAGACAGAATCTTTGAACCCAAGTGCTGAAGAGAGACAGTTCGCAGAGACACAGTTCACTCGGCGTACAGCTGACGAGGTAATCAAGTCCCTTTCAGAGCTCACGAACTCTCTAGACGAACTATACGACCACATGGGTGGGCCCAAATGCGCCGGAATCATGCCCGTCGACTCCATGGCCTGAAGAATATATCCCAAATTGGTCCCCCGGTTACTCGGTTGTGACCGATTCAGTTCGAGTTTTGCAGTGTGCCAACTTAGTTTTTGGGTTATTAAAATTGATGCCAGTTGATATATCGTGTAGAAATCAAAATGATCTCAATTTAGCCCCTCAGCTATACAGATTGATCCCAATTGATCAATTGTGTAGATATCATGACACAAGAATGGTTTCAATTTAGTCCCTCCGCCACACAAATTTGATCTCAATTTACTCTCAGAAGGTCCATTTGGGATCAATTTTTTGGGGTAAATTGGAGCAATACAAAACTTTGGGACTAAATTCGTCACACCTAAATAGTCGGGGACCATTCTGGGGTTTAAATTGTTTGTTGCTTGCTATCTGAAATTAGGAGCAGTTTCTCAGATAGTTGATAAGGCTTTATTTGTATGGCTTAGGGGAGGTTTTGTGCTTTAATTTGTCTTGTTTTTAACTGTATTGTTTTCTTTGTAATGGAAGCCGGCAATTGTAGTTTTCGCTAATGTAGCAGCTTGCTTGTTCTGTTGATCTATTTTCTTAGGGGCATTTACGTACTTGACACCAAATTATGATGTATTTACATATCTAACACCTCTACTTCACTTTTTTTGTTTATACAACCAATTTTTTGAAAAATATAACCATTTTAACTTTGGAAAGGGAAATACACATTTTGATGTATAGGTAAGGTGCTAGATATGTAAATACATAAAATTTAAGGAGTCTGTGTGTAATTTTATTTTTATTTTTATTTTTTGTATTGACCTAGGGCATTTCCATGCAGGCCACTCAAAATCCCATGTGCTTACATATCTTACGCCTAAATTTTCACATTTACATGTATATCACTTAAAACTTTAATATGACATTAACAATATAACTAGTTCAATGAAATATAAATATCAAACTTTAGGCATTGGATATGTAAATATGTAAGAATTTTGTGCTATGCATGTAAGGTTTCCTAAAATTTAAAACGTGCTGCTTAAATTCATTATCTTTTATAAAAATTTATTTTATAAACAATTATTTGATTGTTCTCTCTCAAAATTCATTTTATTTAAATTTAATTTTTAATTAAATAAAAAACCCAACTAACCACATGCTGAGGTTATGTTTAGATATGATTTATTTTAATTCTATTTGGTTATATTTTAAATTTTAAAATGAGGTTTAAATATTTGTTTTTGATTTGTTTAATGAGAAAATCAAACATGATTTTTTTTATATAAAATCGAACAAAAATATTAAAAAATTATATATATTTTTACGGTCTCTATTATTAATTATATTAATTTTAGAAAGAAGTTTTACATACATGTTATATAAATTTTATGGCTAATATTTAAATTTTTATATGTTTTTATAATAATTTAAAATCTCAATTATATTAGAACTTATGTTTTGAAAGACTATTTTTAAAAGATTAATATTATTAACTTTTTTATGTAATTTTACAATATATGTATTACTATTATATAAATAAGGAGAATTTACATATATATCAATCATTTTTTATGTATTTATATTTCTGAATTTTTTTAATTATAATATGCGTGAATGCCTTTTTTTATAGAAAAAGTAAGATTTTTATGCAGAATGTTTATGGGCTCCAATAAGAACTTTTGAATTTAAAAAAAAAAATTAAAATTAGGCCCATGACATGCATTTTTTGCTGTGTAGATTTTTAATTGTTTCCCTCGTAAGTATTTTTGGGTACGGTGTGTGTATTGCTAAATTTTTTTTGTACGGGTTCCTAAGGTAACTCTATGTGTGTCGGAAATTATTGCAGAGTTATTTTCAAGTTATTTCTGTATTATTTTCAATAATATTGAAATAATTTGATTATTTTAATATTATTTCTGAATTATTAAAATAATTTAAAAATAACTAAGAAAGAAATAATAGCAGTTGGAACCGGACAGAAAATGCGCTTAATAATTTTTCCTCGAGGAGAAGGAAGATAGAGAGGTGAGCAGGGTTTATGGTCGTGAGAGGGATAGTTAAGATTCCTGCTACGAGAACTATAGCCGGAATCACGGCAGCGATGGAGAAGAAAGACTACGCCCACTACATTCACAAAGATTCCTGCCGCCTTTCGCGGTGGACGGCGAGGTATTGCTGGGCAAAATCTATTTCCTGTTGATTGGACGCTTTTATGAGATGCTAGGGTTTCCTTCTTATTCTTCTCTCGATTTTGCTCTTATTTGTATTATGCAAACCATTGCTGTAGGGAGAGCTTCCAATACATGTATGCAAGGCCTTGGCATAAGGTATCCGATTTCTATCTGGATTTGGTCCGCGGTGGCGGGTATTCATCGCTGTGCAGCCTGTTTTCTTCCGAGGTGTGGTATTAGATTTTGTTCTATTTCACTTTCTATCTTTTTGTTTTTAAATCATTTTGTTTAGTTACGCGAGCAAAGAATGATGGATAGAGTTGTTGTAGAAGGGATAATACGAATTGATGTTGATAAATTTATGTGAAGAGTGGAAGAAAAATCAGGAAATGATTTTGTTCGGAAAAAAATGCATTTATTGTTAATGTTCGGATCATACAATTGCTTGCTTTATTACGCACAGTTTTGTTTTTGTATGAATCATTAATTCTGAAGGACCTTACGAACGTTGAATTGGTATCTGATTCAAGTAAATTTGCTTGTAATGATACTTGGATTAGGTCGGATTGATTTGATCAAATTCCAGGCATAAATTGATTGGTCGAGCCAAATTTGCAAATAATTTATCTCTTTCATTAAGGTTCCAATGGATATTGATCCAGCTTCGATCGGTAAACTGGTCCTACATATGACAATCGTCTTCTCAAATGGGTTTGTGACGCTATGGCTTGGCTGGCAAGGAAGGAATGTGACGACAAAAATATCATCATGCTTTTATAGCTTGGGGGCCACAAGAACTCCCCATGCATCAGCTTTCACCACAACAATTTTATGGTATCCATTGTTGTCAGCGTGTCCTTATCCAAATTATTGTGTCATATATGCTCTATCTGTAATCCAGTAAGCTCCAATATTAAAATTGGCCATTCAAAATGGAAGACAAAAGATTAGGATAAGGTTCTAGAACAATCTGGGACAAGCTTTGGGAACCTTCTAAAATGTGCAAAGAACCTACTGCAACATTTGAAGAACCTTTAAGATGAAATTGGGAATATTTTGGATATATGATAAAGATGAATACAAAGTTAAACCTCCTTGCATACAAACATGGGGTGAAGCATATCTTAAGGAGAAAATGATAGAGTTTTTTTAGAATCAATTCTTAGTTTGAGATGATCAACAGTTTACATTTTTATGGGGTAGAATTGCGAACTTGATTTATTCAAATATGGTTGTAGCAAGAAGAGATCGAGAGAGTGGAATGAATTTGCAATTTTATTATGCTTGGACTTGCATATCTTGAGAGCTGTTGCTTATGTATCCAATATTAAGGAATACATTATTTATATTGTTTTAGGATTTAGATTGTTCATCCTTCGGACTAATATTTGTCATAGTTTGCCTTTAAGAGTTTCCATTTTCTTTGTACATATCATATAGGATGACTCTGTGCGTAGAAGAGTTCACTACCTTCCACGAAGGCTTATAAAATTTGCTTTTTCTTGATGCGTGTTTAAAGGTTCTAATAAGATCTTCTTTCCGCATAGATATGAGATGCAAACCTTGTCTTCTTTGTATTTTATTCCCCTTGATTAGTCACATTTGATGTATGCTTATGACAGAGGCAAGATACTCTAGGCACTGCCTGTGATTGTTCTATTGCATGTAAAGCACATGCCTATATTGAATTTTTATTGGGCTGTTACGTGTCATTTCCCAACTCCTATCTTAGACTTTTTAATGCTTGTGCTCCCATTTCTTGTCTCAATAGGGCCAAGTGTCCCAAAACTTTGTAGGGAGGTCAGTCAGGTTTTGGTGTCAATTTGCTGGCATAGCCTCTTTTTGTTGACCTTTTAAAGTCTTTTGTGAATATTCCCTCAAGTTTTTCCAAATGATTGTTTAGAATCACATTTCTAAGCAGTCGTGTAGATGCCTATTGTCTGAATTGCTACTGAAATGGATCTCATCGCTCTTTGTATGGTTAATTTGGTGAATATGTTCTTCTCTCTAATGTCCATCTCGAAAGATATAGTGGCAAACTCATCCTCCAATACGGACACGTGAAGAATTATTCACTCTAAGAATTAGCAGTATCATTGACTTGGATGATCAAAAGTATCTTATTTAAGTTACACTGATACAGAAGTTAGGATTGAACACCTTATTTTGTACGCTTTTTTCAGTACAAAGCTGTTTGTGGAAAAGCATTTCCATGGATTTTTGGAGAGGATTGCCAAAAAGAAAGAAGATCCATGACTACTTCTATGTAGTTTTGGACAAAATTTTAATGATTTTTATTCTAAACTCTTGCAAAAAAAGTAATATTATAAGTGGGGGCTATCATACCTTTTGTTTAACATGTGTATCCTACTTTGTATTACCTTGTTTCATTGTCTTGTTTCATTGTGTTTGATTTTGAGACTGAGCCAATTCTGGGAGGTCTTATGGTCCAAGTGATACCAAATGGAAGAAGAGCACAACTTTTCATCGACAAACTGATGACAAAATGTTGGTGGTGAGATGATGCATGATGCATCTACTATAAATGGCAAGGAACTGTGACTACCTCTATGTGGTTGTAGACAATTTTCTTGACCAAAAGAGGACTAATACAACATATATGAGCCAGAGGAGACGTTCCACATTCACAGTAAAGGTCATTTATCAAGCAAAGGCAAATGGTACACTATGGAAGCTGGCTGGACAGCTTTCCCTCATTTGGAGTTTTAATTTCCATAGGAGTGAAATCCTCCTAAAGGAGGACCAGTGACTTGAGTGTCATATTTAGTAGGGGTGAATGAAATCACCCATAATCTGTATTTAGATATTTAATTGTGGAATATAAAAGTGATCATCCTCGGCTTAGTAACAACACATTAATCTTTATGAACTATTAGTGAACCAAACATAAATAGGTTGAATAATAACGGCCGATCTCAAATTGAGAACAATCAACAATTTGTGAATATGAGCTAAACACGAACACTGATTAATTAATTGGGCTCGAACAGAAATTCATTTGCTTATATGGTACCCTATTATGCGCCTAGCCATAACACCTGGCTAAGGTAAAATTGTTACATTATTTGCATCGGAAACAAAAAATGGATTATCTGGTCATTTCTCTTTCATGTACTAGCTGATGTGTGTGATGAATTTTCTAGTTCATTGCTGTATATATTCTGGCTAACACTTGAAAGCATTAGTTACCTTCTGTGAAGCACATAAGGGTTTTTTTTCGCATTTCATATGATTTCTTACGTTATTAGATGGCAGCAGCATTAAGTTAGTCTGCGTGAAAAATGACATTAAAAGAAGTCACTCCACCATTCCTCTGCAGTTTATGAATGCTGTACAGATATTTCTGTGAAATGAAGTATTGTAAATGCTCAACATGCGAAATGTTTTAGAGGGCCGAAATTTCCAAAAAGAATGCATTATAATTCAGTTTAGTCTACCATAAATGTGTTTGTACTGATAATGTATTATATTTCTAAAAATAGTAATGCTGAATTGAAATATACACATTTAAAAACATTTTTTTATCATAATTTATTTTCATAAATTTTTTCACTCAACTCACTTTTTTATTTTTATTTTTATTTAGATCCATTGTTTTCACCGTTTGCATGTGAACATCTGCTCACACTGATTGACAGAACCTCATGTTTAGTATTTTGATCCATTATTTTGTTTTTAAAGCCATTCATATGTCTACGTACTTCTGTTAATGATATAAAATCCTACTCCCATGTACGATTTTTGCCAGGATCATCTATATCTACAGCCTATTGGCTTTTTTCATAATTTTAACAAGAACAAATTACATATGGATTATTTCTTACTTCTAGATTTTTTTTAGAGTAAAAGATCAAAATAGTCCCCTGATTATTTACATTGAACTTTTTAATCCCGGAGTTTATAAAAGTGTTAAATTAGTCCCAGACTCTTTTGATGGGGGGCTAAAATATTCATCACTGGGGATTATTTACTCATATTAACAAGTTTAGCGACTCAATTGGCACGTTTTTAGGCTTTGGGACTAAGATGACTCCTTGCGAAGAGTTATAGGATCATTTTGAAACTTTTTTTTTCTTTTTTTTTCCTATACACAGGTGTAAGATTTATTTATTACTTTCTGTTTGCAGAAAAATAAATCAAAGTTTGTTTTAGAATACTGTCATGGTGATGAGGAATCAAATCTAGTGAATATACCTTTTGAAAAAGGGAAAGGCAGGTGTGAAAGAATAACCTTCAAGATAGTTCTTTCATACCATGGAGTTTCTTTTGATGGATGGCAGAAACAGCCTGGTTTAAATACTGTTCAAGGGTTTGTTAAACTCTTTAGCCTTGTTTGATTTCAATGTTTAAATAGTATTGCATGTTTCAACTATGTTTTTTCTTTCCAGATTAGTGGAGAAGTC
>NW_018164736.1:235388-258504 GCF_001263595.1 Phalaenopsis equestris | reverse complement strand
AGCAGCTTAAAGAAAGATCATTACCAGTGGAAGGCTGCGTTGTTGTAGCTGGACGCACTGACAAAGGGGTGACTGCTCTTCAACAAGTTTGTTCTTTCTGTCAGTTATAAGTTCTATTCGTTTCTTTATTTGTATTAATATTTTTAATCATTATATTTTATCCTTCATTTGGCAAACTTACCCGATGCCCCTTGGTAGTTTCACCTATTTCAGTACTTATATCCCCTTTAATTAATTAATTATGTGAAGATAAAATAATTTAGCCGTATTAATTTTGATTTTTTTCTTTAAACTTAGCTTTCTTAGCCATCATTCCTTTTTATGATGACTTTGAAGTGAGGCGCTCTTCTCTATGTAAGGTTAACTATGGTTGTAGGATTGAAGATTTAGTTTTGTTAATTTAGTGGTGTATGGTTCTATGAACCAATAAATTAGTTTAATTTGGTCAAGTTGAGTTCTTTTTTTCTTTTGTTATATCAATTACCAAGATTTTTTTGTAGTATGAATTTTATATTGTGGAAAGCTTCGAAAATTTTGTTTGGATCAAAATAACATTAGCATTTGGATGGATGCTTGAGCATTTTTTAAGCAAACCATTGAGCAAGATGTTTGACCCGGCATCCTTATCCCCAATGGTTATCATTCCCGAATAATATTTCTGCAAGCTAAGTTTCAAGGCAAAATTTTTTTCCTATTTTTGACTAGTTGTTTAATGATAGTGATGTAATATGTTTGGTTATCTAGATTTAAAAATATCATTCACAATTTGAACCCTAAACCTATAAAGATATTTGACATTAAATTTTTAGCTTTGAATATTGATTGAAACTTTTTTTTTTGACCTTGATCGAAATTCATGATCAAGCATTATCAAGCATTCAAAGTTTATTCAGTCAGTTTTTTTTTTTAATTTAGTAAGGTTTGAAAAATGATCAAGTAAGGCTTGAATAAGTTTCAAACAATGATTGAATGTGGTTCTGATAATTTATTGAAGACACTAGGAACAATGATTGAAGAATGATCCAAGCATGTTCGATCATGATGCAAACAATGGTCAAATAAGTGTTAGTAAGTTGGTCAAACTTTGCTTAATGTTCAAATAAAATTTCTGCAAGATTAAATATAATTTTGAATATTATTCAAACATGTCTTAAAATAAATTGTTTTGCACTCATAATACCTTTTGAAACAAACTCTTTTGAATTAACTTGCTATTATGAAGATGTTTGCTATAATCATATTTCCGTGAGCATTCTACTACTTGGATTATTGACACCAACCTAGGTTTCCTACAACAACAACAACGACAACAATAACAAAGCCTTAATCCCACTAGGGTTCCTAGAAGGTGTGATAAATTACAAAAAGTGTTGGAGATGTTGAAGGATTGATATCAGGCATGGGAGGATGGAAGGAGGCTAATAATCGACGTGATTGGACGTTGTGACAGTGACCTGCTGTTTTCAACAAAAAGTGCGCCTTTTTTTTGTTGAAAATAGTAAGTGAAAGTGGTTTTGACCGCTGTCCGACAAAAAACTATGGTCGAATGGTGAATTGTTGAGGGCGATTCTCCACCTATTCCCAAGAAAGCTACAGGCGCACCACTTGTTAAGGGAAGAGGCTACAACACTCCGAAGAGCGAAAATTCAGAGAACTAACTCTCAAAATTTAAAAAACTTAGGAAAAACACTACAATAAAATCAAAATACAACATATATATAAGTTCAAATAACTATGAAACTAATTAGAAAATAGAGAATTAGGCAAGAACCAAAAAAGGAAGGAAACTTGCAGGACATAATGAAAGAAGATAAAAAAAGAAAAAAAAAATCTCTTGGTTCGGTCTAGATTCCCATAAACATGTGAGCTAGATACCGTGCGTCGTGGTATCACGGGAAAGTCTCTCATCCTGCATCATTCTCTCGGGTATGAGGGACTTCACCCTTGTCTCTAGGAACATCATGCCCTCGCAGTATTGTGATAAATTGACGATATTAAAAGTGATAGAAATATTGTTATCTCCCAGTATGTCAATCTTATAGGCATTGTCATTAATCTTTGTAGCAATTTTGAATGGACTGCCAGCTGTAGGGTTGAGCTTTCCAAATGAACTTGCAGTAAATATCTCCTTCAACATGTTCCATACCATGTCGCCTTCTTTAAATCATAGCTTTCTTAGACTTGTTGGCCTGCTTCTAGTACTTTGTGTTTTGCTTAGCAATTTCTTTCTGGTTTGCTCATATAGGGTCTGAGTATCTTTGACTCTAACCTCAGCATCAGTGTTAAGCTCAAAAGCGGGCAATATAGGGACCAACTTTAAAGGTGTAGGAGGGTTTTGCCCTTACACAATCTCAAATGGCTTATGACCTGTGGCCTGGGGACTAACTAGTAGAACAATTATAGACAAACTCCACTCGAGGAAGAACTAAATCCATTAATTGATGTTCTTTTCGACAAAGCATTTAAGAAGGTTCCCCATACTGCAATTTATTTGTATAAGGATAAGTTGTTGAAATGAACTGAAACTTTGTATGTAACTTACCCCATAAAGTCCTCCAAAAGTGGATGCAAAATTTCATTTCCTTATCTCACTTAATGTTTTGTTGTATACCATGAATGTAAACTATCTCCTTGAAGCATAAGTCGATAGTATGTAACACATCCATTGTCTTATGACAAGGAACAAAACACGTCATCTTGGAAAAATGTTCTATCGCAGCCATAATAAAATTTTTAATCCTCTGTGAACAGAGTTTACCACGAAGTTCATATTCACGTCCAACTAAGGTAGTTTTGGACAGGAAGGGGAGTCTTCAGACCTGTGTTCTGCTCCCGAGTGTTTGCCAAGTGGTGTATCCTACATTGTCCAATGTGCCTCTCACATCTCGTATCAGTCCGGGCAAACAAAAATTCTCTTTCACTAGGGAGACTGTCTTGTCTTTGCTAAATATTATGTCATTCCCCCACCGTGACACTCTTGTAAAACATTCTCCCTGTGTGAGGAATGCACGATCTTATTCTGAAAGAATAGGTATTCATCAAATCTATGATATTGCTCGTATGGCCTATCTTTGCATCACATCCAATTGTCCTCGAAATCTCCATCAACTGCATGTCTTTCAACACCTCAAAAGTAACAACCTTAGATTTCATTATAGTGAGTAATAAGTGGTGATGACTCAATGCATCAACTGCTTTATTCTGACTCTTTTTTTTGTTCCAGTACAATATGAAATGAAGAATTAAATTCCACCCTCGAGGCATGTCGGCCCTTTCACTTTTTTTTACTATTCAAGAATCTCAGGACCTCATAGTCAGTGTAGAGAGTAAATTCATTTGTGAGCAAGTAAAATGATTTAAGTGACTAAGGACTCTCAAGATAATATAAAATTTCGTGTCATAGGCAGAGTACTTTCTTTTAAAATCATTCAAATTTTCATTGAAGAAAGTAATGGGGTGCCCTCTTTGACTTAATACAACTCCAATTCTTTTTAACTTGATACAATTCCAATTCTCATATGGGAGGCATCACACTCAGGACCTTAGTCACTTAAATCATTTTACTTGCTCACAAATGAATTTACTCTCTACACTGACTATTTCAAACGCTTACTTGAAACCTGAATGTGCAAGAACGGGGTTTTGAGTAATATGTCTCTTCAAAGCATCGAAACTAGCCTGAGCATCAATTGTCTGCGCAAAATTATTTTATTTGAGAAGCTCCGTCAAAGGTGTCACGATTGAGCTGAAATTCTTTTTAAACCTCCTATGAAAAGAAAAATCATGAAATTGACGTACTTGAGTAAATGACTGTGGTATGGGTATGAGTCAAGTTGCAATAGTCTCGTTCTTCTTTTGGTCAATCTTAATGTTAGCCACTGAAACAATGTATCCCAAAATACATGTTTGTTGTGTAAGAAAATGATACTTCTTTGGATAACTATATAATTTTGTCTAAAAAACTCAAAAATTCATCTTGAATGTTCCTCCTCTAAACTGCAGTATACTAAGATGTTATAAAAATACAAAACCACAAATTTTTCAATGAAGGCTCAAAAGACTTAGTGACACGGGCATTTCAAACCCTTGGGGGCCAGAACTAGGGCTGTAAAAAAAGCTCGTTGTTCGCGAACAGTTTGTGTTTGGTTTGTTAGGGAGTTTGTGTTCGATTCGTTCGATAACTATCGTTCATTTTGTTAAACGAACTAAACACAAACAATGATGTGTTCGTTTGTGTTCGAATTGTTGTTGTTCGAAATATAAAATAATTTAAAATAATTATATCTAAAAAAATTTATGATATTTAAAAAATTAAATTTTATAAATTATAATATATAATAAATTAATAATAATAATCTATTAATATACTATATTAGTAATTTACTAATATAGATATTATATATTTATATAATATAAGTTGTATAATTAATATAATATATTATTTATATATATTAATATATACAAACTAAAATGTCAAACCGTAAGCCTTGACCCGTGTTTGGCTGTTGGCACTTCGGCCTCCTTTCCCCTCTCGAAAGCTTTCTGTTTTAGCCGACTCTTGTTTTTCTCTCAAAATCGCGAAAAGCTTTCTCTCATTGAGAGCTTAGGGTTGGTTGTTTTTGTTCGTTCTCTAATATCTACTTCTATTTGTTTTCTATAAAGTATATTTGTCAAATCGGTGTTGTATCGACTAGGCGGTATTCTTGGTTCAGTGCTTGGTTGTTCGATATTCTTGCTAGGTTGCTTGTAAGGCTACTGAGGCGTCATCTTTGAGTATATTTTCTTTAATATTTCATATATATCTTCAAGTTCTCTTCTTAGCTTAAGTTTTCATTAATTTCTTTTAGATCTATTTAATTTTTTTGAGTGATACCTTGGTTTTGACATTTTTGGGAGTGAAATACCACATAAAAAAGGTTATATTGTCTCTAGATCTGGTTTTGTTGTGAGCATTGAGCTATGCTTGGGCTATTATGATTCCCTTAACAGAAATCGGGATTTACAGCTATCATCTTGTTGAACATTAGTGTTCATGAGATTTTATGAAGTGATTTTTATGAAATTTTATTATGATTCCTTTAACAGAAATCGAGATTTAGGGGAAATTACATACAAATCACCTGAAACTGGCATCACTCACTTTTATATTTAGGGGTAACTACATACATATCTTTGAAGAAGGCACATTATTGTTATTTTTTGAATTAGATTGAGATCTTGTAGATTCAACAACAGCGTTTCTTTGAGTAAGCCATAGATAATTCAAATAATAAAAACAAAATTGAAATAATTTCGAATAATTCGAACAATTCGCACATTTCGAATTAGTTTCGAACAAATCGATCCGAACACGAACAATTTCCAACATGAGCATATTTCAAACAAACTAAAATTCAAACGAATCGAACACGACGAGCTCTGTTCGTTCGTGTTCGGTTCAGTTACACCCCTAGCCAAAACCCCCACGAATCATCGCGAAGCGGGAGCCGCAACCCTCGAGGGGACGAGCAGGAGATCGTGAACCCGAAAGCATCACAAGAAATCACGATCGAGCAAACTGACGCCCTTCCTTTGGTGACCTTCTTCATATAGGAATAGGGGTGTAAACGAGCCGAACACGAGCGACGACTCGTTTATATTTCGAGCTCGAAAAGTGTGTTCGTGTTCGGCTCGTTTGCTTTACCAACCCAACATGTTCACGAACAAAGAGTCTTTTTGACCATCATAATCACATAGCCATAAGATGTTAAGGGTTAGGGTAAGACTTAAAAATTATTATTTATATTGAAACATCATTTGAATCTAATTTAATAATTTTTATTCTATTTTCTTAATTAATACTTTTAATTGATTATAAATATTTGTAGCTTTGTAGTTAATTAATTTTTTTAAAAATAATACTTATTAATATATATAAATAAACTTGATGAGTAGTATTTCGAGCCGAACACGAGCTTCTTAACGAGCCGAACACGAGCTGTTCGCGAACAACGAGCCGTTTTGACAGCCCTATATAGGAAGATATAGTAGATAATTTTCTAGATTCTTCTTGCCTCCTCACCCCTTTTTTGTGTAGAAATTTTGCTCAGCGAGAGTCTATAAATTGTTGTCCTCTATGCTTGGGGAGTCTGTTCTTTGTGTGTTTGTTTTCAAATCTCTAGTGTAGAGTCTTTTTTTCTGTTTTAGGATTGTATTCGAGGAGGTGATGGTGCTCCGACGACATCTTACTCCGAGGTGGTGTTGTATTTTTTCCATCTCCTTCACTTGTTCTCCCCGACCCTTTGCCTACCTCTCCCTTAGCCGCCAACCACCCCCCATTCCCCTCCATCACTTTGCCACCACCTCTACTTCCTCTACAACCTTGCCTTCCAGCTTACCTACAATCAACCAAACACCGTCCCAACCTGCCCAAACAACCACTCGACATTTCCCTTTGGATCTCTTCCTACAGTCCTAACTTGTGATTAGTCAATTATTGTGTTACCTTTCTGTTGGAGTCGTGTTATTACCCGATTTCTATATTAATAAAACTTTGTTTTTGTGTTTCTACTGTTTCTTATTAGTTCCGGTATCATTTAGTATCCGAGCTCGCCCTACTCTAGTCCCATCCTAGGGTATCCTAGCATCCGCCTTACTCAGTTTCTCTACTAAATTTTTTCCTTTCGATTCCCAACCCTAGCCATGCCACCACAGAGGAATACACCGATACTCTAGTCCCATCCTAGGGTATCCTAGCATCCGCCTGACTCGGTTCACCTCGACCAATTTTTTTCCTTTCGATTCCCAACCCTAGCCATGCCTCCACAGAGGAATACACCGAGCTTGACCTGACAAGAGATTCAATGAGAAATCTGTCATCTGCAACGGAGAATAACAAAGCTGGATGACGAAAACTAAGAATATGTTACCTTCGATCATGATCGGGAGAGTCAAGGAGAAGACAAGGACGAGGTGTGAAATCCATTTCACAGGGAAGATCACAGTGACGAGGAATATCAACTACATCGTTTTGGTATCCAATATTAAAGGAGACCAAGAGAAGAGACCCCTTATGAAGGTCAGTGGGACTTTGTGATCAAGATGTGCGTCCCTGAATTTGAGGGAAACATGGACCCCGATGAGTTTATCGACTGACTGCAATCAGTCGTACGAATTTTCAAATATAAAGATGTACAAGAGGACAAACGAGTCAAGCTACCTAGCGTTATATTAAAGAAAAATGCCACATTGTGGTGAGAAAATCTACTAAGACAGAATAGAAGAGAAGGCCATGAGAAGATGCCTAAGTGGGAGAAGATAAATAAGACAATGCAGAAAAAATACCTTCCACCATTCTATCGTCGGGATATGTTTCTGAAACTCCACAACTTGCAGCTGAGGGATCTTTCAGTGGAGGAATTCACAATCTAATTCGATCACTTACAACTAACGTGCGAATTAGATAGAGCTGAAAGATCATACAACAACCACAATTTTTTCAATGAAGGCTCAAAAGACTTAGTGACGCAGGCGCTTTGAACCCTTGCGGGCCAGAACCCCCGCGAATCATATCACGAAGTGGGATCCGCGAACCATCGAGGGGACGAGCAGGAGATCACGATCTCGGAAGCATCGCAAGAAATCACGACCGAGCAGACTGCTGCCCCTCCTTTGGTGCCTTCTTCATATAGGAAGATGTAGTAGATATTTTTCTATATTCTTCTTGCCTCCCCGCCCATTTTTTGTGTAGAAATTTATGTCCAGTGGGAGTTTATAAATTGTTTTCCTCTGTGTGTGGAGAGTCAGTTCTTTGTGTGTTTGTTTTCAAATCTGTTGTGTGGAATCTTTTTTCCTGTTATAGGGTTGTATTCGAGGAGGTGATGGTGCTCCAGTGGTATCCTACTCTGAGATGTTGTTGCCTTATTTCCATCTCCTCCACTTATTCTCTCCGACCACTTACGTACCTCTACCTTAGTCGCCAACCACCCCCATATCCCTCCATCACTCCGCCACCACCTCTACTCCCTCTGCAACCTTGCTGTTCAACTTACCTACAACCAACCAAACACCATCCTAAGCTATCCAAACAACCACTCAACCTTCCCCATTTCTCCCTATCACCCTGCCAACGCTACCACTGCCTTCTGATCTCTTCCTACAATTCTAACTGATGATTAGTCTGTTGTTGTATTAACTTTATATTTGAGTTGTGTTTTTACCCGATTTTTATATTAATAAAAATTTGTTATTGTGTTTTTACTCTTTTCTTTTTAGTTCCGGTATCATTCAGTATTAAAGCTCGTCCTACCCTAATCCCATCCTAGGGTATTCTAGCTTCTGCCCCTACTCAATTCACCTTTACCAAAATTTTTCTTTCGGATTTCTAACCCCAACTAGGCCACCACGGAGAAATACACTGGGCTTGACCAGAGAAGAGATTCTACGGAAAATCCGTTAGCTGCAACGTAGAATAATAGAGCTGGATGACTGGAACCAAGAATAGGTGACCTTCGACTGTGATCGAATATAAAGATGTACAAGAGGACAAACATGTCAAGCTATCTAGCATTATATTAAAGAAAAATGCCACCTTATGGTGAGAAAATCTATTAAGACAAAAGAGAAGACAATGCAGTGAGAGATAACAAAGTGGGAGAAGATGAAGATGACAATGCAGAAAAAGTACCTCCCACCCTACTATCGTTAGGACATGTTTCTGAAATTCCACAACTTGCATCAGGGAGATCTTTTAGTGGAGGAATTCACAGCCCAATTCGTTCACTTACAACTAACGTGCGAACTGATTAAGCTGAATGATCATGCAGTAGCCCGATACCTTGGGGTACACCGAAGCCTTTCATTAATAATATTGTAAAACTGCAATTATACTGGACATTGGGAGATGTCTAAACATTATTCTTGAAGGTGAAAAAACAACAAATGAAAAGAAGGCAACAATCATCATTCTTGCAGCAATCTTCAGGCATGAAGTCATGTACAGTTACCACGACCAACATGGGTACCCCTAGAGACACAGGCGAACGCCCAGACAAGAGAATGACATTTCAGATCAAAGCTGGAAGAAACAGAAGAAGGGTAGTTCCTCCAACGTGGTACCAGGCATAAGTGTTACCGATGCCACAACTACGGCCACATAACCGTTAGCTGCTCCAAGAGCAGGGTAGTCACACTCACACTCACAGATCAAGGTATCGTGGAAGAGACAAGCAACGAGGAGAAAGTTGAGGAATGGGGTGAGATGTATCAACTACCACCAGACGAAGGTCAGGTGCTCGTACTTCGACGGATGCTACAGGTTGAGAACACGAGGGATCTACAATAGCTCAGCCACAACCTGTTCTACACCCACTATATAGTGAACAGAAAAGTATGCAGTCTAATCATCAACAGCGGAAGCAACAAAAACGTAGCATCGACAAAAATGGTAGAGAGATTTGGACTTACGACTCAGGGACATTCCCAGCCATATTCACTAATGTGGCTGAAAAAGAAGAATCGGGTCAACATTGATCAAAGATGCTTGGTAGACTTTTCGATCAGAGGCCGGCTATAAAACCAGGTGTGGTGTGACGTGGTCCCTATGGATGTCTGCTACCTTCTGCTGGGAAGACCATGACAGTTTGATCGGAGGACTCAGCATGACGGATTTAAAAACACGTATTCTTTCACTAAGGACAAGAATCACATCACTCTACTTCCTTCAATGGAGCTCGAGGTCACAGGACCCCTTATCAACAGAGGACTGAGATACCGACCCCAAACACGAGACCAATACGACAGAGAAGATTTAACGGCCTCACAACCGACATCATACCACCATCTTGACCATTGGGCGGGGGGGGTAGAGTCCACCCTCCGACACATCAGACTGAACCACCTGTGAGCTATTTTGGGAAAATTTAGTAGTAAATGCGGGGCGCACTGTCCCAGAAGATGGGATTGAGGTGGATGCTTGCTCATAAGTGGGAGAAGACCCTCAAGTAGGGTGTTAACGATCTGATTTTGAGCCGAGCTTCGGTTGGCTTGAAAAAAAATTAAATTGAAATTTTCGCTTGTAGCTCAACTTGTTTATTTCGACCTGATCTCGATTCTAACCAAAATTCGAATCAATTTTTTGGGCAATTAATGATCTTCGAGCTAAATTCGTTAAATTTACAGTTATATGTTGTTAACGGTTCGATTTCAAGATGAGCTGGGGTAGGCTCGAAAAAATTTTGATGAAAACTTTTGGCTCGCAACTCGACTCTTATTTCGATCTGATCTCGATCCGAGCCAAAATTTGAATCAATATTCAAGTGATTAACGATGTTCGAGCTAAATTCACAGTCATACCCTCAGCTGCCTCGAAAGACAGTGCAGTCGCCGGTGGGATCCAGGGGTGACTGACGACGAAATGAAAGTTTCACCTTATGAAGTCGAAGCTCCCTCAACTAAAGGAGACCGACGCAGGCACTAAAACAACGATTCAATGCAAGGCCCCTCTTCAAACCCATGGGGGCCAGAATCATCGCGAACCAGTAAAGGGACTAGCTGGAGATCGCGAAGGCGAAAGCATCGCGGGAAATTGTGATCGAGCAGAGTGACAGCCTTCCTTTGGTGACCTTCTTCATATAGGAAGATGTAGTAGCTATTTTTCTAGATTCTTCTCGCCTCCCCACTCCTTCCTTTTGTGTAGAATTTTCCTTTGTTAAGTGGGAGTCTATAAATTGTTGTCCTCGGTGTGTGAGGAGTCAGTTCTTAGTGTGGTTGTATTTAGATCTCCTGTTTGGAGTTCTTTTGCGTGTTCTAGGGTTGTGCTCGAGGAGGTGGTAGTGTTCCGACTGTATTCTGCTCCAACGTGATGTTGTATCCTTCCCATCTCCTCAACTTCTTCTCCCTGACCCTTCTCCTACCTCTCTCCTAGCCTCCAACCACCCCCATATCCCTCTACTCCGCCACCACCTCTACTCCCTCTGTAACCTTGCTGTCCAGCTTAACTACAACCAACCAAACACCATCCCAACCTACCCAAACAATCACCCAGCCTTTCCCATCTCTCCCTATCACCCCGCTAACACTACCACCGCCTTTGCATCTCTTCTTACAGTTCTAACTAGACATTAGTCTATTATTGTATTATCTTTCTGTTTGAGTCGTGTTGTTACCCGATTTCAATATGAATAAAAGTTTGTTTTTGTTTTTCACTATTTCCTACTAGTTCTGGTATCACTTAGTTTATCTATCGCATGACCAAAGGATGTCTTTCACTTATTCCCTGGTTTCATCTTGATCTGATGATAGCCACTGTTCATATTAATCTTGGAGAAGACATTAGCTCCATGCAACTGATCAAGTAAATAATTCAATCTAGGAATATAAAACATATACTTGATTGTCATCTTGTTCACAACCCTGCTATCTATGCACATGCGCTACGGTCCATCTTTTTTTGCCATGATCAAAGCTGGCACAACATTGGACTAGTGCTCTTGCGAATGAATCCTCGGGCCATCATATCCTCAACCCGCTCTTTGTAGCTCCTCATACTTTGTTGGTTGCATCTGATAGGCTGGTCCATTGGGAAGCGTTGACCCTAGGATAAAATGTATATCATGGTAAATCTCTTGCAAACGTGCTATCTAGGTGATATGTTTTCCGTCAAGATGTATGGAAATTGCTAACAAGGGTTGCAATCTCAAGTATTGGCTCCTTTGTATCACTGCCTTCTCACATCACTAAGGCCAATCCCATTGTTGCCTCTCTCATAGCCTGTAGAATGGTAGCACAAGGCACCATGGTGCCGATCTCTGTCTAAGCGCCCATCACTTCTGACACTTTTAATGACAGAAGTACAATATGTTTCTTGTCCCTATTAAAGGTATATGTATTTTTTGTGTCGTCGTGAAGCGTATCTTTGTCGTACTGTCATAGTCAGCCCAATATAATATGACATGCACCCATAGGGATAACATTACACCAAACTTGATCTTGCAGATTGTCCCCAATAAAAAATTTCATCAAATATCTTTTGTTGACACAAATCTCGTTTCCCTTTTGAACCAAGGGAAGATGGTTGGGAATGCTTATGTGTAGAGAGACTCAATTTATTGACCATCTGTTTATATGCCATATTTTCACAAGTATATTCATTTATGATGAGACTACATAGTTTCTCCTTTATAATACCACAGGTACGAAAAATGTTATGGCTAAGCCATTACTGAACTTGTCTAACCGCAAACTTCTCTCGGCCATCTACAGGTAGCTGGTACTTTTCTCCATTTTATTCTTATGAGTCTTCACTTTATGTCTCCTTCACTATAGCCTGCTTTGTAAAAGAAATCAGCCTTTTGTTCGAACGGTTGCCTGTATCCATAAAATTTGAAATATCTTCTGACTGGGAAATGTCTTTGGGGTGTTCGTCTGACCAGTCCTCTTTTCCTTCTATGATGGTTTCTCTTCATGTGGGGTAGGTCTGGATACTCTGGCTGGCGTGCTTTTACAATTTGATTTGAATGTCAAATCTGATTTGGAAGTTGGTGTGGACCTAATACTATGGCGTGCCTTTCTACCTTCAAGGCTAAAGTTTGGACATCTTGTAAGGTCTCTTATTGTTGCAATTGGACCACGTTGCTAATAGACAGTCTCAATCCCCTAAGATATTGAGCAATAGTGCTCTCTTCGGGCTCCACTAATTCACACTTCAACATAAGATACTCGTTCTCAGCAGTGTAATCTTCTATTGAAAGATCTTTTTGCTGTAAGTGATGAAGCCTCAAGAATACAACATGTCTATAATGCACAAGTAGATACTTACATTGCATCTTTCTTTTCATTTTGGATCAAGTAGTGATTTTGCTTTTTCCCTTTCGATTGTTGATGAAGCTTCGAGTTCTCCCACCTTAGAGATGCACTCTTTAATTTTATGTTGGCTACCTTAATCATTTTTTCGAGTGGATTATCCTTGTATTCAATGACTCATTTCACTGTATGGAGCCAATCAATGATGTTGCCTTGATCCATGTGATCGTTAAAATCTGGCACTCAATCTTTGCTCCAAAATCTCGGCGAGCCTACTTTGATATGCTATGCCAAATCATTGAGGTAATGGTTCATCACTGAAAATTATTTGGTGGAAGGGATTCACTTCCTCATCTTGATCTGATGATTCATCGTTGTGGCTATGGTTGACCTCACCGGATTGTTTCCTCTCCAATGAAGCCTCTGCTGTAGGTGGAGGATTTTCCGTTGCATATCTTTCATAACAAGTCCTGGGCACCTAGCTGAGGTTTTCTCTTTGGTGGCATGACGTCATTTCCTTTCGATCTGGTTACAAAAAAATGTAAGATTGCAAATGACTCATTTCACTTTATGTCTCCTTTCAATTGTTTGGTGGAAGGTTTTGGTGATACGTGTTGAGGTAAATTTTTTGTGAAGGTAGAAATGTGTGTGTGTGTCACCGGGCAGCCCTCCCACATCACCCCCTGCTTTTGGTAATAATATTTGTTGTTCCTGTTATGTTTTGGGTTAGGTTCGGTATCACATATGCTATAATATATACAACAACTCTCAGTTTTAAAGTTTGATTTAAAATTTGTACTGAGTCTCTTAGTCTGGTCATGAAAATAATTTCGACTCATGATTTTCTTAGTCAACCACTACAAATGCCATAGCTAAAATGCAAGCATTGGTATCTTACTCTATTGCCACAAGCAAAGTACATTAACGTTGTGTATTTAGAGATGACTTGCCCACAACTAATACTGAGTGAGATGTAGCCTTAAAATCTTGAACACGAACATCTAAAGAAATGTATACAAACCTGAAATGTCTTTCACTGTCACATTACAAATCAATTATCGTCCCTGATTTTTCCTATGTAGCATAAATTTGTAAGATGATATATTCTAAAATAATATTTCAGGGAGCTCTATCATATCAGTGTATCTTGCTCGTAACTCCGCCATACTGTCTCATTGCCATACCGTCTCATTTAACTAATCAATCCCTAAAGATTTAGGGTTTGCTGTGCTCTTATACGCCTAGGGTTTGATGTGCTCTTTTCCCTGATGACATCGGCCTAGCTTTCCTAAAAGGTGTGATAAAGCACAAAAGGTGTTGGAGAGATTGGAAGATTGATACCAGGTGTGGGAGGACGGAATGAAGCTGATAATTGGTGTGATAAAGCACAAAAGGTGTTGGAGTGATTGCCACAACTCCTTCCCTTTTGATGCTGCCCTCCTCCCTTGTTGCCGCAACCCAAGACCACCCTTTCTAGCTGTTTCACTGCTGTCCAGCCCCTCCTCTTTGCCACTGCCATCATTTCTGCCCTTCATCCTTGCCGCCATCACGCCGGGCAGCCCTCCCACATCACCCTCTGCTGTTTGCGTATTGTCCAACACCAGGGAAACAACCGCTTTTGTGTTTTTTTACTTGATAACCGCCTTTTCCACCCCCGTGCCACTTTCCAAACCCTCACCAACCACTACCACCATCCTTCGGATCCACTCTAGTTGTGTTTTTTTATGTATGTTATTGTATTTTTTCTTTCAAATGTGTTGGTTGTAACTGCCTAATTGCTTTTGGAAATAATATTTGTTGTTTCTGTTGTGTTTTGGGTCAAGTCCGGTATCACATATGCTATAATAATTGTTTATATATTTTCATTAAGTTATATTGGTTTTTTTAAAAAAAAATATAAGCCCAGTGCTCATCCCTATCCACATATGTTGGTCTCTTAACACGTATTTAAATCAAAGTGCTGGTAGAAAGTATTTTGTGAGCCTTGAAAGCCTAGTGACAACTCTCAGTTTTAAAATTTGCTTTAAAATTATTTTCGCATGATAAGTGCATGCTCCATAATGTGTCTCTGGAAAATGGCTGATAAAATATTAGTATTATCCATTGTGCGTACTGAGTCTCTTAGTCTGGTCATGAAAATAATTTCGACTCATTATTTTCTTAGTCAACTACTACAAGTGCCATGGGTAAAATGCAAGCATTGGTATCTTGCTCTATTGCCATAATCAAAGTACATTAACGTTGTGTATTTAGAGATGACTCACCCACAACTAATACTGAGTGAGATGTTGCCTTAAAATCTTGAACAAAAACAAAATTTAGAGATGACTCACCCACAACTAATACTGAGTGAGATGTTGCCTTAAAATCTTGAACAAAAACAAATCACATTACAAATCAATTATTTAGAGATGCCTCATTTGTAAGATGATATATTCTAAAACTTGAAATGTCCTTCACTGTCACATTACAAATCAATTATTGTCACTGAATTTTCCTATGTAGCATAAATTTGTAAGATGATATATTCTAAAATGATATTTCAGAGAGCTCTATTCTATCAAGTGATATCTTACTCATAACTCTGCCATACCGTCTCATGTAACTAATCAATGTTATGGTCTCTCTTCACATCTATTATGATATTTTATGGATTTAAATTATGAGTAGATCTCATAAGTTTCTCTTTGGTCTTGTGACCAATGAACAATGACTGAGCTTGTCGGTGGAGGTTTGTTTTGCATTATGATTTATAATCTCAAAAATGTTCAAGTTTCCCAACTTCATGGCTGCCAAGTTTCATGAGCATTTCTCTAATTTTTTCATTCCATATAGATGCAACATTTACTTTTGAACTCTTTTTTGTATTTCAAAGTTTGCTAAAATCAAAACAAGTGAGTGTAAATTTGAATATAAAACTATTATAACAATAAACACTATATTGGAGTTTCTTTCAGGCACTTACTGCAGGTTAAGAGTTATCTATATGTTTTTCATATCTTATATTGTTGTTCATAGCCCCAAGTTACAAGACAAATCAGAAGACCTTCCTCGTCTACTTGTTCTAGGTAGGTCACAAATTCGGTTTGTAGATTGGACGCTTTAGTGTTGCAATATCTATGGAGTCACATCTTTCACAACTTGTATGTCCACAACTTCACCTGCTCTTGCATGTGATATGTCGAAAGCGTCACTTCTGCATGTGGTTTGTTCACATCATCACTGATGGTGAATTGAATGATCATGCTTCATTTTTATTTATATAAAATTTGCTGCTAAAATTTTCTTAGGAGAACTAGAACATGTGAGAGATCGGTGTTGAATGGATATAGATATCTCATCCAAAATAAGAATGTAAGATTGTAATCTATTAGTAGCTCAATCAGAAGAATTGAACTTGTTAATGTGCTCCACCAAAATGGTGCGTCACCTTTGATTTCAAATTTAATTGGCTCTTATCATTCTCTGGCACTTTGCATAGAATATCTTTGAGGTTTTCAAGGGAAGTATAATTTGTACTATCAATTTTTTGCCCTTTTTTTAGCGATTGTTTAATAAATTTGAGCATGTGTTCAAACATATTTGAAAAACATTTGATTATGGTTTGGAGTTTGGACATATTCAGACATGATAAAAAAAAAATAGTTCGAATGAGTTTTGGACATGTGTTTAAATAACGTTTGATTTTGGTTTGGACATTTTTCGAACAGTTACTCTAACAAAGTTTGGAATGCAGTTTTTTATATTCTATCCAAATCTGTGTTAGAGCTCCATAGAAATAACCTAATCTATGAAATACGATAGAAATATTTTAAAAAAAATTCATGCTTGATGATGGAACTCCATTATAGCAGTTGCCTTATCTCCATGAGTGATAAAATCTCAAATAACGAACGCCAACATATGAAACGGGCAGGATGTCGTCATTCTATTGCGATGATATAATATTATTGGGGATATTAATGTCCAAAATGAAATTTTGGGGCGTTTTTCCTCAAGAAAACAGACAATGAACATATTTTTTTAGTTTTACCTGCTTTTGGGCATGTATACTCAAATTTTCTTTTTCAAAAACCACCTGAGATACATTACAAGAGCCTTCATTATTAATTTTATTTTAATTTTTTGTTAGCCACTTTTCGAAGAAGTGATCTTTTACGCTTTAATATGACAATCTTAGGCAGGAGTGCTTATAATATGCCTAAAAAAACACTTGTCTTGCATTTATTGAAATGTGAAATTGCTTCTATTTGTTGTTAACCAGATACCTGGAGAAAAGATGTTAAATGTGGTGATTTGAAGGATGCTATAAATGCAGCAGCCCCAGGAAAACTTAGAGTTTTGTTTATTTCTGAGGTAAGCATTTCTTTTTGGCAAACCTTTTCTACTATGCTGCATTTTGTTTTGTTTTATTACCAAGATGAACCGTAGATCTCCAACTGCTAGTGGGACTTATTTTCGTTAAATTTTTGGGGCATTTACATAAATACCACCCAATTTTTATGTATCTACATATATAGTATCTAAACTTTATTTTTTGCATTTTTACTACCCAAATTATCCATATCACATAAAAAACGCAACATTTTAACTTTGAAAAAGTGAAATACACCTTTTCATGCATAGGTAAGGTGGCATGTATTTAAAAATTGAAGTTCAGGTGTTAGACATGTAAATATATAGGAATTGAGTGTTATGTATGTAAATTTTCCTCATTTTTTGGATGCATTGCTCCTTGTTTTCTGGCTGGTCAAGTGGCCGTTACGATTGAAACCCAAGTTTTTAAAGTATCTTAAAAGATTGTGGTTGGTGCCTTTCGTGTCTCAAACTAAGTGCTGGGTTCTTGCTGACATTAGTTTTTCATGATTTGTGTAAAACTCTTATTTCAATAATTTTTTTTATTGCCATATAAATAGGCTGCAGGTTATTTGACTACAGCCTAATCAGGGGCATTTTGAATGCGTTTAGATTTTTTTATATAAATTATGTCTAGGATTTTGAATGTGTTTCGGACCACAATTTCAATGGTTTTGTGTAAGATAGTTAACACTTTTGAAGCTTTTCGGATGTTTAATCCATTTGTATTGTTTTCCGCTTTTTATTCATTTCCTATAAACTCTTAGTTTATATCGAGCTGTCTCATTTCACATCAGGGAAATTTACATTCCCAGCCCACCTTTCTTTTGTATTTATATATCTGACACTTAAACTTTCATATTTACATAAATAACACCTTGGTGCTTTAAACCTATGTCTGAAAAGGTGTATTTCATTTTTAAAAAGTGATAATAGTGCAATTTTCAATGTGATATTAAAGATTTGAGTGCAGTGTGTGTATATATGAAATCTTATGTGTGACGTATGTAAATGCATTAGAATTGTGTGCTATGTATTTAAAAGCCCCTTTACATTAATATTCTCTTCTCCATACGTCTATACCAGTTAAACGCCCACAGCTGTTGTGATTCTGTGTTAGTGTCCAGAGATGATCCGGGATGTATAGATTCTTAAATAAAGTTGAAAATTACAGGTTCCCCGTGTTTTCCATCCAAATTTTGCTGCGAAGTGGAGGCGATACTTCTATATCTTCCCACTGGAGGAAAGTCTGCATATTCAAGTCAATGATGATCAGATGGACCACCCAAGTTGCAAGGATGAGGATGATGGGTTTTTGCAGCAACAAGAGGAACATATGGACGGAGACTGTGCAAATAAATATATTGATAATGTCAACATACAAATGAAGCCATCAAGCTTTAGTGTGGATAAAGTTAACCAGCTTTTATGCCGGTTAGAAGGAAGGTCTTTGTCTTATAGAGTCTTTGCACGGGATACGAAAGCCTCTAGAAGCTCGTAATTTTCTAGTCACCATGGCTTCCAACATAATATTTTAATGGAAGAGGATACGAAAGCCTCTAGAAGCTCGTAATTTTCTAGTCACCATGGCTTCCAACATAATATTTACGCCTAAACTTCAATTTTTACATATATGTCACATTTCATATGCATGAAAATGTGTATTTCACTTTTTAAAAGTTAAAATACAACAAAAGCAACGAGCCTTTATCCCATTAAGTTGGATCAACTACATGAATCCTTTTTCTCCATTGCATCCTATTGAGTGTCATATTTTCATTTATTTCTAATATATTACGATCATTTTTTATACAATATGCTCTAGTCTTTTTAGATCTACTTTTGTCTTTCTTAACATAAGTTTCTAAAACATCTACTCTCCTAATTGGATCATCAGATGGTCGACGTTTAATGTGAACAAACCATCTTAGACGACTCTCTCTAAACTTGTCCTTCATTGGAGCTACACCAACCCTATCGCTGATATATTCATTTCTTATTTTGTCTAGCCACTCATCCACCTAAGCATTCTCATTTCAGGAACACTTAATTTTGTTTTATGCTTCTCTTTTAAAGGTCAACATTCTGCGCCATTGAGCATTGCAGGTCTCACCACCATCTTATAAAATTTTTCTTTTAAATCTAAGCGGCAGATTTCTATCACAAAATATACCAGATCCATTCCTTCACTTCAACCAATCAATTTGAATTCTACTAATAACATCCCCATCTTCATCACCATCACTTCGAACAATAGATCCGAGATATCTAAAACATTCAAACCTTTTAATAATTTGATCACTCATAGTTATAACTCTACTAATAGAGCTACTACTACTATAACTACATTCCATGTATTCAGTTTTAGATATACTCCAATGTAGACCTCCATAATGCAAGTTTTTCTTGAACTATTTCTCTAGTATTATCCACAAGAAGGATATCATCAGCGAAAAACATACACCACGGTACACCCTCCTGTAAATGTTCATTAAGAGCTTCCATAACTAAAGCAAAAAAATATTTGCTTAAAGCCGATCCCTGGGATAATCCAACTGAAATAGGAAAATATTTGTTCAATCTTCCTTTTGTTCGAACACAAGTAACAACTCTAGTATACATATCTTTGATGACTTGAATATAAGTCATATCAACACCTTTCTTCTCTAGAACTCTCCAAAGGACTTCTCTTGGGTTTTTATCGTAAGCTTTTTCTAAATCAATAAAAAATGTATGTTGATCTTCCTTATTCCCTTTGCACTTCTCCATCAAATGTAAATGCCCTATTTTTAAAAGTCAAAATAGTTGTATTTTTTTATGCAATCGGAAAGATTTGGGCGGCATAATGGCAAAAAATGAAGTTTTGGTGTTATATATGTATGTACATAAGAATTTAATGATATGTATCTAAATGCCCCTACTTTAATTTCGAAACAAAATGCTTTTTATCGAAGTCTTCTTTTTTTTTTGCGTTGGAATTCAGGCATTGTTTTGTTCATCATAGCCATTTATTTTTTTTATTAGTTCACACATTTTTCTCTCAACCATTCATTTCTTACCTTTTCACCTTCATGATGGACATTAGAGAAAAAAGTACACTTTTTGATGAAATTTTATACATAAAATTGTTTTTCCAAGTCTTTTGATTAGTATTTTTTTCGAAGTTGGCGTAGAGTCCCTTTCCTATCACCAACTAAGGAGGCTATCCTCCTGTGCTTGATCTTCGAGGCCTTTCATGCTAGAAGTGCTATACATTTTTTTTTTTCTTTATAGCCTCTTGATTTTAGATTTAATTGAAGTTGAAATTAGTTTTATTTAATCGTTGGCAAACTTCCCCACCCTTCGTACAGATATTGAAGTGGAAAATGAAAAAATGAAAGATGTTGATTCCGCTCGTGTAATACTTGAGTAACTTAGATTTTTTTCCTGTTTATTTCAGGGGCCCACCAACAGAGTGCTTTATATTTCATGCTCGAGCTGTTGAAAGCAAGCTGCCCTGCATCATTAAGGTTACTTCGACTAACCATGTTTTGTATTTATTTATTTATTTGGCATTATGTAAGTAATTATTAAATATTCTTTCCTTTTTTTATATGCTGAATTAATTGTGGATGCCTTTTCTTTAGGTATTTATGAAAATTACTATGGTGTGTTATTTTAGAGATACATAAGTTATGGTAGATGTGATAAGAACTTTTTAGCTTTAGAGTAAAAAAAAATTGATGAAAACTTTCAAGATCTCAGCTTTATCTGACAGATTGCTTTTTTTTGGATGGACGATAACATTCTGTGAATATACTATTATCTGTAGGATTTCACGGAAGAAGTGAAAGTGATGTGCGTGGAACTCGTTGCAAATCGCTTCTTGCGTAAGGTAATTCAAAACTTCTGCTTTTGTATATTTGACTGCGTTAAAATCCCAAAATGGACACCCGGTTATTTTAATGTGGCCAATTTTAGTCTCAGAGTTTTATATTGCATTACTTTAAGGCTTTTGTCTTTTTTAAAAGAAGCCTGACCAAACAACGCCTAAGTTCTTTGGCTATTGAAAATTGATCCAAATTGTTCCCTTAAGAACATCACTTTTGTGTAGAGTGACTAAATTTTGACCATTGTTGTCATGATTTCTAGAGGATGGACCAATTGGGATGAAATTTTAATAATCGGAGGACTAAATTATACCAATTTAAAAGTTAACTCCTTATACTTATTGTTTCAGATGGTTCGTGTGCTCGTTTCCACAGCCATAAGAGAGGCGGCAGCAGGTGCGGATGCAGATGCTCTGCTCAATCTGATGAACGCAACATGCAGGCGCGCCACCGCCCCTCCCGCTCCTCCTGAAGGCCTTTGTCTTGTTGATGTCGGGTATGGTGATTTTAACCATCAGATTTCTTCCATATTATAATCAGCGGTGAGATCTCGTTTTACATTTTTATATTTACATTCATAACAACTTGGTGTCACACAAATTTCTGCATGTAAAGCTGTATTTCACTTTTCAAAATATTGTTTTGATACCTTTGTTTTACATTTTCATATAACTGTATTGAGCTCAGGAAAGAAGACAAACATTAAAGATGGTAAATATTGATCGAGTCCTGTAAAGTAGTTGTTTGTTTCATAATTCTGATTAACTTTTGGGCAATAAGAGAATACTTTTGGTTGTTTGTTATGCTACAGAATGTCTTACAATCTAATCATGTTTTATTTATTCATGCAAGTTTACCTGGGATTAATTTATTTTATTTTTTTAAAACCTATTTTGTAATTATTTGTTACAAATTTATTGCATGTAATAATCTAGATTCATCAAGCCTCGTTTTGTGATGATGCATAAACCTTAAATCAATGTGCCAAATTTAAATTAAGTAGGTATTATTATAATTTTATATATAAAAAAAATGTAATGTCATATTCTTGTAAATTATTTTAAATTTGATTACTTCTATGAGTATGATCAATAGTCGATGATGTTTCAGCATAACTTCTCTGGCTATTCATATTTCATAATTTTATTTAATTTAAATATTAAATAAAGAAAATGATGGATGGTTTTATCATTGTTTGATCTCCCCTATGCAAGGAGGGTAAGAAAATTAAGTTGTTAACGAGACGGTTTCGGGTTCAGCTCGGGTTAATGAGCTGATTTCTAATTGAGTTGGGGCCGGGTCGAAATCAGCTCAAATAAATCGAGTTCGGATTGTCGGTCTTATATTTTGGGTGATTACATAGCAGTTGGGTGCATGGTATATGTAAATGCCATTTCTAGGAAATACTATTTCCTCAAGAAAGCTACGTTTAACACAAAACTACAAAACAAGCGAAGTAAAACAATTACAAGTAAAGCAAAGTTACGTAAAAGTGAAAAGTTATAGCCAAACAAAATACAATACGTCTCTAGAGAACGCAACTTATATATATTTACATGTGTGTGTGTGTGCGCCGCATTCTTAGATCAGTTGGTCGGACATCTGCTTGTCGTCTGTAATTCCCCTCTGGTCCGAGGTTCGATTCCTCCCGAGTGTAGGGTGTGGTACTTGAATTCTCAGGCACATGAAGGATAACCGTGGCTTGCATAATAGCCTTCGCCCATTCCTTTGCATAATAAATATAAATATCAAAACTTGTCTTTATTGAATTATAGGATCATGTTCTCATATAATTAGTCCATATTTCTTATTATAAACTTAAGATCAGAAATTTGTTGACAATTTCAATTTGACATAACATAATTGAGATAATTATCTCATTACATTACAGTACTAGAATCGTATAATCTTTACAAAACCAATAAAAGCATGAAATATATGCGCCGCATACTCAGATCAGTTGGTCGGGCACCTGCAGGTCATTTGTAATTCCCCTATTGTCTGGGGTTTGATTCCCCCCCGAGTGTAGAGTGTGGTACTCGAATTCTTAGGTACATGAGGGATAACCACGGCTTGTATAATAGCCTTCGGTCATTCCTTTGCATAATATA
>NW_018164736.1:235048-235374 GCF_001263595.1 Phalaenopsis equestris | reverse complement strand
TATATATATATATATATATATAGGGTTTAGGGTTTACGGTAAATATATATCAAAACTTGCCTTTATTGAATTATAAGACCATGTTCTCATACAATTAATCCATATTTCTTATTAAAAACTTAAGATCAGAAATTTTGTTGATAATTTCAAGTCGACATAACATAATTGCCCATTTCCTTGTTGAATCAGCGCAATTTTCTCATTATTTTTTTTGGTGGAGAGAAATATAATTTTGATGTTATTAAAATGTTAGAGAGAGCTTTGGTGCATAGTGTTGTTGGGAATAGAATATTTTATATAGGTTTGCTCCTTTTATTTTGGATTTT
>NW_018164736.1:234405-234948 GCF_001263595.1 Phalaenopsis equestris | reverse complement strand
AAAATATTTTCGACTAAAACACATAATTAGTAGACTAGTAATTAAACAATTTGAAAGTTCAATTGTTCCTCATGAGATCGATAACATGAACACTTAATTCATATACTACTTAATTAACACGTGCTTCGCTCCAATGTGGCTTAATATATTAGGGGCTATTTTAGCTCTAAAGCCTTATTGCTACACATGCTCCCTCTTTTTAAGGCTCTCATTGCTTCTAAACCATTAATCTATGGTGCGCTCACATGCAAATATCGGTTCAACACCATAAAAAAGTATCCTGCGTGTGATCATGCAACAAACAGGAGAAATTTTTACAGAAATCAAGAATAACGAGACAAGAAAAACAGCATCCCAAATGGAAGAAATCACAAAATTTGTGATGCAAAGATTGGCTAATTAACAAGAATGGCAATATATATATATATATACATAAATACATAAATTAGGTGGCATACATGCAAATGTCCCTTTATTTTTTAATTTTATATTAAAAATAAAACAAAATCCTTTTAAGTAAAAATAAATAAATAATACATACAT
>NW_018164736.1:229525-234305 GCF_001263595.1 Phalaenopsis equestris | reverse complement strand
TATATATATGATTACAAGTTAATAAAGAAAAAAAGTTATCTAATAAGTGTCAGGCTGCCAAATCACTTCTACTCATAACAAGTAAATTAAAAATATAAAAATATAAAATTAGAAGTCCATTCATAAAATAATTTTTGACCAATTACAATCTTACATCACATACCTTTATAAACAAATCCTCACACAAAATTGCATCAAAGCCCTTCTCATCCAAAGCTCCTCCATTATTTAAAGAGAAGAGGGCAATAAAAACTTTCATTAAGTTAAAAATGGTGTGGAGGAAATTTTACCTAGATCTAATCCTCATCCCCCTCACCTTTCTCTTATTCCTCATCTATCATACATGGCTCTGGCACAAGTTTAAGGCGAATCCCCGATGCACCGATATTGGCATGAGCTCTATTGGCCGCCGTTTTTGGGTGCTATCGGTCATAAAGGTAGGCTCATTCATGTTCTTTCAATTAACGCTTTCGTAAAGGTGATCATATCGAGCTAGCATGAGCACTTGTTCGACTCGGTTCAATTCATTCGCAGGCTTCTTAATAAAATGAGGGCTCCTCTACTAAGATCATCATCCAAATCTCCTTTAAAGTAAATTTGAATGATTAATGCATAGATAACATGTAGTTCACCATATAAAAAAAATGATCTTTCATATTTACATGCATGCATAATATTCAAATCTTTAATATTATATATTTTCTAGCATAAATAAAAGACACAATTGTGTGATATTTATGTAAATTTTCTAAAAAATAAATATATTTATTGATGCAGGATAATGAGAAAAAGAGCATAATGGCGGTTCAGACACTACGCAACGCAATCATGGGAGAAACCCTAATGGCTTCAGCGTCAGTCCTGATCTGCACAGGCTTGGCAGCTGTGCTGAGCAGCAATTACATTATGAAAAAACCAATGGAAAACAAGGTTCTGGGAGCTCATGGAGAGTGGGTTTTAGCCATTAAGTTCACCATTATTCTCCTCTTCTTCCTCCTAGCCTTCTTCTCCTACTCCCTCTCCGTTCGTTTCATGAACCAAGTGGGCTTCCTCATAAACGCTGATGGAGAAAGCGATGGAGAACGCTGCATGGATTTGGTGGAGCCTGATTATGTGGTGGGCTTATTGGAGAAGTCCTACGTGCTCAGTATTATGGGGAATAGATTGTTTTATTTAGGGCTTCCGCTTTTGCTGTGGGTGTTTGGTCCCCTTTTGGTGTTTGCTTGCGCTGTGATTATGATAAGTGTGTTTTATAAGTTTGATGTTGTGGAGAGTAAGGGGGATAGAGTGAGGTCTTGTAGGATTTAAGATGTCATGTAAGTTGATGCATGGAAAAATTATTATGTATTATCATTCTTCTTTTTAGGATGGATGTTCGAAATGTTTCGAGTGATCAGAGAAAGGTTGAGAAGGTTATTGTATTGGGTTTGAGTCAGGGTTGACTTTGGATGTAAGGTTGTATATTGGAACATCACAAAAATATATGTTACGTTGTATTTTGTGTATTGTTTGGATGTAATTTTACTTCCTGATTCTGCACGTAATATTCACTTCAATAATGAAGAGTTGTGCTAAAGTTTTGACTCCCCTCCCTCCTCTCTTTCTAGGTATTACTTCTTTCTCTCGTATTCGTTGAGGTACATAATAATTGGCTTTATGAATTCTAGTTAAAGTTGTCAAGATCAAGTAGCAAGGAATTAAGTTCTCATTTGCTTTGTTTAAGATGTCTTAACGTGTGTGAAGAAGTGGTCTTTGCTTGCTTTGTTTAAAATATATTTCGCTTTCATATTTATAAATATAACACCCAAATCTTTAACGTCACATCAAAATTTCACTTTATCAATATTTAAAAGCAAAATACATATTTTTCATGCATAAATTTATGATGTCAAATTATTCGTGTTCGGCTCGCTCGAATTTGGCTCGTGTTCGAAATCGGCTCGTGTTCGAAATGGCTCGTGAACAGTGTGTTCGTGTTCAGCTCGAATAAAATTTTCATGTTCGTGTTCGGCTCGAAAATGGCTCGTTAAAATATAAAATTATTTAATAAATATTTTTTTTTATAAAAAAAATAATAATTTCGTCTAAAAATATTTGAAGGACAAATTTCATGCTAAAATTCAGAAATTTATTAACTTAAAAAATGATGAATTCAAAAAACTTTACAAAATTGATTACAACTGTTTTTTACAAGAATATTAACATTATTAGACAAAAACTTAAAAAATAAGAATCAATTTATTACAAAATTTAAAATGTACAAACTAAAGAGGAGTAAAAAAAAATACAAATAAAATCTTAAAATAAAAATCTAAATCTAAAAAAAATTGTATTGAACATTTAATTTTTCTTATGCTTTACATACAACTCAAATTACTAAAATTAATTTCTGTAAACCAAGAGCTCACACCATTGGAGCAAGAATTGCGGTAGTTCTTTCCCGGCTGTTGTTCTTAAGTTGATGCTTTCTCTCTGCCGTTTTGTTAGTGAAATTCAACATATCCTTCTTGTTAGTGAAATTCAACATATCGTTGCTGAAACTTGAAGTATCAGGAGAAACTGTTAGTCTGACTCCATGAACTGGTGCTGCAGGCATAGCCAGAAACTCCAAAATTCTCTTTTTTCAGATCTTGACTTTGAGCTCCTTGTGATTGGTAAATCAGCTGCATCATTTCATTTATGGCAATCTTTTCATTTCATTAATTAAATAAAATATGAAGAGAAAAAAGAAAGCGAAAGTATAGTTGATTTGTACATCTGATAGTGATTTGGTATAAATAAATATATAGTGGTTTAGGTACATACTGACTTTCTGCGGGTTTGTTGAACCCCCCTAAAGCAAGCCGTTGATATAACATTAGATGTCAAATCAAGGTTAATGTTACAAAGCAAGAATGGTTAATGAGAAATTATAAATGTATTTTCTATAAATAAAAGTCAGCTTTTTAAATTTCAAATATATATATATATATTATTAATTTAATATTTTATTATATCCATTTATTAAACTATGTTAAACAAAGAGTATGTAAAGACTATTTTAAGTGCTTACGTATTTCTTAATATCATCTTTAACTGTTCATTTGACTTTACATATGATTGCGGCCAAGTTGTGGTTAGGTGATAAAGTCAGTTAATTAGTTGACCAAATGCAGTTTTAACATGTAATTAATTAATTGCAGATGTAATCGCTTCGCTGCCATGGTTGACGAGATTGAAGATAGCAGTTGGAGCTGCCAAAGGCCTCGCTTTCCTACATGAGGCTGACAAACCAGTGATTTATCGAGATTTCAAGGCATCTAACATATTATTAGATGAGGTAATTATAATTACTTTAATGATAATGAAATCCAAGTCATAAATAGTTTGTTCCCATTGGCTAGTCTTAAGTCAACGTGCTTGAGTGGATTAGGAAGAGCAGCTGGTCCAATGAGAGTGACACATGCCAGATTAATCAAGGCATTTAAGTTTTAATTAAAGTGCTTTATAACGTCAAATTTGTTTGCTCACAATAATAGCTTTGATCTCACAGCAAATAAATGAAAGGTGGATTTTATTGGTTGTTGTTCTTTGTAGGTCTTAGTTGTTGACCAAAGTTTACTTTTAGCATGTGAAAATAAAAAAAGTTATCAGGTGCGGTGGCCGCGAAAAAATATTACCTCAAGAGTACTGATGCATCAGTACTCCAATAGGGATGTGGCACGTGGAATTATGATGGGACCATTACATACGTGACACCTCTTCATTGGAGTACTGATGCATCAGTACTCCTGAAGAAATATTTTTTCGGTGTCCGCAGCACGTGCAGTCTCCCAATAGGAGGATAGAGAGGTCGGGATCCGCTCTCTCTCTCGCACTCTCTCTCATTCTATTGGGCGTTTGAAATAGTGAAAGGATGGCACACCTTATAATATTTTCGAGGAAATAATAAAGCTTAGAATTTGGTTTGAGTATTAATCATTATTACATGTGTGTTACATTTTCTTAAAATTTTGGTTCAACAGCCGGGGCATTATTTTAAAGCCAAAGTTGACTTAGTATATAAAATACTTTTGTTTAAAGTTCAAAAAAATAAGGTGCATTTACATATATATCATCCAAACATTAATATTTACGTAGACAATACTCAAATCTTTTAACACCGCATCAAAAATATCATTATCACCTATATCTTAAAAATGGATTGCATCTTTTCATGCATAATTTTATCACAATAAACTGTTATAAACATAAATATAAATATGAAAGTTTAGACATTAGATATATAAATTCATAGGAAATGAATGATACGCATGTAAATTTTCCTAAAAATAAACAAGTCTCAAATATTAAAATGTTTAGATCATGCCCTTAAATCAGAAAAAAAATATTACGTGCATTGCACATTAAACATGCAGAGGATGGTTCGAATGTGCCATATGGACTGTTATCCGCATACTTCTGCTTGCCCAAATATGATGAATTCGAGTAGGTGCAAGTTTTAATTCAAAGCTTTTTTTTTTGTTATCTCAATCAAAAGCTTATTATAATTATAAAAATGATTATGAACCCGATTCTAATACAAAATTTGATGTCATGACTCACCAGGACTACACCGCAAAGCTCTCAGATTTCGGTTTAGCGAAGGATGGCCCTGAAGGCGACGAAACGCATATCTCAACACGTGTTATGGGCACTCATGGCTACGCTGCTCCGGAGTACATAATGACTGGTAATAATCTTAATATAAACAAAATTCAATCAACCAAAATAATTTATTTTTCACCACAAACTTATATGC
>NW_018164736.1:157994-228276 GCF_001263595.1 Phalaenopsis equestris | reverse complement strand
CAACCAAGCAAGAATATCGAGCAACCAAGCAAGAATATCGAGCAACCAAGCAAGAATATCGAGCAACCAAGCAAGAGAATCGAACAGTCGAGCCAACGCTGACTATCCGAGGAGAAATAGATGTAGATATTAGCAGAAGAACAAGAAATCAGAGAGCCTTCCGCGATTTTGAGAGGATCAGAGGAGGAGACTTCCGCGATTTTGAGAGGAGGAGCGATTTTGAGATGAGGAGCTCAGGAGCGAAAGACAGCGGCACCCCAAAACTTTCGAGACGGAAATGGGAGCGGATTGTTAGGGTTTTAACTAATATCCTATACATATATAATATTTATATAAGTTATAGTAAATTAGTAATATAATATTCTTAATATTTTTTTATATATTATTATTTATAGGAAAATTTTTTTAAAATATGATAATTTATTTTTTACAAAAAATTAATTAATTATAATTTATAATATTTAATTTTATGAATATGTATTATGTATATTTATATATATTTATTTTCAAGTCAATTCAAGCCGAACACGAGCGAACAAACTTTTGTTCGTGTTCGGCTCGTTTACATTTCGAGTTTAAAAATTTGTTCGTGTTTGACTCGTTAGGCTTAACGAACGAGCCGAACACGAGCTGCTTAACGAGCCGAAAACGAGCTGTTCGCGAACAACGAGCCAAATTGACAGCCCTAATTATAATAAAAATAAATATAAAGATTTAGTTATTATATATGTAAATATATAAATAAGAATTGAGTGGTATGCTAGTATGCAAATTTCTCAATAATATTTTGTTTCGATATTCCTCCTTTGATAGTGTGGCAGCGTTAGTCGGCTCTGTTTTTCCTTTATGATAAAATCCAAACTCCTTCCCCTCACTTTATGGTTAGCAAGCTCAAACTCCCCAACCACCTTCATGTGCATAACCATTCGATCTCGCCTTGCAAGACAGATGCACTGAAGCGGATTGAACCTGTGTATATGTATGTATGTATGTATGCATGCATGCATGCATATATGTATGTGTATGTGTTGGTCGAGAGGGGAGCAACATAAAAATTAAACATTCACATGCATATGTTTTATATTAATATTGTAACCTCCCACTACGAATTCTATGGCCAATTGACACAATAACAACTGCCAACTATGACTTATGTGGACAATTACTATTGCAGCTACCAAATATATAATTTAAACTTTTAAATATCATATGCATCCTCAAAACATTCACCACATTCACACGTCTACTTTTATTTCAATTTCCCCCATAGTCAAATTCTTTCAAGCCAGAGTTGCTTCCAAATAGAAAATGAACTGTCATTTTGCATTTATACCCAAATCTTTTATATCACATAAAAAAATAATCTTCTCATGAGTTTCATATTACCACGACAACTTCCCACTACGACCTTTATATCTAACTGACGCTCTTAAAGCTAACAAATGCAGCTTATGTGGACAGGTACTATTATACAACTTCCCGCTACGATATTTCGCTCTTACAGTTACCAACAGCGTCTATGTGATAAGTCATTATTAGAGCTTTTAACTACAACCTTTGTGATCGACTGATGCTATTACAGTCATCACGTACGACCTTTATGGTAAACTATCGTTAATGCAATCACCTTATACAATCTTTATGACCAACTACTCTCTTTACAACAGCCAATTACGATTTTTTGTGCTAACTATTGTTATTGCAACCAAGAACCACATTCGTTGTAGCTCAATTATGATTATATAGCTAAATTACTATTGTACATGCATAATTATATATATTGTAATTCCAGCATCTCCAATTTTGGAGATGAGTTAATCCATTAATTATCCATGTACTTACAAACACATTATGGATTATTTTTTATTAGATTATGTCCCATAATTTTTTGTTTTATTTTTTTAGAGTCGTTCCACATAAAAAATCTCAGTGTCTCATTCTGCTAATTTTTTCTTCTGTGTATGTGCTGGATCTTCATGCAATGCTAAAACATTTAATATCGCTCTACCATCATGAATCTCATATATATGTATGTGTGTGTGTGTGTGTATTATAAAAGAGCATTATTCGGCTCCTCATTTAATAAAGTAAAGCACAAAACCATGAAAGAGGTCCCACACACACACCCTACAATCCAAAAAAAAGAACAGAAAAAAATGTCCTCTTTCCAAATAAAGAAAAATACAACTCAACACACTCTCAAACACTCCAACAAATTAAAACACCTACAAATCAAAAAGAATCAATCTATGAAAATCATCATGTAAAATTTTAGAAATGAAAGGTGCTCACAGAAAAGATCCCAACTTAGCAGCCCAATTGGCAACAACATTACCATCTCTTATAGTATGAGACCAAATCACATTAAAATCTTTGGCCAGATGAAGAATCCTCTTAACTTGCAAATGTAAACTCGAATGACACACCAAAATAGATCAGCAAATCTTCCAAAGAATAAGAGAATCAGTCTCAACTATAATATTGTGCCAACCCATCTTCCTAACAATCAATAATGCAAATACAATAACATTAGCTTCTGCAGTAATCAGAGAAATTGGAATAGGAGCAACAAAAAAAAATAAATGGTAGAACCACTACAATCCCTACAAACTCCTCCAATACCCGCACCATTCTGCTTCCAACGCCCATCAGAATTAATTTCAATAAAAGGAGCATAAGGCTTATTCCAAACTACTTTACAAAAGGAATGAGAATTAGTAGTAAAACAAAGAGTTTTGTAAGAATGACTTTCACATACACATTGTTAGTATGTTTCATACCATTAAAAGAAAGACTCTTACTTATATAAGAACAAATTTTAGAGAAAATAATCCTAGCAGTAATAGTCTCATCAGGATATCTCATAGAGTTTCTAGAAACTCAAATAAACCAAAGAACAATAAAAGGTATATTATATAAGAAATTATGTCCCTTATCCTTCCAATCATCATAAATAACAGCAATATTAGGATACCTAGAAAAAACATCCCTCCTATCACAAATATAAAAAACACTAGTCCAAATATCCAAAGCAAAAGTACAATCACTAAAAATATGACAAAGAGACTCCTCAGTGTTTATACAGAGAACACACTTAGAAGCAATCATTAAGCCCTTAAGCTTGAGAATATTGTCAGTAAGTATGATCTCATGAAAAACCCTCCAAACAAAAAAAAAATAGAAGGCTTTACCCATTTATTCCAATTCCAACTGAGATCCATTCCCTGATAAGAAAAAAATATGATTAGCAAAGGACTTAGTAATAGAATCACCAAGCTTACTTTTCACCTTGGGAACATCTTTTTTATCAGCCATAATAGGAATTTGAGGGATAAACTTAACATCATTATAATGCACAATAGTAACCACCTGAGACAAATTCCAACTTTGCCCAACCCATAAATCTAAAACCTTCATATTAATATCCTGAGGACCCCCCATAGAAGTCACTAAAAGCACCCTTACCAAGCCATTCCTCATACCAAAAAGCCACATCCTCATTGCCAACATCCCAACATAACATCTCTTCTACTTGAGAAGAGACCTTAAGCATCTCCCTCCAAATAAAAAAATCCTTTTTAGAAAAAGGAAATAGAAAGGGGATGAGAAGTAGAACAATACTTAGCTTGGGGCAAAGAAGCTCAAATAGAACTATCCATTTGAAACCTAAGATAAAGCTTCATATAGTTAATTCTAACAAAATCAATAAGCCCACGAAAACCAAGTCCACCCTTATCAATCGGTTTAAAGAACTTCTCCCAGCTCTTCCAATGAACATTCTTCTTACCAAAACCCTCCTAAAGAAATTTGTTAAACGATATCTTCTCCCAAAGAAATAGAACAATACTTAGCTCGGAGCAGAGAAGCCCAAATAGAATTATCCATTCAAAGCCTAAGCTTACAGACGCTTCACATTAATATTACAACTTCTCATGCATGAGTTTCATATTAATATTACAACTTCTCACTGCGGCCTCTATAGCTAACATACACTCTCAAGACTACAAAATTTAGCTTATGTGGAAAGGTACTACTATACAACTTACCGCTACGATCTCCACGACCAACTGACGCTTTTATAGTTACCAGCCACATATACAACTTTCAACAACAACCTTTTGTGATTGACTAATCCTATTACAGTCATTGCCTACGGCCTTCATGGCCAACTGCCATTATTGCAATCATCACATATAATCTTCATGACCAACTACTAACTTTGTAGCAACCAACTACGATCTTTGTGGCTAACTATTGCTATGAAAACCAAGAACCACATTTGTTATAGTCAAATCTCGGTATCTCCTTCAGCTATTTTTTTCTTATCTGTTTATGTGTTGGATATTCGTGTAACGCTAAAACATTTAACATCATTCTACCATCGTGACTCTTATATATATATATATAGATATATATATATATATGTCTTTAAAGTCACCATAAATGGTATTAATCATATATTTAAAATAGTTATTATTATGAGTATTCATATAAGCATTTTTTACATTTAGTAAATTATTTTATCCATATTTTTTAAATATTGTTTGATGAAATAAGAAAATAGAAAACTTTGATATTTTAAAATTTAATATCACAGATATTGTTTGAAATAATTACAAATGTATTCGGTTTTAGTCAAAGATAATTTATTTAAAAACATAATTTAAATATTTTATACAACGGTCAAAACATTCTTTCAAGCAGGAGTTGGTTTCAAATATTATTTATTTATTTATAAAAGAAATGTGCTAGGACCTATAATGGGAACCGGCTCCATGTGCCTAAATATTCAAGAACCCAAGGACACTGAGGATCAAACCCGTGATCTGAGGGGACTTCCAATGAACCAACTATGGCTTATGTGGACAATTACTATTGCAGCTACCAAATATATAATTTAAACTTTTAAATATCATATGCATCCTCAAAACATTCACCACATTCACACGTCTACTTTTATTTCAATTTCCCCCATAGTCAAATTCTTTCAAGCCAGAGTTGCTTCCAAATAGAAAATGAACTGTCATTTTGCATTTATACCCAAATCTTTTATATCACATAAAAAAATAATCTTCTCATGAGTTTCATATTACCACGACAACTTCCCACTACGACCTTTATAGCTGACAAACACTCTTAAAGCTACCAAATGCAGCTTATGTGGACAGGGACTACTATGCAACTTTCTGCGACCACCTCTATGACCAATTGACGCTCTTACAGTTGCCAACTACGCCTATGTGACAAGTCACTGTTACAGCCTTCAACTAAACATTTGTGATCAACTGACGCCATTGCAGTCATTCCCTACAGATATTGTGGCCAGCTGTCGTTATTGTAGTCATCGTATGCAGTCTACCTGACCAACTACTAACTTTGCAACAATCAACTATTATCTTTGTGGCTAACTATTGCTATTACAACCAAGAACCACATTCGTTGTAGTACAATTATGATTTTTATAGCTAAACTACTATTGTACATGCATAATTATCAATATTATTATTTCATTTTGTCCAATCCAGAAAAAGTGAAACCCCTAATTACCCATGTACCTACAATCACATTATGTTTTTTTTTATTTTATTTTATTTTATTTTATTTTTATTTGGCCTTGTAATTTTTTTAATTTTTCTAGAATTATTCCATGTATAAAATCTCGATATCTCATTCTACTAAATTTTCATATTGGTGTATGCGCTGGCACTTAGTGTAGTGCTAAAACAAAAATACACTATTCTATCGTGAATATATATATATATATATATATACATATATATAACTAATGAAGCATATATAGATTCATCACATCTAACTATATACATAAGCACATGTGTACATGCATTCATACATATAGCTATTATAAGAGCTCACAACCACCCTCATGTGTCTAACTATTATAGGACCGCCGTCACTACCGGCAAATTGGTCAGAAGGGGATTTGAACCCGTGACAGAAAGAATGGTCGGGGCAATTATAAGAGCTCTCAGCCACCCTCATGTGCTTAACTATTCGTGGACCGCTCTCACTACTGGCAAACTGATCAGAAGAGGAATTGAACCCATGACCTGAGGGGACTTGCCACCTTCGAAGAGACTGCGCAGATGAATTCAAGGTAGACGAAGCGTGACGAAGGAACAAACGAAGTAGAGCAAATTTCGAAGGAGCAGGCTGCGATTTATATCCGGCGTACATCGCGACCTATTATTATAACGATTGATATCATATATATATATATATATATATATATATATATATATATAGAGTTGTGATACGTGGTATTAATCACATATTTAAAATGTTATTATTATGAGTATTACTATAAGCATTTTTGACATTTATTAAATTATTTAAAACTAATTATCCATATATTTTAAATATTTTATGATGAAATAAAAAAAATTGAAAACTTAAATATTATAAAATTTAATATCACAGATATTATTTGAAATAATTAAAAATGTATTCGGTTTTAGTAAAAGATAATTTATTTAAAAACATAATTTAATCTCTTAAATATTTTATGGAACGTCAAAACATTCTTTCAAGCTGGAGTTGCTTCCAAATAAGAGTCAACGTTTACCTCTTCTTTTGCCACTCGTCAACAATCCATCTCCAGCCATATCTTTTTTTTTTTCCTCAATCCTCAGGTGCTTTTATCATATATATCTATAAATCTACAAAGATAGAAGGCTCGGGAAGAAGATACGGACAATCAAGCGTAGTCTTCAACGATCATTTCCAGATGAATATTGGCGAAGGAAACACCTTATTGGAATAATCAACAGAAGACGCCAAGAGAAAATCCCATAAGTAGGTAATCAAACTTCGGGATGATCAATGGTGAGCGCAATTTTGGACTATATATCAATTGAATCAATGCTTGTCAGACAATCCACAACTCTCATCGATCAAGTCGGTTCACAGCATTATTCTATGCAAATAACTCTGTAATCACCAAAAACCCTCCTAAAAAGATAATAATGAGGAGCTAAAATATACTTTTGGAACATTGATACCAAAACCTATAAATAGGGTACAAATCATGAATAAAAAACATCATTTTTGGTCTACTGTTCTCTCTATCTCTTAATCACTTCCTGAAAAAAGCATTTCATTCCTTGGTTGTGTTTCCTGAATATTTTTAGATTTAACAAGATATATATATATAGGCACATACACACAGCTCAATTCCTGTATAATTACGTAGCTAATACATAAACTTTGCCTTTCTCGTTTATACCATATATCCAAATCTTTCATATCACACAAAAAATACACCTTCTAATGCATAGGTAAGACAGTATAAATATGTAAAAATTGTATGTTAAGCATTAGATATGTAAATACATATGAATTGAGTGGTATGCATGTAAATCTTCGTATAAGATTTATAAATACATAAGAATTGAGTGGTATGCGTGTAATTAAATCTTCCAAAGTTTTTCAAATAAAATATTAATGCCCTAGAATAAGATCAGCAGTGTGAATAATGGTACCAAATAAAAGCAATTGTTGTTAAATTAAATTAGTAATATAAGCTGGTTAAAAACATTGTAAAGCATGTAACTAGCTTCCAACTAAGATCTTTATGACCAATTAATACTATTGCAGTCATCAACTACAGTCTTTTTGATAAACTAAGCCAACTATAGCATCCAACAAAGACATTTATGACCAACTAATATTATTACACTCACCAACTACGACATTGTTAACCAATTGTGTTATTACAACTATCAAGCTACGACATGTGACCAACTACGACATATGTGGCTAACCACTATAGTAGTTTCTAACTATAGACTTTGTGGTCAACTGAAACTACTGCAGCTACCAACTATGACCTATGCAAATAATTACGTTTCATGTGGCCAACTGCAACTGCAGCTTCAAATTATGATCTTTGTGGCCAACTGATACTATTGTAGCTATTAACTATGACTTATGTGATCAACTATGACCCATATACATAAATATATTGAGTTTCATTTAATGATCATTTATTTAAATGCATAATTTAAAGTTTTAAATATTTTATACAACGTCAATAATGCACACATGTACTTTCATTTCAATTTTGACCATTGTCACTTTCTTTCAAGCCGGAGTTGTTTCCAAATAAGAAGTTAAGGACAATCTCTTGTTTTGCCACTCGTCAACATGATATAGATATATAAACAAAGATCAAATTGATATTTGGTCTAGTGGGGGCACCAAATATCGATTCCCTCATATTAGGGACTTATGCCAGAGGTCACACCAATTAGCCAGGTCTTTCGCACACACATGCATATATATATATATATATGGAATTTACACATTTATACCCCTTAATTCTTATATATTTACATATCTAATACGCAAGGTTTACCTTTTGCATTTATTCTCTCATCTCTTATACCACATAAAAAATAAACCTTCCAATGCATAGGTTTCATCTCACAGATATAGCTTTCCACTACGGACTTTATGGCCAACTGATATTCTTACAACTACGGACTTTATGGCCAACTGATATTCTTACAACTACGGACTTTATGGCCAACTGATATTCTTACAACTATAAACTGTGGCCTATGTGAATGCTCCAACGTCTCACTACGGCCTCTATGACCAACCGAAAAACCGAAGCTCTTGCAGTTACCAATTATGACCTATGTGACCAGTAACTATTACAACCTTCAATCATGACCTTTGTGATCGACTGAAAGAATCGAAGTCATCACCTACGACCTTATGTGAAACTGCCGCTATTACAACCACCGTATACAACTTTTATGTCCAACTATTGCCTTTGTTGTAATGAACAATGATCTTTGTTAGTGACTATTGCTATTAAAGTTAAGAATTATATTCGTTGTTGCTCAATTATGTCTATTATAGCTAAACTGATATTGTACAAACATAATTATCAGTATTGTAATTTCATTTTCAAATTCAGCATATTCTTAAAATCCCCTTTGGCACAATCAGCCTCACAGTCGGCTTTAAGGAGGTGATTCTCGAATTATTAGACACATTAGTAGTGGTTGCAGACTCATATAATATCCTTTGACCATTACAATCACATGAAATTATATATATATATATATATATATAATTCTTATTATGAGTATTCCTATAAGCATTTTTTATATTTATTAAATTATTTTCAAATTAATTATCCATTGTTTAAATATTTTATGGTGATATAAAAATTTAAAATCTTAAATATTTTAAGATTTAATATCATATTTTTTGAAATAATCACAAAAAAAATATGGTTTAAGTGGAAGATAATTTATTTAAATACATAATTTAAACTTCTGAATATTTTATACATGAAAAAACATTTTTTCAAGCTGGCGTTGTGTCCAAACCGCACGTGCTTTTATCACATTATGTGACCAGTAACTATTACAACCTTCAATCATGACATTTGTGATCGACTGACAGAATCCAGATGCGATTCCTAGTTAGAAACCCTACCCTAGTCCTGTCCTACCTACTCAAAACAAAACCTAACTGACTTGTTTTTTTCAAAACTACAATCAAAGCTGTGCGAGAATCACTATTGAGTGCCATCCCTCCCAACTCTTATAGGTATGCCTTAGTGGCGAAAGAGTCTTCCCCGACTCTCAAGTGAGTGAGTAGATAAAGAGAGGGGGCATCCCTTTCAGATGGATAGAATCGTCTGCTGTTAGAGATTCCATTAGATCTTTCCGACTTCAAGATAGATAGCGGATGTGCCATTGAGAAGGATCTAGGAGCTTCTTATTTTGAGTAAGGAAGAGTTCTGTCTTGACTCTCGGGAAGTCTAATCGCCTTTCTAGTTGTTGGCTCTTTCCCGTGCACAAGTCAAGTTTCACTCAGTAAAATGGCATATAGCGGGATGGTTCTATTTCGTGTCAAGAATATCAGAGCCGCGAACGAAGATCGTGCTAAGCGGCATCAGAAGTGCTTCTTTCTCTCAGGCAGGCCGAATCATATACACTTTCGAATTAGGAGAGGCTCTTTAGGTCTTCACTGTCATAAGGACAAATCCTAGGCATCTCTTCAATGATGTCCGGTATCCAATGCCTTGAAATTGAAAGAATAGCATAATGACCTCTTTTCAGTTTTCTATGGATGATGTAGGAGAGAGAATCAAACGGAGAGTGTAATCGTCTTCATCATGTGGTCGGCCGGCAGCAGTGATTTTTCTTTTTTTTTTTATCAGAGGCGCTAGAAACTCATTGACTCTTTTCTTTCAAAAGAAAAATGGGACAGCATCGGTCTTTTGAAAGATGAAAGAAAGAACGGGGTCAAAAATGTTTTTGTTCAAATATATATATATATCTAGACATACATAATGCATACATACGTACATACAAAACATATACATACATACATACATACACACGACCATACATATATAAAAATATATGTGTGCCCGGCTATTTACATATATATACTACTCAATTTCTATATATTTACATATTAATCCATAAACTTTGTTTTTTGCATACCATCCAAATATTTCATATCACATAAAAAATACAGCTTCTCATATATATAGATATATATAAAAAAAAAATGGCAGAAGGCTATTAGACTAGCCCCGGTCATCCCTAAGTGTGTTAAATATTCGAGTACCACACCCTACACACAAGGGAATTCGAACTAGTGATCTGAGGTGACTTACGATCTTCAAAGAGGTTGCTCCACCAACAAGGCACGACCCCACACTATATCTATATAGATATTACATCTTTGTGTGTGTGTGTGTGTGCAAATTGAAGTTTAAGTATTAGATATGTATACATACATAATAAAATAAAGTTAAGTGTTGCTGAGATAAAATGCTTTGGTGGATGAGTGGCTTGACACTGAGAGACAAAATTTGAAATAAATATATCCAGGATATGGCTAGTGTAGCTTCACGGGTGGACAAAATTAGAGTCATCTTAAATGCTTTGGTCACATTAAACGTCAACTATCTGATGTTCTTTTTAGAAGAATAAAAGTTTTAGATTACATTCATGTTAAGAAAGACAGACATGGAATTAAAAATCTTGGGCATATATTATAAAAAATGAACTTAATAATGAAAATACGACACCCAATAAATAGTAATGGAGAAAAATGATTCATGTAACCAACCCTAATTAGTGGGATAAAGACTTGTTATTGTTGTTGTATGCTAACGAGGTTCTAAAAATTTTAAATAACAAAAAGATGGAACAAATGCACTTAGGCTCTAAAGATTTTTAATAATGAAAAGTCAATTTTTTTTAGAAGTTCCATGTAGGGCTGTCAAAGCGGCTCGTTGTTTCCGAATAGCTCATGTTCGGCTCGTTAAGAAGCTCGTGTTCTACTAGTTAATTTCGTTCGATAAGTTAATGAGCCGAACACGAACTAAGCTGTGTTCGTTTGTGTTCGGCTCGAAATACTATTCATCAAGTTTATATATATATGTATATATATAAAGTAGTTTTTTTAAAAAAATCTAATTCACTACAACACTACAAAGATTTTTAATCAATTAAAATATTGTAATCAATTAAAATATTGATATTATTAAATTAGATTCAAATGATGTTTTAATATAAAAAATAATTTTTAAATCTTACTCAAACGTTTATTGTCTTATGGCTACATGAATAGGGTTGTTAAAAGGACTCAAGCGGGACCCAACAAAACAAGCCGAACACGAACACACTTTTTGAGCTCGAAATATAAACGAGCCGAACACGAGCGGCTCGTTTACACCCCTAGTTCCATGTTTTGATTTTACTTATTATAATTTTATTGAAAAAAAAAACACTTAATATTCTGCAGCTCGACACGTGGTCTAATACGAGGAGAGAGTTTTCTATTCAGCCCCCTTGAAATTAACTAAATTGTTATTGTGCATTTAAGTAAAACTGTAAAGGTGTTAAACGTAAAAGAGCATTTGAGTGCCTAATTGACGTAGGAAAGCAATGCCGACAAAAAGAGCTCTTTCATAACCTTTATTCCCAACCAGCTCACTTTCTCCTGTTGTTTTCTAGGGGCGGTGGGATCCGAATCACCCTCCATTCGTTATTTAAAAATTACAATAATACCCATTTTCTCTCCACATTATATATATATATAAATATAAGATTTTCATACATATCATAAAATTCTTATATATTACATATCTAACACCTAAATTAGAACATGAATGATTTCAATGCATTTACATACATGCTACACTATTCCTTATGTATTTACACGTATTAACACCTAAATCTTTAAAATTGCATTTAAAATACCATGGTTACAATTTTTTTAAAAAGTGAAATTCATATTTTCATATGTTGTTTAATGTAACCGAAATGTTATAAATGTAAATATGAAAGTATAGATGCAAGATATGTAAATACATAATAATTGTTGGTACTTATGTAAATTTCACTTTTTTATATCTATTTGATATTATGTTGTCCAATAAATCTTACATGTACTTTATCTACATCATTTTATCAAAGGCATCATTAACATGAGTATGAATAAGAGGGATTTACATACATAGTTTAAACACTAATGTGTATTTACATATCTAAAACTTAAATTTTTATATTTATTTATTTAACACCATAATATTGAAATAACATAAATATATAAAAATTTAAATGCTATATATATAAATACATTAAAAAGTAATGACATGTATGCAAAATTTTTTATTAAATATTTATAATTATATTAGCCAATGCCAACAAATACTCATGAGTTATTAAGACAAAACTAACCAATCACTTCATCCACCTTTGTGTATAGATGTATAGTAATTGGACCACACTATTCTACATAAAGCTATGTTAAATGATTATTATATTAGGTTTGTTTGAGTCTCTATCATCATATTTAATGATAAATTTTAAATAATAGCTATAGTTTATTATAAAATTATATTATTTGGATTTTAACTTATTAGTGGGGGGATTTTCAGTATGTTTGGAGAGTTTATGTAGACATCATTTGAGAAATTAATAAATCGTAATTAATTATTTATCACATTATTATTATTTTTTATTTTTATCCTCACTCTCCTTATAGTTTACTTTTATCACTAGTATTTTTTGCATGGTGATAAGATTTTCATAACAATCTTGTGGAAATGATGTATAAATAAATTTTGATTTATTTATAACACTGTGATTTATCCTTAACATCTCCCACTCTTAATTTATATTAAATTTATGAACTAGTAGTTATGGTGTTGAAACCTAAATACAATCTTTATGCTTCAATTGCTAAAAACATTATGGTCACATTTTCTTATGTGTGTGTTCAAATTGTTGATGGATCAACTATATTTGATTAAGTTTGTGAGCCTCAATGATAACATAAGAAAGCTAAAAATTCACTATGATTATAAACATTTTCATTATATTGGTTGTAGCTTCTAAACCCCATCAATGAGTCCAACAATTAATGCTATGCTCGTGTTATACCCACCTCTTAGAGGCTATAATAGAAGTCCAAGGCAAAGGGCTAAGAGGCCTCTAGACCAATCGTTTATGAGACTTGCCATCCCCCACCCATTTGATAACCTAATTATTAACTTAAATATTATATATGGATTTACTATCACTGTTAAGCCATTATTTATCACCATCACTTATATACACATTAACTGAAGCTCTATTAATATTTAATACAACACTCTCCTAACCAATGTTGTAATGCAATTTGTCAGTCACCCCCTTCCAAGTGCTCCTCTATCCATATTCTTACCTTATCAAGCTCTATAAAAAGTTAGGTCATTCTATGAAATGGATAAATTTCCTTACTAAAAAAATACCACTGGCACTTATGATCTCAACCTTATTTATATCTTAAAAAATATGATCATAGATGTTGCCATATGGATCATTTTTTATTTTGTTAATGCCCATCAACATTTTTTCATTATGAATAATTATAACTAATTTCATTTTTCTTGAACTAGTTTCATTTAGATCAAATGGTGCAATACCAAGTTTTCTCTCAACTTTGAGATTTTATAAAAAATTCTTATTTAAGGTACTTTATTATATGACTCTCTAATTTATTTTGGTTCACTACAAACTTTTAAGCCAATTTTTTTATTAAATAGCATCTTTTTTAGATTCTCCTATACATCGTTGTTCTTCATCTAATAATTCCTGGTTTGTTATGGGATATTATTTAATTTGTTGCAGATTTTAATATACAAAATGGGGTTACTATATTTATATTTAAAAATAATTAACTACAATAATACATTTTGAAGTCGACTTAATTGATCTCCCTTCCAACATGCTACATATACTTGGTCTAATTGTTAACCAAAGAACCAAATCCATATAAAACTTAATAGGGTCCTTAGTAACTAGGCTTAGATTGATATTTTTTCCTTTCATTTTTATAAACTACTCCCCCTTCTTTCCTCTAACACCTTCCCCATTATTATTGTAACATCTTCCCCAAACCCTTCTCTATAGCACAAGGTCTTATCAGGACTATTAAAATTCAGTTCTCTTTTTTTTTTATATATGTAAATGTCTAGCTAGTTAAGGGTTATTTTCCATGGGGACCCACTTTTATCCATTTGTAGCAAGCTTAATTGTCTTAAAAAGCACATTAAAAAGCAACATGGGGCTTTTCTTAAGGGCATTTTTACTTCCCTAAAGAGCTTTGTCATTGAATAAACTAAACTCATCTAATGCTTAACTCAATCCTGAAACATAGCTTTAAATCATCTTATTATTAAAATAAACTAAATTTCTCAAATTTTCTAGCTCTAAAACTGCTCAGACATTTAAATATGCTAATCTGAAGGATAACTAGTTGAGAAGATGAACATGGATTAATATTTGTTAGAATTCAAGGTTGTATAAATTCAAATTTTATTAAAGAGATATTGTCTTTTAGCGTTAACTTACCCTCTCATAATGATTCTATTAATGCAGTCATTATTTACTCCATAGGCTATTCAGTCTCTTCATTGCCTACACACATTCTTACTGGTAATCAAGCGCTCCTTATATGTTATGTAGAATAGTCTTATTATTAATTAATTCATTAAAAATTTCTTGTTTTAGCTATTAGAAATTCAACTCTTGAACTTGATGATTTTACCTTTTAATTTCTTTCATTCTCTTTAAACATGATTTGAGATGTTGTACGCATGCCACAATAAAACATCATTTCACATGTAAGAAGCTTTATAACTATATTAAGGCTATTGATACTACCTTAATCTCAAATTCTTCTCATGATGATGATATTGCTAACTTCAGGCATATTCTCTATGTAATACTCTATGAAAAGATCATGTTGACCTTCTTCCTAACAAATTAAGTGAGGTTACACCTTTTATTACTTTTTATGCAAAAATGGGCTTATCGTATAATATAATATCTAAAGATAATATACTTCTTGTGAATAAGAATCTTAATAAATTTAGCTCCAAGAATGTCTGCAAGGCCTTTTACACCAAATTAAAAATCTAAAAGTCTTTGATACTATTCATAAAGTATTTATTATTAGCAAGCAACTTCTTAAAAGTTCTCTCCATCTCTTTATCTCTTAGATTGAAGCATGTATTAATGATGTTATATTGGAAAGGTTTTTAAACTCCTTAGTTAGGTTGGGGTGAGGCTTCTCACTTTTTTCTTATTTTGCATCATTATGGAAGACCTCTTTATGAAGTAAAAATGTTTACATTCCTTTATTATCTAATTTTTCTGAGATCAACATCACTTTTTATCATTTGTTCTTTCATGATTATACGCTTACCTTCAGGCTGACCACCACTTATAATCATCTTGTGTTAAAAACATTTTCCATTCCTTTCATTAAGCCTCCATTTTCTCTATCAATGATATAAAAAGTTTTACTTGCTTCTCCAATACCACACTAATGCTTAAGTATAAAAAGTTTTACTTGCTTCTCCAATACCACACTAAATGCTTAAGTACTTAATGATCTCAAGGGTTTCACCCTTTCTCATGACATTTTCTTTTACCTAAGTAACCCTATTGCTACTACTAAAATTAAGATGTCCTATTTTAAACCCTAGGTCAACAATGTTAGAAAAATTCTAGCTAGATAAAAAAGCCACAAATCTTTCACTTTTCACAACTTATTGCCTACTTAAGTTTGTTGTATTTAATATTGTTGCTTATTGGACGAGTGCTAATTTATTTCCCAAATGATTTATTAAGATTCTATATAATAACTTCATTAAGCTCTTTTATCATGAGATTATTAATGGTAAGAACTTGCACAAGCCTTTTTAGGATTTAATTGGAATTCACTTAGATGTAAATGTGGATTAAAATTATATCTTGGATTTCATCTCTAAGCAGTTTATGTGCAAATTTATTTGGAGACACTGACACTTTAGCAAGCCACTTGCTAATCAATTTTTTTGGAAAATATACTTCAATTTGAAGAAACATGTTTTTCCTCATGACTTTATGTTTTAGAAAAGGATTTTTAAAATTGCTAAGAAATTTTCACCCCCATCTCTCAAATTGTTGTGATGCAGTTTGATAGATCCCTCCATTAAGAAGTTTTATGATGTCTTGCATTAGATCTTAATATATTGTGACAATGCTCAAACCCAACTTACAGAAACCATGAAGTTTTGGCAAAAACCTAGGTAAGGAGAAATAATTAAATATAGAGAATTAAATAAGTTATTCGGATGTAACCATTTGATCATATGTTTATACGATTATTATGTGTTATAGAAAGGGTAATATTTGAATCTAATAAATGAAGGCATGACATATAAATTATAGACAGTGACATACATAAAGATATATATATATATATATATATATATATATATATGTGTGTGTGTGTGTGTGTGTGTATGTATATACATGGAGAAGTTGTCACTCTATATATATATATATATATGTATGTATATACATGGAGAAGTTGTCACTTGTGGATATATGAGCTTCTCTTAAGCTCTCAAATGAGTACTTATAAGGTGAGTGAATATAGTGCACACTCAGTGAGTTTGCTATAAGCTTAAAACTTTTGATCAGGGCAAGTGTCTTCTCAGTTTGAATTTTTAGAATTAGGTGAGTGATCCCTGAAATCATACCATATGCATTAGACAAGTGACTTTTAAATTTGAGCGAGTGATGTTAAGAGTCTCATTACCCATATTACTAAAAAGTTCACTTGATATCCCTAGTTTTAACCTATAGTACATAGTTGGGTAATCACTTCCTCCTCTTATTTTGATGATAAGACATGTTGTTCCCAATTTGACATTGAAGTTGCTATGAGCTAGTCTATATATTTACTTAGCTTGTCATTTATGATGATTCAAAAGTGGCCAACGCTCTTATTACATTAATTTCTTAATTATGTGTGTTTTATGTCATTCTCATAATAAAAGTATCATCCAATCCTACCTATCACATTTTTATTATAACGACATGCTTTGGACTGTCATCTTTCTTATTAGCCACTCATTTTTACAAAAGAAAAAAAAAAACAATAAAAAATAACATATTTTGGACAGGAGAAACATCTATTTAGATGTTCAAAATTTATGTATCATATCTATTCATTATATGGTGTACGTCATTTTAGCAGAAAAAAGAATTATGGATTTAAGAATAATACTTTTATAATAGTAGTTGCAATTTTCAAGGTAACAACCATTGACGAGAAGGTGACAAGTGAGAAAAAACAATTTGGATATGTTTGAACATTTTCAAAGAGATCTTTTAATTATGGGTGATTTGCTGTAAAATTCCATTAATATTTATTATCTATCTCTATTCTTTTGATTTTTTTACTTGGCCAATGGTGAATAGGTCTCTAGTTTTGACTCAACCCTTAGACAACATCTGCTCTTCACGTAGCCTTTTATCTTCAAGATCCTATTGATGCAATCAACCAAAGCTCTACGTTGTGTTTGACTTTTGATTGGCACATCGTTTTCTTGCTAATTCATGTCATCTTAATTAATTTATGCAATCATTTAGATTAAAGGCCTTGAGTTGCTTGGGCTTTGGCTTATAATTGTATCATTAATTATTCGTCTTCTGTTTAGTTTCTCTGCTATGAGATCAATTTTCACTTTTTTTTAAATCTTCAAGTCATGCAAGATTTATTTTTTTTCTTATTTTTCTCTTCCTATTTTATAGCATCATTGTATTTTTTTTATATTATAGTATAAATTGAGCTTAAAAGAAAAAAAATTTTTTTTATATTATAGTATAAATTGAGCTTAAAAGGAAAAAAAAATTTGCAAAAGTACTCTTTGTTCATCTAAGCAAAATTCCATAAAATGGCATTTTAAGTAATTAAACAAAAGAGCATGCCCAATCATTTTTGAACCAGTTCCTTTCCCACCGTCCTATTGCTCCTGTCTCTGTTTGCTCTGTTCTTTCCCTCGCCATTAAAGAAAAGGATCAAGAAGGGATAGGATGGAGAGTAGAAGAGCTCCGCGTGGGACGACGAAGGATCGGAAACCATCTCTCTTGAAGTGGGGAGAAGCATGAAGAGGAGTGCATCAGACTGGGATCTCGACGAGTTCCTGCCGGAGCTTCTTAGGCCGGTGGAGCTGCCGCCATCGCATGACGATGTTCGGCGGAGCCCGTCGGATACACCAGAGGGGCTACTCATCCGCTGGTCGACGTCGAAGATCATGGACGGTGTCGGCGACAGTGGAGGCGATGATGGAAACATCGCTGACGTATTTGGTTGCTTCAGCGATCAAGTAAGTTGGGCCGTTTTTCTTTTTAAGTCTTGTGCAGGTTTTCTTTTTCGTTTTTTCTCTGATCGATCAAGGGTATAAAAAGTTGCGGGAAGATTGCTCATACGACTTCAGTCAGCTTTGAGATTGGTAGTAAGGTTCACGGGAATCGGCATTAGTGATGATCTTATGTTTTACACCGATTTGAACGGGAGCGACCTTTCGATTTTTGCCGTGCATAAGATTGATTTTTATTTTTTTCACACACACACACACACACACACACACACACACACACACACACACACACACACACACACACACATATAATTTACCTTATAGAAACTCCATATTCAGCAATTAATCTTACTGGAGGCAAGCGTGGAAATTGTTTCTGTAGTAATCAACTGAAATGAATTCAGTGAAAAGAAAGAGAAGGAAGTAGACGATATATTAAGGAAACTATGTTGCTTTAAGCAATTTTGCTTTATTCAAAAGATAACAATTTATGATGAGACTTTTCCGTGATCACTATTGCGTGGCTCTTCATGGAATAGTCTTTGAAGCTTCGGGCAGCTATTGTACCACAAGTGCTAGGCGGATGACAACGATCTCTTAAGAGTTCTTGCACCAAGAGATTTATTTAATCAATCATATATTTTAACGCAATTTTTTCTCATATCTCATCATCTAAATATTTGGATTAGAAACTTAATGATCTAATTTTTTGATCATCCAAACTTCATTTTGAACAAACTTAGGGAATAGAGTAAATTTAATTCAAGCATGGAAGAAAAACAGAAGTAAACGTAGATAAACTAATATACTTTTAATATAATAGAGGCTTACCTAATTGATGGTTGTGTCATACTGCCATCACTGCATATTTCACTATGATTTTGTCGTGCAGATTACGTATGCAATTCATCTAATATAATATAAAAATAACGTCCACTCTTTATAAAGGAAACTTAGAGCAGTTGAAGCAACAACAACAACAATAACAAACTTTTATCCCACTACGTGGGGTCAGCTACATATATCCTTTTTCTCCATTATTTTCTATTGAGCATCATATTTTCATTTAATTCTAATAAATCAAGATCATTTTTAGACAACATGCCAGAGTTTTTTTAGGTCTACCTCTAACTTTTTTTAATACAAGTCAAATATTAAACATCTACTCTCCTAATTGGGTCATTAGATGGTCGACATTAATGTTGGGATGTTATGTGGAGCTGAAGCACCAAAGGTAACAGAGCAACCGACACATATGTGCTCACTTGTGAGTGCAGAGACAGTAAGACCGACGTGGCCACTCATAAGTGGGTGGCCGTAATGTTGGCGCCTATGCGCCAACTATTGGGCACATATGTGCCCCTTATACTAGCGCTCGACAAAATCATTGGCTCTTATGCACCAATTCCGGGCGCATAGGTGCCAAGAGCAGTTGACATACAAACCTTTTTGGTTTAAGCCGATTTCGAGCAGCGTAAGGTTAATCTTCCTCTGGCATTCTTCGAAAAGTATTCCGGTGAAGGTGAGAAGGGTCGAAGAGGTGGATTTTGGTTATTCAGCGTGATTTTTGTGTCGGATCGGGGAGGGAAGATTGTCGAGCACGTCTTGTAGGTTTCTTTATGTAAAGAGGAAACTAGTGTGAGTTCTTTGTAAAAACTTTATGAATTTCATAGTAGTTGGTAGTTGCTCTGTGTTTTTTTCACATAAATTATTCTGTGCTTTTCTGATTGCTTTTATTGTGCTTCTAATCATAATTTCGTTTCGATTTTCTCGAATTTTGTGTCATCTCGTTATTTTGCGGTAGTTTAGTTTCTAATTGATCCTAAGTCCCGGTAAGTTGGGAATTACTCCTATTTGGAATTTCCTATCAGTTAATGTGACCAAATCATCTAAGGAGACTTTCTAATCTTTTATGTTGCTAGAGCTACAAGTCAGGCCAGTTGAAGATTGAATAAAAGTTTCAAATCGTTAAAAATGAATTAAACTGTAAGTTAAATCCATAACCCATTTGTGTAGTGTTCTTCATTTATAGTGAAAAAACTAGACTTCACAACTCAAATTATAGTCTAAATAGTGTAGTTCGATGATATAAAGCCAACGGTATGAAAATGCCTTGATATGAGTTCAAGTGGGCCTAAACAAAACATTTGAATTTGTAGCTTTGAACACCTTATAAAGCCATTTGAGGGATCACATGCCCTCCGGACTTAAGATCGCCTAATTTCACGATTATTAAGGTAATGTGATGTTAAAAAATATCAAATAGTCAAAAGGGGATTGATTCACACAATTCAATAATGTCTTGATTCCTAATAAAAATTACCAATATGCCCCCTCAAAAAGTTTATATATAGTTATTGTTTCTGCATATTCAAAGGAAATCTTTTGGGTGGCTAATTTGTCGGAGAATTTTAGAGCATCAAACAATATTTGGAACCTTACCTAACCAATTTTAAAAATTTGCTTACCAAATTTCTTTTCTACTTTCTTGATCGCTTAACCATACCTCTAACTAGAAGAACAACCACACCAACCTTCTTTCCAGTGCTTGACTTATAGTGACGTTCATCGTCAACTTATAGTAACATCCTCCATCACTCATTCATTGTCCTTCCTTGTCTACTAACATCGAAGTCCACCATCAAATGATGTCGATATCCACAATCTTTCACTACTTTTCAACCTTCTCTGCTCCACTCGTAGGGGACCAAATCAAAGTTTATTCCTTGTAAATGTGTACTCCAACACTAGTAAGGTTTGTCATTGTAATCATTAACTTACATAATGCATGTGTTTTAACTAAGCTAATTCTGAAGGCCTTTTTTATTTCGAATTTTCTTTTTCTTGGTAAAAGTTGTATGCTTCTTTACAGAATTGAACTCCTTCAACATTCATGACTAAGTTTTCTTATTCAAATATAAACTAGATAGCAGTCTGAAATGATATAAAGTAATTTTCGTAGCAAATGATTATACTCAACACAATGGAATTGACCACTAAGAAATATTTATTTCTGTTGCTAATTTGATAACAACTGACATTTTAATATTTGCTTCTAATTTTTGAAGGTTCATCTAACAATATGATGTGAAAATGGTTTTTTTGCATGGGAATGTTAAAGAGGTTTATATGGATTATCCATCAGGATTTAACAGCTCCTTCACAAAATATAAGGTATACAGATTAAAAAAGCAATTATAGGGTCTTGAACAATCCTGATGGGCGTGGTTTGGCAGGCATACGAAAGATACATATTGAATGAGGAGATTATTCACTATTCATAAAGCATTATATTGACAAAAAATTTCAATTCTTATTCTATATATTAATGATATAATTATTACAGACGATGACATTTAATGAAATGAATTACTATGGAAAAAAATTATTACAAAGCTTGAAATCGAATAACTCATTAAGCTGAAATATTTCCTCCGAATAAAAGTGACTCAATTAGCAAAAAAATTGTTACCTCTCAACATAAGTATTTTGATTGAAAAGATTGAATGAAAGGCTCTAATATATCTTATATATAAGTATTTCGTTTACATGATTGAATGCTTCTTTTACTGTTGAACATATAAAACATGTTCCTTATTTAAAGAAAATAAATGAAATTTCATATATTGTTGTTATTAATGATCATATTTACAAGATTGAATTCTTCCTTTTTTTTTTGTTGAAATCAGGATGCCCCGAGTGGTCACTCTCCCGGTGGTCCATTAACAGGAAGCCAAATATGGTCTCAGAACCATGCTACATTGCATTCCAGTATTACTGCCACCATTGATTCTCAATCCTCCATATGTGGTATAATTTTTTTTATGGAAGATTTGCATACATACCGCTCAATTCCAATGTATTTATATATCTAACACCAAAACTTCAATTTTTGCATGCACACACCACCTTACGTATGAATGAAAAGGCATATTTCACTTTTAGAAGTTAAAATGATGGTATTTTTTATGTAATGTGAAGGATTTGGTTGGTATAAATGTAAAATGTAAAATTTAGATTCTAGATATTTAAATACATAGGAATTGGGTGCTATGTATCTAAATGCCCCTTTTTAATTTCCTCTCCTCCACTAAGAGACTGTTTTGTGCACTTGTGCATAAATGCTTCATTTAAAGTCCTCTCATTACAGTCTATTAGTTGTTGATATGCCTGGTTTCCCAGTTTTAGTTACTGCATACTCGAATATTTTATGCTTTCTAAGGACATTTACATACATACCACACAATTCTCATATATTTACCTAACACCTAAACATTCATATTTACATGCATACCACACATATGTTTAATATCACATCAAAAATACCACAATCACAATCTTCTTAAAGTCCAATACACCTTTTCATGCATAGGTTTATGACACCGAAGTGTTATAAATTTAAATATCAAACTATGTATGTAAATAATATATGTGACATGTATGTAAATGCAAAAGAATTATGTGGCATGTATGTAAATTTCCCTTTCTATAGTACAGGGACCTCGACAATTATTAGTCTCTCTTTTTTGACAGTTGGGAGTCCAACTTCCTCTCTTTTGCCTAAAAGTACAGAAAACCAAACCCTAGGAGGATCAAGTGGATCAGACCAGTCAGATGAAGACTCTTTGGAGACAGAAGCAGGAGCTTATGAGCATGGTACAAACACTACTGATTTAAAGCGCATGAGAAGGTAGAAATAAAATCTGTAAGATTTACTTATATACCACTCAATTCTTATGTATTTACATTTCTAACACCCAAACTTCAAGTTTTACATACGTGCCACCTTACAAATACATGAAAAGTTGTATTTTACTTTTTAAAAGTTAAAATGATGATATTTTTAATGTGTTATGAATGATTTGGTTTGTATAAATGTAAAAAAGTAAAGTTTAGGTGTAGATATGTAAATTCATAGGAATTGCGTGGTATTTATGTAAATGCTGCATAAATTTTTGTTTTATTTCTAATGTAGCCCGATGTAGTAAGATATTCATTCTTTTCTTTTGAGCTAGGGAAGAAAAAGAGATTAATCTTGTCTATCAGAATCCTTTGAAATGAAATGTTACATTATTTTCTGGTTTATTCCTCTTGTTTTAATGTAAATGTAGAGTGGAATTTGCCAAATTTGCTGAGCGGTAAACAAAAGCTGCCATTCAAATGCTAAAATTGGTCATGAGAATACAAAGAAAATATAGGATTAGTTTGGATTCTATCAATATTTTGATATTTTGCATGGGATGCAGTGTTTTGAACTCTAAATTGAATCATCGGAATAGAAAAATATATATCATCAAGGCCCGAGTCATTGAATTAACTCACTCTCAGCCCTTTTCAGTTACTACATGATGGTTGTGTTTCAATAATAGAAAATTTTGCAGCATTTATGCTAGGGAATTTCCATAATAGGTTCCAATTAATAGATGGCCTTGCTGCTCTTCCAGGATGGTGTCTAACCGTGAGTCGGCCAGACGATCAAGAAAGAGAAAGCAGGCTCATTTGGCTGATCTAGAACTGCAAGTGAGTTTTTCAAAGAATTTCTGAATTCTTACTATGATTAGTATATTTACCTTATATTTCTAATTAATGAATTTAAGAATAACAGTTTAATATTATTTTTACTCTATTTTTAATTTACATCTTGTTGGAATAAGCACATTAATGATTGTATTTGAAGTTTTCTTTATTTTTAAAATCATATTTAATAGTGATGTTTATAAAACTATCATCTGTTCATGGAGAGAAGTGAAAAAAAACATATAAGAGAAAAATCAATTAAGTTTTGAATGCTTATGCTTTGATTAGTGAGTCCATTTTGATAATGATTTGGAAAACCTTTCTCTAATGATTACAGTCTCTTTGATTTTCTTTTAAATGGCTCACTTCCTTAGCATTGATTAAGTAATGGTTAGATAAGTTTTTCTTTTTCTTCCAACAACTCAAGCAATGTTACGCAAACACACACATCATACATACATACGTACGTACGATACACGCACACACACACATACATACAGACTCACGCACGCGCATACAAGGCTAAACCAACATTATTTTTTAGAGTGGGCAAAATAATCAGAAAATGTCTTTTTTTTTTTAAGTCTTGTGCAAAAATATATCCAGGTGGGTTGGGGGGGTTGGAAAATTACTAAATCTTCTCTACTACATCAAGAAAAAATATTAAATTTTATTATTTATATAGGGAAATCTCAAATTTTCCTGCAAATTTTATGTTTCTACACCTTTATTTGGCATGATTTTCTGTTATTTCTCTTTTTATCAGATTGAAGAAACTATATTTCCCCTTAAATTTGATTACCTCTTCGTCTTTCCCTTTCTCTTTCCATAGATCAGTGACTAGTTTTAGTACAAGGAAAGAACTTACTGGTAGGTATGGCAAGAAGAGTTTTGAGAAATTGATGCTGGTAAAAATAAGAGATATGTATGAGTTTCACTTAAAATTTAGAATGAAAAATACGGACTATTCAATTTATTTTTTTTAAAAAAACTTTCTTAATATTCCAAAATGAGATATATAAAAGAACATTTGTTTTAAATACATGAGTATAATATGTATATCTTATTTTTTGAAGTTATAAAATTCATTTATCGTTTGTGCTTTTTAAAAGTTACTGAAAATGGATGGTTTTTAATAAATTGAATGATCTGTATGTGTGTATATTATATATTATAATATCTCAATTTATGGTGAGTTTATCCATCACTCTTTCTGGATTGGGAATTTTATCTGAACGCCAGAACACGTACCAATATACATACTAAAATTCAGGCTTTATGCTTCCGCATATTTTGCTTTTGATTGATAAATGCTACAGCTGAGCCAATATTTTGCTTTTGATTGATAAATGCTACAGCTGAGCCAAATTCAGTAACAATGTTTTCATGTTGAACTTAACAAATATGTTCTGAAAAATAATAATATCTAGTTTGATTGTTCTGTCTATTGTAGTTATAAATTAGCTTTGGCTTTAAGCTCTACAAAATCTTTAAAATTTTCAAACGTAGTAATTTCAACTTCACACAAATTGAATGAAAAATAAATTAAGAAAAGTGTCAAAAGACTCTTTATAATGGGTCATTTTTAACCTCAGAGTTTATATAAGTGCTGATTGAGTACTTAGAATCTCTTAATGCAGGCTAAAATAGTCCCACTTTGAAGCAATATTAAGAAAGCATGTGAACTATCTCGACACTTCTATTATCACAAAGACTAAAATGGCCTCATGGAAATAGTCAAGGGACTATTCTGGCTCTTTACTCGAACTAAGGGTTCGGTTTGGGCAGCCTGTGCTTTTCCAGATAAGCGATAAGCCACTTATCTGGAAACGCGGACAACCGGGTTCGACATGCGTTCCACATTTAGTATAAAAAACCAACTACGTTTTTGGATAAGCTACTCAAACGCAGTTTCCAACCGGTGAGGCGGCATTTTCAAAATGCTGCCTAGCGGATAAGCTGCCCCAAACGATGCCTAAATTATATATTTTCTTTCTACAATCAAGTAAATGAGCCCCAATATGGTGCTTCAGACTGAACAGCAGCATTCTTGGTTGATTAATCAGGTTGATCAACTCAGGGGAGAAAATGCCTCTCTATACAAACAACTGACAGATGCAAGCCAACATTTCACTGAATCAGTTACAGATAACCGGATTCTCAAGTCTAGTGTAGATGCCTTAAGAGTAAAGGTAAGCTTAAAATTTCAAAATCATCCTAAATCTTTTGATTATTTTTGCTTATCATTAATTGTTGTGGATGGAAGCTTCAATGATACCTGTAAATTATGTTAGGAGCAATTTTTTTACAGTTTTATTTTACAAGTCATTGTCATATTTATGTTTGTCTACAACTTTTTTGTCGCTAAGTAGTGTTTTATAAGGGAGATTTACATGCATACCTCTCATTCCTATGTATTTACATATTAATTTAACACCTAAATTTCAACTTTTACATGCATGCCACCTTATCTATGCATGAGAAGGTGTATTTCACCTTTTAGAAGTTAAGATGGTGGTATTTTTTGTGTGATATGAAAGATTGAGGTAGTGTAAATGTAAAAAATAAAATTTAGGTGTTAAATATGTAAATACATAGGAATCGGGTGCTATGTATCTGTTACCCCTTTCTATAATTAAATATGTTAATGTGGCAGGTTGGCAGCTATAAAATACTTGATTTCTTAAACTAGTTTTACTGGCCTCTTTAGCTGTCCCAAAAACGTACTTTTAGGTTCATTTGGAGTAGTTTTTTTATAACTTTGCTTTCCATACACCTGTTTATTTTTATTTTCTCATTATTTCTTATAATTTTGGAGCATTTATTTACTTACCACCCAATTCCTATGAATTTGCACATAGAACGCCTGAATTTTACTCTTTACATTTATACCACCTAAATCTGTCATCAGATAAAAAATATCATTATTTAATTTTTAAAAAGTGAAATGCACCTTCCATGCATAGGGTGGTATAAATGTAAATAAATAGGAATGGAGTGGTATGTATGTAAATTTCCCAAATTTTTTTATGGTGAGAAGCTCTTTTTTATAATCAAATGTGCGACAGCATGTTAATTATAAAAAAAACCTGTTATTCAACTTTTCTCAAAAGTTGAAAATTATATAATACCCACATCAATCTTTTCCCTCAACCACTTTTACAAATAACAACTATTTCAAACATACCTTAAGGGGCTGTTTCGCCATAATTCATATTTACTTCAAATAGGATTTAAAATATTCGACAAATTCGGATTTATATTGACGGAGATGGTGCTTGCAGCACGACGGAATAAATCTTTAAATCTGCCTTGCAATCAGATTAAGTATATCTGGATTTATGCTGTAAAAGAGATGGAACACGAGAAAATTCAATTTAATGGAGCGTTGGATTTAATTTTTATTTGTATTTTTTGGTGTTTGGCTAGATTTATGTTAAATTCATGACTAAATCCTAAAAAATATGGTACCAAACACCCGTTAAAACTACTTGTATCAACCAGATACCAATGAGCGTTGGATTTAATTTTTATTTGTATTTTTTGGTCTTTGGCTAGATTTATGTTAAGTTCATGGTTAAATCCTATTAAAAATATGTTACCAAACACCCGTTAAAACTACATGTATCAACCAGATACAAAACAAACACTGATCCTCCATTTTCTATTGCTTCCAGATGAATATGGCCGAGGAATTGGTCACCAGAGGCTCCTTAACATGCAGCCTCGATCATCTTCTTCAAACCACCATTAATTCCTCCCACTTACCAAACACTCGTCAATTCTCGCCTGTTATCGAATTTCCGGAAAATGACGGTTTCTTCGTGGACTCATCGCTGGCTGCTCAAGCTCAGAACATCGATGTACACGTGGCTGGGGCGAAGAATGGAAGTCTAAGAAGCCAGAGTCCACCATTGCCAAGCCTCACAACCATAAATAATCTGCAGAGCAGAGTTAATGGTGACATTTCAAGCTGTGGATCTGATATCTGGCCTTGGGACTCCAATGCTAATGTTATTTCTAAGCAGCAGTAGCTTTACAGACTGCTGCTTCGCAATCAATACTTTTAAGGTCATGTTTGCCATTTTATAAGGTTTATTATGCAAAAACTTATAATAATAGAACTTATTTCTATCTTATTTCTGCTGTTGTTGCGGTCACAATCTGTAGTGATCGTGATAGTTAATGATGATAAGCTTTCTGGTTCTATTTTATTTTGGTATATTCATCTTCTTTCTTTCATCGTATGTGTAAAATGTTTTAGATTTTTACATGCCAACCATACAAAAAGCATAATATAACATTTTAAACATCAAAATTTTAAATATAACATTTTAACCATCTAAAACCTTAAATATAACATTTTAACCACCCAAAATCTTCATCAGTGGTTCTCATGAGTGGGTTTAGGATATGTGTATCAAGTTATTATACATGGAATGGTGTATTTTTTTATTAAAAATTTAAATAATAGTAATTTTTATGTGATTTGAAAGGTTTAATTGATAATTATGTTTCAAATTAAAAGATTAAACATGACATTTTAACCACCAAAACTTAAAAAATTATATTTTGAATGATTTATATGCAAAAACTCATAAAATAATAAAGATCACGATTTATTTAAATCAAAAATGAATTTCATAATAATAATATAAATTGTATTAAAATAAGTTTTGAAAATCTTATAAAAATATAACCGTCGGCCCATAGTCTCACCTACTTTTCAACTATCCACTTCAAATCGTCAACTCTCACCGTACGATCTCCATCAAGCGGTCCAAAATGCTCTGCCTCTATCGACATGTTATCATTCCAAGTAGTTCGGATCGATTCTGGTCACCATACGCAAGGTTCGAAGAATCGCAACCGTCACTATTAACGGCCAACGGCCATGATCTCACAATATTTTCCAAAAGCCGGTCAAAGGTAATTCAACCGCCACGTGTCGGTCAGCATCTTGAGTTAACAAAAAAATAAAAAAATCACAATCCTATTAAGTCCATCTACCTCCCATCCGCTCCCGCTCTGTCTTGTCCTCGCATTCGACTGGCGTAGGGCGGCAGAGAAAATCAGGTTAAGTTCGGAATCGAGAGGAGAAAAAGTTGCGATTCAATGGGGGTTCTGAAGTTTTTGGTGATTTCGGTTCTTTTCGCGATGATGATAGCTGGGATCAGATCGGAGGATGAGGCGACGGTTAATCATGTGGATGATGCTGTAGGAGCCGAGGAGTCGGATTCAGTTCTTAAGATTGAGATCGAGCAGCTCAGGTCGAAGATCACTTCTCTAGGTGTGTTTTGGTATTGTCTGGTTTTGGTTTTTAACGGGTTTTGCTTTGGATTTTGCTTTGGGGTTTACTAATGATAATTCGTCTTACGGTCGTAGCGCCTTGCATTTAGGTTATAGGAGTGGGGATTTTATTTTATATTATTTTTTTGGTGAATAATGGCTACGACAGAGAACTGTGTGAGGTTTTTTTTTTTTTTTTTTGTAAAAAAATTATTGGTGGAAGTGGGTGATTGCTTGGCGATGAATATGTTGCCGGCGACGGGTATTTTATGAGATTTTGCAAATTTGATATGATTTGGGATGCTAAAGTTTATTTTATTGTTGTTTATGATTTTCTTGAAGAGTCTTCAACTTTGGAGAAAGCGAAGGAGTTGAAAAACAAGGATGAGAAGATTGAACAGTTGGAGAGGGAAATTGAGGAGAAGTCGTCTATTGTCGCGTCGCTGCAGAGTGAGGTAGAACTATTACAGGTGAGCTCGTGAAGGGATTTTGGTATGATCAGCTAGGAGTTAGATTTTATTTTATTTTATGTTTTTTTTTATAATTTGGGTACGATGAGGAATGAATAGCTGTGTGATGATCTCCTCCTGCAGAAAAAGGGGGCTGTGGATGCAGAGGAATTAGTGGGAAAAGCCCGTGCACATTCCAATGAACTTGAGAAGAAGGTTGGGAGAAAGATAACTGTTTTGGTTTAGGGTTTAGATATGTTTCTAGCTTTGATACATCTTGATTAACATTTTGGGCAGATTGAGAAGCTTAAAAATGAACTATTGGAGCAAGTTAATAAAAAAGATGCCTTGGAAAGGCGAACTATGGAAGCAGAAGAGAAGGTGCAGGAACTGCATGTGAAATTGGAAAATGTAAGCTCCAGAACTATTTACTGTGTTTTAATGTTTTTATATTGGTTTTTTTAGGTTGCTATGGCTTTATTCCTCTCCTAAAAAGGAGTTCCTTAATCTCGTCCAATTTGCTTTTATAATTGAAGTAGATGCAAAGCTTGCTCTGTTAAACTATTAAAATGTAGCTGTTAGTCATACTAACTAGTAAACCTCATGAGAAATCGATCTTATTGTTTGTAATCTTGTACACTGCAAATTTATTCACTAGTTTTTACAGTTTTTATAATGTTTTTCATTCAGATTTTATGATGAAGTGTGTATATCACGGGTGACCTCTTATGCTCACTCTATAGTGTCATTTTCCAAATTTATTTAGGTAAGTTATGTCAGGACCGACTCGGTAAACTTGAAATTACTAAGGCGGGAACTGACAGACGGACAGAGGAAATCTATCTAACAGTTTCATTTCATCACAAACATAAAAATCCAAAACAAAAAAAAAGCGCATTTTTATTTTTAACTTTATATTTACAACAGATGTTCATATTTAAACATTTACATTTAAACATTGAATAAACTAAATCACAATACCTATTAACTTGCGCTCAACGATGCCTGTACTTGTGCTCCCAAGGGTCCATCTAATCTATAATTGGTTTTTTTGTAAAAATATTAGAAACTATGGTTTGAGTTAAAACAATTCAGTAGATAAATTTTTCTAAATTACAGTAATTCTCATTTTAAAATATTTTGCAAAAAAAACAGTAAAAAAGAGCAGTAAAATAAATAATTTCATTTTTTTCATTAATTTAGGTTGCATTTTTATAATTGGGAGTCACTGTCTAAACACATATTTTATAAAAATATATGTTTAACTTTTTCCAACCCATCATAAAGTTAGACAATCATTTTCATTTCATTTTGTGAACGGGTAAAATACATTCCCCCGCTAGTATCATCCAGGAGTGACTCCCATATGCATACATATATTATATTTTATTTATTTTTATCTTGCAATTTACATTTAAAAAATGTTACATTTAACATTTAAAATGAAATATGAACTTTTGCATGTAAAAAATAAAAAATGCATAAATAAACATAATTATTGTAAAATAGAAAAAACTTATTACCCACCTCAGCGATGTCGTCGGCTATCATTTTTTTCAGTCAGTCTAAACTTTTGGGTGCACCTATAATAACAAATTAAATTTAAATAATTTCTTATTCAGTGCTAATCATTTTTTTAGTCTAGATTTTCTACCATTATTGTCATAATATATTTATTTAATTAGATTTTTAGTTACTTATATAAATATTTATACATATATATGAATTATTTAAACATGTATGCATATAAATGTAGAAATTTCCAAATGACATTTTAGTTAAAGCTTCTAACATTTTCCTTTTTGCATACCTAACATAATAACAATTTTATTATAACTATATTTTAAATTCAAAATTCTTAACCTCATTATAACATGACTTAATAAGAAATTAATAATTCGTTATTGAAATTGAGTTTTATGTTTGAAGTTGTCTTCCCCCTTTTTACCTCAGTTTTGTCGAAACCCTAAAATTGTAAGAGTCAACATTAAGATTTATATCTCATAATTTAATTTAAATCACTTAACATTAATAATTAAATAATTTACTCTTTTACCTCTTTAATTAAAATCTCTATCTGCCCTAATATCATTGTAATGAGCAATAAGGCTCGGTCAAGCCTTACTCCACACAAATGGAGCTCCCGCAAGACCTTTTTTCCTTAAGCTCTCGGTCGAGCTTCAGACTAGCCGCTTGAGCCTCCTTTGCACGCAGAAGGCCCTCTCTAGCGAGTCCTTCCTCTGCAAGCCGCACGAGCTCGCCTTCCTCTTATGCGGCTCGGTTAGGGCACAGGAAGAGTCGTGTCCATCGTCTCAAGCCAGCAGGAAGATTTTTCACGAGCGGTTCCTTCTCCCCAAGCTCTCGATTTGATGAAATAGGTGAGGAAACACTAATCTTCTCCTTCCTCTTCTTGCTGCTCGCGACAGGCAACTGTGGCCGCTCAGACTTCTTCTCTTCAATTCGATTGTGCTCACCGGATGGAAACGGCCAGATGAGTAACTTCCCTTCTCCTTTATCTCCTCTTCTTTCTCCTCTCAATCACTCCTCTCTTCTCCTTATATTCTTCTCCTTCTTCTACCACACTCTCTCGCTCTCTCAGTCTCCCCTTGTTTCTCTCATGCCTGCTGAGTGTGGGTTTGAATGGGAGGAGATGAGGGGAGCCATAATTTGACTCTCTCATGGGCGTCGGCTTCTTCGCTCGAACGAGTTGTTACCCGCGATAATTTTTATTTTTTCTTCTGTCATTTAATTTAAAATTTTAATCATTGTTATTATTATTATTATTATTATTACAATCTCCCCTTTTTATAAAAATATTGTCATCAAAATTTAATGTGCAAGAATATTGTTCGTAGCTTAACTGCAAAGGTACGGTTGTTTTTCTCTCATTTCTGATTCCTTCTCCCATGTAGCATCTTTTTCAGTCCCGTGCTTTCATAATACACAAACAAAATGAATCTCTCTACACTTGAGTTGCTTCACATCATAATCTATAATTCTTTTTTGCTCATCCACAAATTTCAAGTCAGGTTGAATATTAATAAGATCTGTAACAAGTTTGCTAGCCGCATCAGAAATATATTTCCGAAGCAAGAAGATATGAAACGCATTATGTACCTCGTACATGTGTCGGTAGTGCAAGCCTGTATGTCACTTTCCTAATCTTTTCCACAATTTAATACGGACCAACATGTCCTATACTCAATTTGCCTGACTTTCCAAACTTCTTAACACCCTTCATCGGACTGACCTTTAAAAGACAAATTCTCCAACTTCAAATTCTACCGGTCACTGCTTAGCATCATAATACTTTCTCTGTCTATATCAGACTGCTCTCAGTTTGTCACGAATCAGTTGGATTTTCTCAATTGCTTCATCAACTAAATCAACACCAATTAATTTTCTTTCTTCAGTTTCTGCCCAGCAAAGAGGTGTCTTGCATTTTCTTTCATAAAGGGCCTCATATGGAGCCATGCCAATACTACTTTGGAAATTGTTTTTGTGGGCAAACTTTATTAAATGTATGTGCATTTTCCAATTTTCACCAAAATCAAGAACAAAAAGTCTAATTAAGCTTCCAATATTTGGATCGTTCTCTCTGATTGACCGTCTGTTTGGGGATGAAAAGTTTTATTGAATGTAGTTGAGTGTCCAAAGCCTTTTGAACTTTTTCCCACAGTCTGGATGTGAATCTACCATCTTGATCTGAAATAATAGAATTTGAGACTCCATTTACTCGTATAGTTGCATCAACATAAATTCTGGCAAACTCGCCCACAAAATTTATTTGTCTGATAGACAAGAAATGTGCAGTCTTGGTCAGACGATCAATAATCATCTATACAATATCAGGACCCTGCCTTGATCTCGGTAAACCCATCACAAAGTCCATAGCAATTCCTCCCATTTCCACTCTTGTATAGGCAACGGTTGTCATAACCCACTAGGCTTCTGATGTTCAGTCTTAACCATCTGACGAGTATGACACCTTGCTACAAACTCAGCTACACTTTGCTTCAATCATGGCCACCAAAATAAACTCTTAATCTCCTGATACATTTTATTGTTTCATGGTTGTACAGTATATTCCGAATATTGTGACTCTTGCAGGATTTTTTTGCGTAAATCATTCACATTAGGAATACAAATTCTACCATTGTACTTCAACAGCTTTTCTTCATCGATCTCATATTTCTCCAATTGCTCTGCATTTACCTGGTCGTATATTTTTCGAAACTCTGCATCATGCGGCAATGCATCTCGTATTCTGTCCTTCAAAGTTGGTTGAATGAATATCTGATTTAATAGAGCAGAACCTTCATCATTTGGCGTCATTACTGATAACTGTAAATGCTTCATATCTTTATTTAGCTCTTCTTGTTGTGTAATTGACCAGTTAGCACTTTCACTTACTTTCCTGCTAATGCGTCTGCTAAAACATTTGCTTTTTCCTGATGATATTGTATATCCAGATCATAATATTTGATAAGTTCACACTATCTTCTTTACCTCAAATTCAATTCCTTCTGTGTGAATATACTTCAAATTTTAGTGATCAGTGAATATTTTACACCTTACCTCATATAAATAAATCTTCCATATCTTCAAAGCAAATACAACTGTTGCAAGCTCAAACTCATGTGTCAGATAATTATTCTCATGATTCTTTGATTGTATAGAGGCATAAGCAATTACTTCCTCATGTTGCATAAGGGCACGCCTAAGTCCCATTAAAGATGCATCACTGTAGGTCTTGAAGCCTTCTGTTCCTGAGGGGATAGTCAATCCTGGAGTTGTCATCAAACACATCTTTAACTTCTAGAAAGCTTCCTCACGGTAATCTATCCATTCAAATTTCACAGTATTCTGAGTCAATCTGGGCAAGACATTGCGATCTGCGAGGACCCTTCAACAAATCTCCTGTAATTACTTGTCGGACCTAATAAATTTCGAACTTTTATAACAGTGGTTGGTCTGGGCCAATCAACTATCGCTTTAACCTTGTTTTAGTCTACTGTGATACCTTCACTGCTTATGATATGCCCCAAAAATGTTATGCTTTTCAACTATAATTCATACTTTGACAACTTAGCATACAATTTATTCTCCTTCAATGTTTGCACAGAACAATGTGAAGATGATCTGCGTGATGAATCTTATAACTGGAATAGATTAATATGTCATCGATGAAGACTATCACAAATCTATCCAGAAATGGTTTAAAGATTCTGCTCATCAGGTCCATAAAGATTGCAGGTGCATTTTACAACCCAAAAGGCATTACAAAAAGTTCATAAAGTTGTCTTTGCGATATCATCTTCTTTAATTCTCAATTGGTGATAACCTGAGTTCAGATCAATCTTGGAAAACACTGAAACTCCTTCTAACTTATCAAAAAGAACACCGATCATTGGTAGATGATACTTGTTCTTGATTGTGGGCTTGTCTAATTCTCGGTAATCAATGCCAAACTTTAAGTTCTAATCTTTCTTCTTAACAAAAAGCACTGAAGCTCTCTAAGGGGAAATGCTTAACCTGATGAATCCCTTCTCCAATAAGTTTTGCGGTTGTCTCTTCAATGCTTGTAGCTTCTTGATTGTCATTCTATAAGATGCTTTCGCTACTGGTTCTGTACGACTGCACCTGATATTAAATTGATAGAAAAATCTATCTCTCTTTCTGGAGGCAAACTTGATTAATCATCTAAGAAGACTTTTGGATACTTCTTCACTATCGGTATATCCTCTAACTTCTTTGTGTCTTTCATAATATCTATGACTTTAGCTAAAAAACCTTGATACATGTTTGCTAACAATTTTCATGCCTTTAAATTGAATATTATCATATACATGACTTCTCGATCACTCACAATGTTGAAATTTTCTTCTCCAGAGATATTGAATTTAACTATCTTTTTAGTGCAATCAATAGTTGTGAAATGATTGAATAGTCAATCCATCCCTAGGATCGCTTCGAGTTCAGTGAGTAGTAGCACTACCAAATGCGCCTTGAAGCTTCTATCGCATATGGTCAGATTTACACTAACTTCTATCAACAATATGCAAAACCCGTTAGGTAGAAGAACTGACAAGACATTGAGCATTCTGAAAGCTTCCAATCCTTCAGAGTTCACAACTCTTCAGAGATAAATGAATGCGATGCACCAGTATCAATTAAAGTTCGGATCAATATATTTTGAATAAATATAAAACCTATAATAAATGAGAATATAAAAATCTCGCAATATAGATAAAGATTTGACAGATTTGTTGAGATAAATAAATACTTGTAATGAAGTCTGGTGAATCCTCTGCTTCCTACTGAGTCAGTGCATAAACTCTAAGCTGCACAGCTTGACGGATCTGACTTGGAGTTGGAGCTGATCCTGATGACTCAGCTGCCCTTTGTCTACTGAAAGTCTTTTGTGTAGGTGGAGCACTAACTCTGACATCAACTTGAGGTCTCTAGCCTAAGGTAGGGCACGATCTCGCCATGTGCCCGAGCTGATGACACTAAAAACAGTGTTGGTGTCCGACAAGCACTCCCCGCTTTGCCTTTCACACTTGGCACGAGTAAACATAATACTACTGCTGTTGTTGTCAGTGTCACTATCAGTACCATTACGGCTGGGTTGAGGCTTCTTAATACTTGACTACCCATGCTAGACAAACTGTTTGTCTGTACCAATCTAGACTTGCCATCTCTTCCCATCTTCTGGAACTCTCTACGCCTCTATGTAATCATTAAATCAATCTCTATCCTCCTCGTCTTCTCTAGAATAATTGAGTAATCCTCAATGCTAAGAGGGATTAAAGGTTGTCGAATGACATCCTTCAATCCACAGAGAAATCAGTGACACTTTTCTTCAGCATTTGGGATCAATTACGGCACATACCTGAACAACACCGTGAATTCAACCTCATACTGCACAAGGGATCGATCTCCCTACACCAGTCTGATAAACAGATCCTTCAAGCCTTGTAGTTAGCACCATGAATTCAGTCTTATAAATATTTTCAATCGTTATTATTTGCGTCCTTGGCTAAAAGCTTATATTCAAGTTTTGTAGTTAGCATCCTTATAGTTATCATGCAAAAACGAAGACGCATGTGTCTTGCATTAATTTTTTTTAGTTCATTTCATTTTTTTTCTTTCAATTCACGACTAATATAATTTCTCAAACACCACAAAAATTTTTATTTCAAGTCCATGAAATTTTCAATCGGCTGCTACTAAAATATAACTTTGTAGAATTTGTTTGTTCACACGTTTGTTACGACAAAGATTATTCACTACGATAGTGCTCAGTCAGTAGTATATTTTGGGCGCTGCAGATAAAGCCTTTTTAACTTAAATTTCTGTATGTGGTACTTTTAACTTGCAAAAAGGAAAACCTTTGACTAGTAATCAATGTTTCAGTTTTTTTTTTATTTTTTAGTTTTTTTTTTTATTTTTTTTAATTTCTTTTCGCTGTTCTCATTCATGAGTTGTAAATCTATAACAAGTTAATAAAATGCTCCTCTTATGCTCATGCTTATTTTCAATTCTATTTGAAAACTTGTTTGCCTTGCAACGTTTCCATCCTTATTTATGTTCATGCTGATTATTTAACTCCCCGCCTCTCTGCTAGCTTGAGAAGATAAATGTTGAGCAGAAGCTTAAAATTCAGAAAACAGAACGAGCTATTAAAGTAGTTGAGGTTTGTTTATACCTATTCTTGAATGTGATGATATAACTTTTTTTTTGTTAATTAATTAATTCTTATATAATATCTCCTCAATAAACTTGTTAGGAAGAGCTGATGAAGGCGCAATTGGAGCAAATTTCCAAGTCAAAAGACTTAAAAGAGGTGAGATTGTGCAAGACGCTTTCATTATATATTTGGTGTGTTTGTCAACATATGACGATTAAAATTTATTTTCTTGTTAAATGTTCTATTTTTGTCATTTTCATATTTTCTTGGGACTTTTTGCAATTTAAATTATTAATTTTTTTAATTTGGCTAGATAATCTAATGTGGTTTTGATTAATACTCATTTCTTTTAAGGCTCACATGGAGTTGATATTTTAAAACTTCAATCACATATTATATATATTCAATATTTTTATTGCTTTTGATGTTTAAGAAATATAAGTCTTTTACCAATTATCATTAATATGTTCAATTTTTTTAATGCTTTTGATGTTTAAGAAATATAAGTCTTTTACCAATTATCATTTGCCTCATCTATAACTAGGAAACATTGTATGATAGTCACATAAAAAAAAATTTTTAGGGTCTCCTATATTAGTTAAAATCAGTGTTATCAAAGCGTGAAGCACAAAGTGCAATATGATGCACAAGACTTTATTTTTACTTGAAAGCGCAAAGCATAGAGCCAAGTAGACTTTTATTAACCAAAACACTAATAGGTCAAATAAAACTATTAATATATAAACACGTTAATTAACAATTATAAAATATAAAGTATGACTTGAAAGTTAATATAAAATATAAAAAAATACGATGCAATACTTATTTTCAAGGCAAACATTGAAGGTGAACTTACGAAATTAAAATTTCAAATAATTTCTAATAGTTTTCTACAATAATTAAAAACCTAAAAATTACAAAAAGAATTATAAATCAAAATAAAATCTAAATTTAAAGCATAAATAAAGTAATGAAGTCTTAAGTTTCATAAAACAAACCAAATTAATTTAGAAACCCTTTATTCCCTCTTGTTAAATTGTGAATTGGACTGACCATTTTGTTTAAACACTTCGAAGCGCGCTTCAGCGAAACGAAGCAGGCGTATCGTGCTTCGCTTTGCTTTGCACATGAAGCGCGCTTTTAAAAATATTGATTAAAATTTTCCCCTTTGGTTGCATGCATCCCCTTAATCTAGTTCTATTCCACTTGAATTGTTGTTAGTAATGTCATCTTTCTCAAAGCTAGATTCTCGATTATGCTGACATACAATCAATCTTTCTTACCACAATCACGACTTTTGCATTATTTACACAACCCTTTCGTGAGTTCTACTTGTTTTTGTAGGCATCTTCAAGAGTTTAGCAACAATCCCACTTAATATTTGTTGCTACTTCATGTCCTTGCAAGTTTCCTTTGATCTCTTTCAACACCATCCACATCATGTTTGGGTTCTCTGTGAGCAATTTCAGCATTGTTATCATTTTGCGAGATTTGTGTGCAATTCATGTGTCATGAAGCTTTGAGCGAGAAATATCTTCCTTTCATTTTTGTAAATGTTTTTTAAGCATTATGCAAACTTATCTAATGTTGAACCAAGATGATTAGGGATAACTGATAGATGTGTTATGACAACTTTTTAAATTTTTTATTTCTCTAGTTTTTTATGCCTGTTTGATGTTTCTTTGAGTATGGTATAAGTGCAACTATGTATTTTTGGGGACGTCTTCTTCTTACATCAATATGAGGAATGTTTTTTTTTTAAATTGTTGACAGCTTACCTTGTTTCTTTGTCTATGTAATTTGATGTTGGTTTTTGCTCGTGAATGCTTTTAGTTAAAACTGCTTCATCTGGAATTTTTTTTTTATTGTTTTGTGAATCTTAACTGAAGCATGGATTTTTTATTTTTCAAGATTCTGATAGAATTTTCTCAATCTGAACGATTATTAAATTCTCATTTGGAGTGGATTTTTTTTGGTATTTTTTGACTTGCATCAAAAGAGAATAAATGATTCTTTTAAGTTTTATTTGGTGGGTCTTTATATTATGACTTGTGATTTTATGTGCATGATCCGTTGCTCTTCATCCCAGTTTTCATTATCAAGCCATAATCGTTAAGATATCATCAAAAGAAAAGGGATTCTTTACATGGGAATAATTAATTGTTATTAACAAGAGTGATACTGACGTGGTTCATATTGGTTCTTGATGGTTATTTAAAATTAGGATTTCTAAATAGAAATTTGATAGGATTTTTAGTTAAATTTTATGTTGTTACTGTGACTTCGATAGATGAGAGGCATTGAGGAGATAGAGAGGATCAAGGATTGACATTTGAGATATTTCATATGAGGCAGGGGCGTTGGAAGTGTAAAACGAACTGAAATGGTTTTGAAGAGTGTTTGTAGTTGAACGAATGCTTGAAATTTGGAGTAGGAAGGATAGATAATTATTTGGGAAGTTATTATGCGCTCTATTACAGAACTTTATTAAGTAAATGGGTGAATAAAGGATGAAGGTAGGTCTTTTTATATGGCTATCTATAAAAACTAGCACACTTTCCCTAAACCCTAAGAGTAGGTGTGAATTCTCCCAATTTTTGACCGACCATACGATCTTTGATATAAATAGGAAATTTATTATGCGCTCTATCTGTATTAAGTAAATGGGAGTATAAAAGCTTTGATATAAATAGGAAATTTATTATGCGCTCTATTATGAAACTGTATTAAGTAAATGGGAGTATAAAAAGATAAAGGTAGGTTCTTTTATATGATTATCTGTGAAAAACCTGCCGGTTTATATCTTGTACAAGGCTCAGTTCATATCTATTGGAGCACAACCAAACCATTATACTTGGCGCAAAGTATTGTAATGGTAGCTTGTTTTATGTACAATCTTTGCACCCTCTTGATTTATTTTTTCCCTCCTCTGTATTGCTGGTATAAAACTTCTGCATGACCAGGTTAACATTGGCCATGCAAAAATTTTAACGGCAGTATGTCAACCTCAACTTTTTTCTTTGGAACATTTATCAATATATCTGTAAGAATTATGGTTTCAGCCTCCGCTGTACGGCTTTGGAAGCTGTAACTTAACCAGCAATTATTCTTTGATATAGGTTCATGGAGCTTGGCTGCCACCTTGGCTTTCAAATCATATAGTTCGTTGTCAGGTAAACTGCTTTATCTGATAGTAGATTCTGTCTTTTGCCAACTCTTTTCTTAATATATGTTTTATGCCCCTCACAGGAAATTGTAGCAGTACACTGGAGTGAGCATGGGGAATCTACTTTTAATGTTTTAGTTCAAAAGGTGCCTGATTATCGACCAATGAAAATATTTTAAAACCTAGAAAGCTTTTGGAGATTTTAAGCTGAGATATATTTGTATAGATTGTTTTTATTTTTTTAACTTTTTCAGATTTCAAAGAAATCAGACCAGGCACAGAAGTGGGTTAAGCCACATTTGGAAACTGCAAAAACAGTATGTAGAGGAATAATTCGTTTATTTTTTTTTTTAATGATGTCTATCAGCTGTATTATCATTCATATTAAAGCTTTCATCCCAACCTGCTGATAAATGGCTTGTGTTGTTTAAGCTACTGCTTCACAAATTAAGAGGTCATTTGGGATTACATTTATTTTTATTTTCTATTTTTGTTTTTATTTTGTTTTGTTTATGTCTTAATTTGAATTAAAACATGTTTGGTATGTTTGGTTAAGAAATTATTATTTTTAAATGTCCAAAATAACTAAAAGTTATTTTGAGTGTTTTTAAGGATATATTTATCTATTTTCAGAAACAAAATATAAAAGCATATAAAAATCACACTAAACAAAAATATTTTAAAAAACAAAAGAAAAAAGCAAAAACAAAAAACAAAATTGATGCCGAACAGCCCTAGCCTTTTACGTGCTTTATGGTACACAATCTGTCATATTCAGGCAATGCTGATGTTTAGTGCTCTAAAAGGCACACAATCTGTCATATTTAGGCAATGCTGATGTTTAGTGCTCTAAAGGTGAATGACAGGGTTATAATATGTTCTATTTTTGCAGAAGTGGATCCCTATTGTGAAGACAAAATTGGTAGCATTTTCAAACAATGTTAAACCTCACATTGAAAAGTTATCTACCAAAACAGTTGAAGTAATTGAAGTATGCCGAAGTACTGCCACGCCACATGTTGTGAAGCTCCAAGAGTTGTCTGATCCTTATATTCAGGTACTTTTAACTTTCTGTTATAAGACTGTTTATAATGGTTCTATTTTATATTGAAAGGGTATTTCCCCTTTTTTTTTTTTTTGCTGGTCTATTGTTCATGTTTTTGTTTAGCTTACAAATTCCATCTGGTGCCCAGGACTTGAGGAAATTTTCCAAGCCCTATATTGAGCAAGTTGCTACTTTTACCAAGCCTCATGTTGAGAAAGCGCGCACTATTTTGAAACCATACACAAGAAGGGTTCTTTATGGCTACGGAAAGTTTCTGGAAACTGCTGGAACTTATCATCATCAGGTGTTTTGACTTCAATATTGTTTTATTTATTGCATATCTTTGCGATGACCACTTGGTTGAGGTTAATTCTTCTTCTTGGCCGAGAATCTTCTATTTTAGCGTGTCATTGAAAATGATGCTCTCTCTGCTGATTTTTTCTGGACTGCAATCCATTTTATCTGGAAGTGTTATGTATCTTGCATAACTTCTAGTTGTCAAGAAGTTCTTTAATAGTTTTTGTTTTAGTTGAACGGTAGTGGAATCAGGGCCCAGAATTTTCCGAATATATTATTTGAATTTCATAATCAAAATATTGGGGATAGTTGTGGAGAGATCAAGAAAATAAGGAGCAGTTGTAGAGAGAATATTTGGGGCAATAGTCCCACCTAATGTCAGATTCAAAGAAGAGACCTGCATTAGCATTTTGAATAAGAAAGTTAAATATGCATTTCTGAAAAATAATTATGCTTTTCTTTTTTTATGTTATTAATCATCAATTACCTTTACTAGTAAATGGGAGCTTGAGACTTGAAGACATCTTCTGTTAACGCAAAAGGATTGTTCAGTTAGTTTTTGTTGTAATGTAAAGCCGAACTTCTCGTTTGACCATATGCAAATATGCTTCCTTCACACAGTTTGCAATTGTCTCGGTTTGAAAATGGTTTGAAAATTCTGGATCATAAAATTCTGGATCATTTTTTTTTTTTTTTTCTTATTCAGAGCTTTTAGTTGCCGTTCAAAGGTTGGAAGAACAAGTTTTTGCATGTTCATCGTACTTGGTGATCAGGAGTGGTTATAATTTTATATACTTCCTATTTTCTGCTTGCAATATAGCTTTCCCTTTGAAGAGGGTTGGCTTTTATATATTTTTATGTAGATTGGGAGATGACACTAAATTTAGGATGGTAATTGGTGTGAATCCTTATGATGAGAATCATGGAATTGCAATTACTCCTGTATTGCGGTTATTTGATAATCTTATTGTCTTCCGGAATTAATTTCAGATATGCTACTCTTTTATATGAGTATGGCTAGGATTTGGAACACATCCTATTTGTGAGAATCTCAGTCTTTGCTTTTTCATGAGCTTAACTGTTTGATGATCTCATGATCAGACGGCTAAGCTTATAAGAAGTACAGGATTTCCGATATTGATTTCAAATCTAGAACTCTTTGGTGATTATGAGTGAGTTTGGAACTCTTTTGGATGGGTTGGAATCACTCGTGAGAATCATGGACCCTCATGCACCTAGCTGTCTGATGTCATGATTAGATGGCTGACCAATTATAGTGCAAACTTCCGAAATTAATTTCAAATCAGCACCTTTTCTGACTGGCTGGAATTTAGAGACCTCTTATTTCTCCTTTCTTGAATACAAAATAGTGATTACTTACTTTACCATTGCATTTATATGTTGTAAATTATTTTCTAGAATTTTAGATGATTTTCTTTATTCTTTAGATTCAAGAAACTGTTCAGCAGAATCTCCAGAAGCATGAATTGACCAAGCATCTGGCAACTAAAGAGTTGATCTGGTTTGTGGTATGTTTCACTTTATAGTTGAATTTATACATACATACATACATATATACATACATACATATATATATACATACATATATATATATATATATATATATATATATATATATAATGTTCTTAATTTTTGGTTATTTTTTATTATTTACTTTCTGTATTTGAAACATTAACATGCCGTATTTAAGGCCTCGGGATCATTGGCGCTACCAATATTTCTGCTTTACAGGATGGTATCATCCACTTTTGGGTTAGTCATGTTGCAACTACACGCACCAATTGCATTTTCCTTTTTATTTTCTATTTTCTTAATTTCATCTTTGTGGCATATTAGTTGAATTTTTCATCAGCAATTTTTAAATTTGGCAGCAAAAAAGCTACAAAATCTGTTCGGGGTGGTCGTTCGCATAACCATCGTAGGCACAAGCGCAGGCATGCAGATCAATAGAGAAATAGTGTACTTGGATATCTGTAATGGGTGTATCTATGAGGTATGATTATTATTTTCCATTGCTAACAGCATATCTGGCAAACTAAAACAATATAGCTGAGTTATTTTCCAGTTCCAAATTGAAAAACATTATCTCTTTTCTATTTGCATTTTTAGAACTGGATGATGATTTTGAGCTTATGCATTGTACAAGAGTGGTACTATGTTCTATTATATGAACAGCATATTGACTTGATAAAAAAAATCGTTCTGCTGATATTGTCCAAGTTAAAGTTGTATTCAATTAAATACTTCTTAGCCATGGAAATGAATGAAATCTATTCTTATTAGCTGAGGAGAAAATGAGAAGATGCAAAGACTTGTAGCAACCAAGATTTTGATGACTGTAAAAGGTATTAAGTGGCTCTTTTCTTTATTTGTCTTTTCACATTAGTTTGGTATAGGAAGTTGTTAGGCTTTTTCACTATTGTATTCTAGATAATTTACGATGATAAAGTATTTTATATCTTAGTATTGTATAAAGATCTACACACAATGTTAAAAGGAGCACACAATAGACAAGTTTTACATAAAAATAATAGTTACCCATGAAATAGAAAAAGTTGTGGGGCCTGAGCTATTTGAAATGATTCACTATGTAGTTGCAGATCACAAATGTCAGTCCTTCGCCTTAACCAGGGGCATTTGGAATACAATGTCTAGGTAGCTAACTTAGCCTCTTGCAAATGTGATGAAAATACTTGAAAAACAATGAATAATGAATGATGCTTGTGTTTGGAGATGATATTTGTGTGGCAACAGATGTCTGTTTTAGCTAGATGAAGGCGACACTGGTCAACGGATGATGCTTAGGTGATGAAGGTGAGGCAATGTTGGTCTAATAATGACCATAGATGTACATCATTCGGCGGAAGAGCATTGGGACTTTTCAGATATTTAAGAGCTCTTCAATTGTAGGTTATGTTTATGTGAAAGGTGGAAGTTATATTTATAAATTTTTTAGGATAGCATTTTGTTTATTGCAGCCATAATTCTTAAATTTTCCATGAGATGACCATTTGTTAATTCCTTTGATTGTTCATGATCCCTTAGACGTTTAAATGCCTTCATAATGTCAAAATTGAGTGATTTTTGTCGCATTTGATTTCTCTTATTAAAATGTTCATTTTGATTATAAGCATGTAAACTTGTATAATTATTTGATCTATCAAAAAAGTTCCATAAAGCTTCCAACTATACTTTGAGTATTTAATTTTATCTTATTTGGAGTTAGCTTAAAGCACTTTTTTGTGAAATTAAGCTCGTCTTATCGAAACATTCATTTTCATGATAAGTTCGTTGAAAATGGAGTTTGGATAGTTCTAAAGGTGATCCTAAAAGTTTTTTATTTATGTACTCACATCAAGGTTTGTGTTTAATTAGATGAATGTTTTGATAATGTATCATATACTTTTGTTAAACAATTCAAATTAAGATTTAAACTAATCTTAAACTTTATAAATTATTAGTTGCTTTAATACCATTTATTTCAGTCAATCTCCAAACTCAGTCTTCTTCCATCTCTTTAACATGTGAAATCTCAGCTGATCATTGATCCCATAGTTCGTAATGTTACAACTATTCTTTCATGTTGTAACCTTGTTTTGTTGGCATAGTCAGTCGAGTTAACCAAATTTAGTCCCTTATTATTTTTATATATTCTAATTTGATCATCATTTGTGTAAGTTGGGTAAGAACTTATTGTATCTGATACGATTCAACACGGATTCAGCACAAAAATCAACACAGTTTTTCACAGAAATTAGAGCAAATACATTTTATTTCACGGACACTAAACCAAAGTGATACAATATTAATACATAAAGGATAAACAGCTACAATTTGAGAGATAGAAAATCTCTCCCTACCCCTAAGACTCCAAGCCGACAATTCTTATGCATACCTAATCTTAAACTTATTAGGGTCTATTTATACCAAACAAGAATTAATAAAAGACTCAATTGCCCATGTTAATAAAAGAATAATTGGCCTTAGGTTATGTCGGCGTAATAATACTCTTATCCCAAAAAAACATCTTGTTCTTAAGGTGCTAGTGGATGAAGCTCTCATATCTCCTCGTTGCACACTGTGAAAAATTCTGATATTCGATCCTTGCAATGGTGTCCTTGGGCAAATGTCTCATCACATAGACAACATAACCCCTTGACTTGTCTCACCTGAATATTTCTCTATATAGCGCTTGAAGTTGACCATTAGACAAGCCCCAATATTATTTTCCTTTGGCCTTCCTCTGAAATGATACTGCCTGGATCCTCGATGTCATGGTTGTCGAGGTACTCTTGTGAAATTCTCCCATGGTGATGTTTCTATTGGCTTATATCCGGTTCTTGTCCTCCACAATTTGGGCTAACTCCATCGTCTCCTTCAATCCTCGTGGTCTCAATAGTAAGAGTGTTACTTGTATGTCGGACCATAGGCCCTTTATGAACTTTCCCTCCAATCCTGTTTCAAAAATCTCCTTAGTTGTCCTGATAATTGCTCGAGTCTCTCCCTATATTCCATGATAGTTCCCTCCCGAGTCGAGAAATAAAATTGTTCGTGTATGTCTTCTTCATGAATGTCTCAGAAATATTCCAACAAGCAGTCCTTAAATTTTTCCCATGATCTGATCGGGTATCTAGCCCCCCTCCATTGAAATCATATTAGATCTTCCTTTTCAAACATAACCCTGCCTCCATGAGTTTTTTTCCCCTCAGTTAGCCCATTTACCGTGAAATATTGCTCATCCTAGTACAACCACCCATGCGTTTTTTTCTCCTAAAAAATTGGATCTTCAACTTCATAACCCTTGTATCTCCACCCCAACTTCCTCTCCATCCGCTGCTTCTCTCCATGTATCGAGGGTAAAACTCTCTTGTTTAATCAGTCATATCCTATCTTGACTTCGCTTTCTTTTTTGTGCTCTTCCATACCCATTGCATTACCCATGCTCCGTGTTTCGGCCCAACTGCTTCCATTAAAATTTTTTATTCCACCCCACATCGGAGTCCCAGTGGGAGTTCTTGATGGTGAATGCTTTCCTCCTTATGTTCCTCATATTTGATCTCTTTTCCCTTCAATTTGACCACGGAATCTCCGGTCAAACATTGGTTAAAGTTTGGAAATTGGTCGTTGGTGGGTTATTGGATTGCATTTCAATAGGCTTCCTTATCATCTCCTCCAAGCTCTTGAATCGATTTTCCATGGAAGAAAACCTATCGTCTATGGAGAAAAATCTTTCTTCTATGGCGGAGAACATTTTCTTCATCTCATATTTAAGTTGGCTCACCTCTTCCAATTTTTTCTCCAAATCATATGGCTTTCTTTGTTGTCGTCATTCCCTGGCGAGTTTTCGATCACAAAAACGGAAACACTTGTAAGTTGAAATGTCATTGATGGTTTTGAGATGGTCTGAATTTCGTATGTACCGCAAGTCAATCTGATTTGATTTGACTGAACACAAGAATTGAAACATGAGAAAGATCAGAGTTTTGGGTCTCTTTACACCGCATAAAATTGAAGTCCTGAGCCTATTTACGCACATCATTACCTTCTCATCAAGCTCTAATTGTGATTGTATTGTGTAGGAAAGCTTCGGGTATCAGTAAGCAGCGATCCCGTTGTTACATTCTTCACCAACTCTCTTTGTCGTGATGGAGGCAAAGAATAGGATATTCAAGTCTCTGTCCGCTAGCCCATAGTTGTTTCCTTGGCTCGATTGCGACCATCGCACAGACAGATCTGGGAGGAGGAGAAAGATGGGGGATTCCAGTCTTTGTCGCAAGCCCGATCATTAGGTTGGAAGCAGAATTATTTTTAGGCCATAATTCTTTTTCTTTCTGGATCAAAACACTGATACAAGTTTGATACAATTCTTTTTCTTTCTGGATCAAAACACTGATACAACTTTGATACTTATAGTTGTAGTCCTCATCCTTTTGAGTCAATTTACCCCGGCCTTCGGTGTCTATTTTGATCTTTGGCTTTTGCTTTTTTCTCCCTTTCATTAATGATTTTCACATGTTATACGTGTTTACTTAAATGCCCCTTTGAGATCTTTCAAGTATTTCAAACTTGTTTATCAAGTAATAAAAGTTTGTTTTTTTTTCCTCGATCAAAATCGTATGTAAAGATATTTATCCACACTACTCAACAGAATAGTGCTGTTGAAAACAAACATCAACACCTTATTGTTGCAACAATAGTAGTGTTTCTTATAAATGCTCGTTGTCAAATTTGTGGGGATGCCATCTTGATCGCTTGTTTTCGCATTAGTCAAATCCTTTTACTATATACCATGGAAACCCTATTTTCACTCCTTAGCCCAATCAAGCACGCCGAGATCTTTGTGCTGAATTTTATTTAATTTCTTTGGATGTTTTGTCACTCGATAAGATTATTGGTGTTGTGATCCCATTACACAATGATTATATACTTTTATTGATGTAACCTTTCATGACGCCACTTCTCACCCATAGATCAAATAGGATTTAGTTAAAAATTGAAGTTTAGGTGTTAGATATGTAATATATAGAACTTGAGTGCTATGCATGTAAATCTTCCAATAAATTATTTGACAGCTCCCTAATTTGCATACGTATCACTAATAGTATATATCTTGCTAATTTCATGTCCAACATTGTATTTGCTCTCAAGTAGTAGTGGTTTAGTAATTGCAAAATGTAAAACATAATTATGTGGATGTTGTTTTATAGATCTTTAAATGTGTCAATAAGTTTTTAGGAAAATGGTTGTTATTAAAAATTCTAAAATTGAAGATTCGAATATTAATTATGTTGGCTTTGTTAAAGAGAAGAAGTTAATCCAAGGATTTTGTGTCTTTGTTATAATAACTTTATCAAGACAATCATGTAGCCGTTGATACTATTTTGGTATTGCTTTGTCAAGTTACTTGAGTATTGGAATGCTTTTCGATCTCTAGTCTTCTTACGCATAATTTCTACGTTAGATAAGGGGCTTCATTTTGTTTTGGATTGAAATGTACTAACAACGCAAGCCACCTTAGTCTATTGGTTGAAATCTGTGTTTTTTAACTAGGATTGTAAAAGAAGCTTGTTATTGATGAATAGCTTGTGTTTGGCTTCATATAGATCGCGTTCGAATAATTTTTTTTTTAAGCTCGAATTATAAACGAGTCAAACTCTAGCAATCTTTTTTTTACGATCTTTATCGGCTCATTTTAGCTCGAAAAAAAGGAATTATATATATAAATCTAAGTTTGTGGTCAGGTGTTTATCCACATTTTATTGCATATGAATGGTGTAGGTTTTAAATTCAACATCATACATCATACATAAATGAGAAATTTGAGCTAAACATGAGTTGAAAATTAAACATTTTTTTAGTCGAACACATGGGTTGTTCACAAGCCGTTTTGAACACGAGTCAATTTCAAATCTAAAAAAAATTAAATGAATAAATAAAATAAATGAACCAAACACGAACACGTTACTTCCAACAAAGATTTTGGGTTTAAGAACTTGTATATACAGTGTGTGCCTTTTGGGATTAAAATTTACATTTTAACTTCGATGAAATTTACATACTAGCCATGAATTCTCATATGTTTTTATATATTGAACACTTGGTGTCATTAATACATGTATGAAAATTAAAATGATAGTGACTTTTTTTATATGTTGTTAAAGTTTACGTGGTATCCTTTGTTTTGCTATTATTATTACTGGTATTTGTGGAATATTTCAGGAGGAAAGACGATACCATATTCTTCAGACCGCAGGTTCTGGTGGGGTGAGTCTGAAGCATCTTTTTTTTTTCTTTTAATGGGTCCGTATATTTTTCTCCGAAAGGACTTACGATTAAATCATATATTTTTGTTCTAATTTAATATAAGAAGCCATATTATTGTTGTAGCAAACAATGTAAAAAGATGAGGTGTGGCTTTCATGGGTTATTGAATTGTTATTTATAGCATCTACTTAATTTTTCATGCATAACCATAATATTTATATATTCTTCAATATTGTATTATGTTTTCATCATCATTTCTTTAAGAAAGCTGGTGGATTTGAGAAGGATTTAGAGCCTCTTTGTTACGTCTTCACCAACTAATTTTTATCTCATGCTCTTTTCTGTTCGCAATTTTCTACCCAAGTCTTAAGTACCCATTTTTACGTGTTGTATGTATATTTGTTTCTATAGTGATACTAGTTAAAATATTTTCTCATTTTATTTAAATTTTTTTAAATTTCCTAGAAGGCCGCTGACGGCGCCATCGAGGTCGCCGACGGCGAGAACTATGGTTCTCTCAATAGATGCATTGAATGTGGACGCGAATTATAAACGAGTCAAACTCTAGCAATTTTTTTTTTACGATCTTTATTGGCTCATTTTAGCTCGAAAAAAGGGAATTATATATATAAATCTAAGTTTGTGGTCAGGTGTTTATCCACATTTTATTGCATATGAATGGTGTAGGTTTTAAATTCAACATCATACATCATACATAAATGAGAAATTTGAGCTAAACATGAGTTGAAAATTAAACATTTTTTTAGTCGAACACATGGGTTGTTCACAAGCCGTTTTGAACACGAGTCAATTTCAAATCTAAAAAAAATTAAATGAATAAATAAAATAAATGAACCAAACACGAACACGTTACTTCCAACAAAGATTTTGGGTTTAAGAACTTGTATATACAGTGTGTGCCTTTTGGGATTAAAATTTACATTTTAACTTCGATGAAATTTACATACGTGCCATGAATTCTCATATGTTTTTATATATTGAACACTTGGTGTCATTAATACATGTATGAAAATTAAAATGATAGTGACTTTTTTTATATGTTGTTAAAGTTTACGTGGTATCCTTTGTTTTGCCATTATTATTACTGGTATTTGTCGAATATTTCAGGAGGAAAGACGATACCATATTCTTCAGACCGCAGGTTCTGGTGGGGTGAGTCTGAAGCATCTTTTTTTTTTCTTTTAATGGGTCCGTATATTTTTCTCCGAAAGGACTTACGATTAAATCATATATTTTTGTTCTAATTTAATATAAGAAGCCATATTATTGTTGTAGCAAACAATGTAAAAAGATGAGGTGTGGCTTTCATGGGTTATTGAATTGTTATTTATAGCATCTACTTAATTTTTCATGCATAACCATAATATTTATATATTCTTCAATATTGTATTATGTTTTCATCATCATTTCTTTAAGAAAGCTGGTGGATTTGAGAAGGATTTAGAGCCTCTTTGTTACGTCTTCACCAACTAATATATATCTGATGCTCTTTTCTGTTCGCAATTTTCTACCCAAGTCTTAAGTACCCATTTTTACGTGTTGAAAAGTTAAGCATACATATCTTTATATGTATATTTGTTTCTCTAGTGATACTAGTTAAAATATTTTCTCATTTTATTTAAATTTTATTTTACAAAAAAAGAACAAAATAGCTTATATTGCATTTCAAATCAGTCTTTTGGTGAAGCTTTAGATTTTAAATATCATTCCTCGATTCATTCGTTCTATATGGAGTATATAATGTTCAACACAGAAAAAAAAAAAGACATTAATATGGTTCATTTTTTTTTAATAGTTTCGTCTATCTTATTTGCATTCATCTTCAATGATATTCTAAAATTAATCTCTCAGATAGATTACTTTTAAAAAAATAAGAATATTCATGATCGTTTCAAATAATAAAATGCTAATAAATAAAAGCTTTTACATCTAATACAGAAAAATAAAACAAAACAACGTGGCTAACATCTTAACACTATCTTCTTCCTTCTAAAATGAAACCAAAAAAAGAAAAACATGAAATTAAAGTAACTAAATCAAACATAACCTCACTCTCATTCATTTAGAAAAAAAAAAATGACATGAATAATTCCTCGTACACTATATCAACAGACAATAAAAAGAGGGCAGGTAGTATTTATATATTCAAAATCTTAAGTCGAGAGAGGGGAGAAGACACCAAAGCCCCAAAATATTACATTACATTATTCTAATTATCATCCAAATGTACCGAATAAATAGAACATAAATAGGCCATACATTAATAAATAAAATTAAAAAAAAAAAGGGGCGTGGAAATATCTAGCCTGCCCTCCAAAGTAACAAGGAACCCCCTTCTTCTTTCTACCTCCTCTCATCCTCCAGGTTGCGGAATCCAATGGTGAGATCTTCATACAGTTTCTTGAATTTTGCAGAGAGCGCCTCCTCACCCTCCGCTGGATCCTCAAATTTCTGAGATCTGCATTCAACGACATACCAAAAGGTATTAACTCTTTATATATTGCACTGATTTTAAAAATATAACGATGGTGGTACTTTTGGAGTGATATCAAAGTTTAGGGTGGTATGCCTGTAAATATGATGTTTAGGTGTTAGATATGTAAATACATAAGAATTGAGTGCTATGTATGTAAAAGCTCCTAATATTCCTATTTACACACTCAGATATCAGAACTTCTTGCTGGAAAGCCACAAATAAAACTGAGGTAGTTAACAAAAATCTCACAGAATCAATTACATAAAAGAAAATAACTTAAATAAGATAAAAATAAAATTTACAAATTGTAATTTATGGAAATTTTAGGGGGTTTGAATAAAACTTACACCAGCCTATAGAAAAGGTCGCCAAGATGATGTTTGATGACGCTATATGTTATCTTCTGGCCATCCGATCCAGCAGCCCGTTCAACAGCCTGCGGGTTGATAATATCGCATATAAATTGAATTATTTTTTTATTTGTGAAAAAAATAAAACCTTTAAAATGAACTTGTATAATTTATGTCATTCAATCATCATCATAATTTTCACAATTTTTTTCCGAATGATTAATAATCATGAAAATTGATAAAAATTGATATCATGCAACTCCAATTTTGTACAGGTACAAAAACAATCAACATTGTAACCTCCAGTTTCAGAATTATATGTTAAACAAATAGATGCAAAAAAACAGTGAGAGAAATTTGGTCATTCTCCTCCCAGGTCCTTCGCACATACATATTTTTGTGTTGGGGATTTACATGCATACCACACAATTCTTAAGCATTTACATATCAAATACCTAAACTTTGATATTTACACTTAAACACCAAATCTTTCATATAACGTCAAAAACACCACTGCTATAAATTTTAAAAACTGAATACAACTTTTGATGCATAAGGTGACGTATATGTAAAAATTGAAGTTTAGGTGTTAAATATGTAAATAGATTGAAATTGAGTGGTATGCATAAAAATCTTCCTCTTTTATGTTTAGCAACCCTGACTTCGAAGTACTTTGTCTGGCCTCCCTAATGGTGATTGCTTCTCTATAAGCAGAGCAATGGGATAATTGAATCAATATGTTATTAGATTATAGTAAGGGAAAAGCTATCCATGGAGCCCATTTGTTTGCTTTAAGTTAAAATTCATATCTTAAGAAATATGAATTTACCAAATTTTATTATTTGATGGATGCATAAAAAATCAATTTTTAGCTTTCCTAACAAAAAAAAAATTCTATTATTGAATTGGTGCATTATAAAAGTGATACATTTTTTATGTAACTATTGATCAATTAAAATGGTCAAGACTTTCCATGTGAGAAGGGAAATATACTACGGATCCATGAAAAAATTTCCTAGTAATTTCATAAATAACTAATCAAAACTAATTTGTGAGAAATCACGTTAATGCATGCACACGAAAAATCTGTAAAGGAACATAAAAGAAGCCAGCTTAACAATCAAACTAATTTGATTTGATTTTTCTCTTTTAGCCAAATAACGCACACTAACCATCTAAATGAAAATGCCAGCTTAATAATGAAGCAAATTCGATTTTATTTTACGTTTTTATCCAAATAATGCACAACCCTGACCATCTAAATGAAGTGAAAAAGACCAAAAAAAAAACTTAAAATCTAACTAAACAGAGAAATCAAACTTTGTCACAGTTATGGTAGTGAGTTAAAAATTAAAGAGTGAGAGAGAGGTGGAACGAAAAGACTAACCTGGTTTGCTAGAGTATGAAAATGGATGATATTTCTCATCATCCATACTGACTTGTAGAATGGGCAGAACTTATCATACCTACATGGCAAGTGCAAAATGACCAAACCCGAGAAAGAGCCCCAAAAAAAACAAAAAAAAACAAAAAAAATAAACAAGGCAGTTTATCTTACGGAGTAAAAGCGTTCTGTGCAAGATAATCCTCCCTCAAAAGCTTGGCGGTTTCCAGAATAATTTTATCGGTTTCAGCCAAAGCATCTTTTCCCACAAGCTGCATCAGAGAAGAAGGAAGATTTACATACAAATCAAACAGCTAAAGTTCAAATCTAACACCTAAAACTTTTTTTTTACATACCACCTTACCTATGCATGAAAAGCTCTATTTCACTTTTTTTAAGTAAAAATGGTGGTATTTTTATGTGATACTAAAGATTTTGGTGGCATAAAGGTAAAAAAGTAAAGTGTAGGAATTAAGTGGTATGTATGTAAAATGCCCCGAAAGCAAAAGAGCTTCAAAATGGTGGTATTTTTATGTGATATGAAAGATTTTAGTGGCATAAAGGTAAAAAAGTAGTGTAGGAATTAAGTGGTATGTATGTAAATGCCTTGCAAAAAAGGAAAAAAATGCTCAAATTGTTCCCAAACCCAAACAACTGAACCCAACTCCCAGTTATAAACTTTTTCATTGACGCAGTAGAAAAACCCTGGTTGAGAATTTGAAACTATGCTTTTTATTGTGAAATATTCATATAGCAGTTTATACAAGCCCCTATCCTACCACTCATAAAAATACAAAATAATCAAGAGAAGTGCTCTCTTCTAATCAAACATCATGATCAAATGAATGTCTATAGAACCAATCATAAAAATACAAAATAAATAAAAGAAATGCTCTCTTCTGACCAAATATCATGATCAAATGAATGCCTTGGCCAAACAACAATGACCTTCAAAAAATAACTGAAAGAGCGCTACATAGATACTAAAAAAAGTTAGATAAAAATGTTATTTACAACACAATTCTCCCAAATTTTTTACATAAAATTAATTTTTAAATGTTTGCATAAGTGCGAAGTAGGAAGTGCAGAGATGTTTAAGACATTTACAAAAATAATGGCATATGTCAACCACTAAAAATAAAAAAATAAGAAGAACAAACAAGGCTACAAAAGAAATTTGTGATATTAACTTCCCTGCTCGAAAAAAGTATATACCTGGACAATTTCATTCAAGTCATCTTCTCTCTGCAAAACCTCTCGAGCTTTTGTTCTAATGTCAATAAAATCGGGGTCGAATTTCTCATAGAAAGATTCTAATGCCTGGTTATTACAAGGCATTATTTCAGATAACTAATTATGCTGTATCAGTTGAAAATAAACAGGAATTAAGAATAATAAACTTAAATGCAGGAGTGCTTTTATTGGTGGTATACGTTACTCCATATCAGAAGCATGCGACTATAAACATATAAGCCTTTAGAAAAAATAAGAAATAATAAACTGCAAGAGATGCACTAGAAACGGTAAACTATGAAAGCTAACATGAAGTTTGATTCTTAAATATTTAGATAAAATATTTAGAAATCAGATACTTCATTCTATCATATTGCATTATAATTGCCCTTAGGCGTAAGCCAGTTTACACATATCCTCCTACACACTTTATTTCAACTCAGATCAGTCAGATGTACAAAAGGCAAGGCTATTTACAAAGAAAATGATGTACAATACAAGGTCCAAAACAAACACAAAAAGGTATTAAAGCATTTATTTTATTCAAAAGGTGAGGCGTAAGGCTCAAGATATTTTGAGAAATGTGCATCAAAATTAAGCCATTAAATTAATAAAAATATATATAAAATAATACGTAATTTACCAATATTAAAGTAAGATATCAAAATAAAATCATAACAATAAATCTCACTCCCGATTCAACATAAATAAACAGTCAAGTCATTAAAATTATAATTTATGAATTCAAAAGTTCCCTCCACTCTCATATAATGACACTTATTAAAATTATCATTATAATGAATTTTTTTGTCTCCTCTATATCCTCAGTTGTGACAAGGCCGCAGCAATGGTGGCGACAAAGAGGTTACAATGACATGCATCTGGGAGTTCAAACAGTGTCAGGTGGAAGTTGAACATGTGGTTGGGAGTTATGTAGGATTGTGCGATTCTCATTCTCAATTTACTTGTTTTAGATTTAAATGCATAAAAATAACAAAATAAGATTTATTGTATATAATAAATTTATAAATCAAATTATTTTAAATATCTAAAAGCTAGTTTTTGAGGCATGTGCCTCTCACAAATTCACATAGGCTGGGGCGTCTGCTTGATTTTTTATTTTTTATTTTTCCCTCTCAAACATGAGCTGAGGCACTCCTCAAAGCTAAATTTTAAACAATGGAATAAGAAGAAATGTCTTTTAACATTTTAGGATCATTTAACCCAATTGATGAAGCATGGTAGGCTCTGGAAATAAGATGATAAAATTTGAAAGTAGCTCGAGAAAGAAAACACAAGAGGATATATCTATTTCACTGCATAATTTACACACGTTAATTACTATGTAAAAAACAAAGGTGACTGGAAAATAAATAACGGAAAAGCCTACAAAGCAACGCATTACATGCACTTGCATGGATGGCAGTTATATGCAAGAGAACTACAGGCTCGGTGCATGGAAGAAAAATATACATCCTCTATATAGTATGGTATGATGCCAACCCTAAGAACACATAATTCAGTACCAGAGAAAGAAAATGCATGTCACTCATAATTGCTTTTCAAGAGAAGTAGCTATAGTTTTTGCAAGTTAGTATACCTTTAAGAGAAAATTCTAAAAAGTTTAATCAGAATGTGTTCTTTTTAGGATAATACATCAAAAAGACATAATGGAAACAACCTTTGTATACTTGGAATATGATATCAGCCAATTCACTGATGGAAAATGCTTCCTCTGAGCTAGCTTCTTATCCAATCCCCAAAAGACCTGGATATACAAAATGCTATTCGATTCACTGTAAGAAAAATATTAACTAGTAAAAATGAAGAGGCATTTACATAGATACCACCCAATTCTTATAGATTTACATATGCAGCACCTAAACTTTACTTCATACATTTATACCACCCAAATAATCCACATTACACAGAAAAATATTAACTAGATAACCACCCTTTTCACTTTTAAGAAGTGAAATACACCTTTTCATGCATATAGAAGATGGCATGTATGTAAAAGTTGAAGTTGAGGTGTGGATATGTAAATACATGGGAATTGAGCGGTATGTATATAAATCTCCCTAAAATGAACTGATGTTCATGGTTATAATTACCTGAACAATACCAAGGGTTGCAGATGTTACGGGATCTGAAAAATCACCACCTGGAGGAGACACAGCACCAACAATCGTAACACTGCCAGTGCGGTCAGGACCACCAAGACATTTCACTTTACCAGCACGTTCATAGAAGGATGCCAATCGTGCCGCTAGATATGCAGGATATCCACTATCTGCTGGCATTTCAGCCTGAGTACCCGTATTGTCCAACATAAATTGCAAAAAAATTAATGAAGTATATAGATATCTCTAATCAAATCAATAAAAACCCGCAACCAAAAAAAAAACAAAGAAAACAGTGAAAAGAAGAAACATTTAATATTGCAAAACAATAAAAAATGGAAAATTCACCAAATAAAGACACGGATTCCTTTAGAATATTCCTAATAAATCAAGGATGAATCAATACAAAGCGATAATGTTTAATTTGACAAAGTAACTCATCTCTAACATTATTCAAAAGCCATTGACCGAAATTATATTTGCAACCATGGAAAAATTAGAGGATATAATCTCAAGACCATATGAGTTAAAAACTAGGTGAAAAAAAAAAAAAAGAGGACAGAATTCTGTCTTGAGGTACTTTCACTTGCCTATAATTCAGTCAATACAACCAGGACATAAGAGTTGCAAGTTTTCTGCCTCCATCAAACAGATTAATAGCATGAAGCATACAAATTGATAATTTGATAATTTATATATACCAGCATACATACAAAACAAGTGACTATCACCAATGTAACATAAGAAAAAAAAAGAAATTCAAGCATCTTCAAGTATTAACCTTTAAGGGAAAAAAAAAACACCTACAGAGACAATAATAAATCATATTTTGATTCAGATATTAAAAAAAGAGTACCAATCGTCCTGATATTTCACGCAACGCTTCAGCCCAACGAGAAGTTGAATCAGCCATCATGCTAACATTGTAGCCCATATCTCTAAAATATTCAGCTATTGTGATGCCTAAAAATACAAAAAAAAAAAAAAATAATAATAATAATAATAGAAAGTGTAGCATCACAGCGGCAAAAGATGACTGGAAGTATAAATGTTTTTCCAAACAACATATAAGAATGATAGCTTGCAATTACTTTTGATTCAACATCAAATCAAAAGCTTCTCTAGATAATTAATTCTTATAGTATTAATAAAAAACTGGCATCAGTACAACTTTGCACTTTCAAATAAATAGTTGACAAAAGAAAAGAGAAAGAAAGTTAAAACGAGCCCAAATTTCGAAATTATCTAATACATTAAAAGCAACAGCCACACCACAAATGGAAACTTGGTAACTCCTAAGAACTTAGAATTCATTACTAAGATAGTTGCAGCATTAATTCAGATCATAAGTAACTCCTGTAGGAGCTTCATTCAGTGTAGAATTGCAGATTCATGGATCATTAGTCTTCCAAATCTCTTTCAGGTGTACATGAAAGAACAAACAACAAGGGTCATTTCACAATGCTAAATGTGCCCTAAGTTTCCTTAAAGTCAAAATAATCAAAATAATAAAACTAGTTCTGTTAAGAAAAAATGATTAACATATAAAAAAAAAATTCATAGAAGCACTCTTAAAGTCAGCTAAGTAAATCCAGGAGCCAGATAAAAATGCGTACCTGTATAAATTGAGGCTTCGCGAGCAGCCACAGGCATGTTGGAAGTATTGGCCACAAGTGTAGTTCGTTTCATAACAGATTCTTCACGACCATCAGGAAGAGTCATGGTTAATTGAGGAAAATCCATGAGCACCTGGTAATACAAATATTTTAAGAATAGACGGTGCTTAAATACACTAAATATGATTAAATTGAAAATAGTAAATAGCAGAAAGTGAAACCTCTGCCATCTCATTCCCTCTTTCTCCACAGCCCACATAGACCACTATGTCAGAATTAGAGTACTGCATATTGTAGAAGAAACTGACCGCATAAATACAAAAATAAAATAGTTTCCTACAACAAAAAATCAAAAGAATGAAAACAAAATTGTGATGTAAATACCTTAGAGAGTGCTTGACTAATAACAGTTTTACCACAACCAAAAGCTCCAGGAATAGCACAAGTTCCTCCAAGTACAGAGGGGAAAAGGGCATCAAGAACACGCTGAAATATCTCAAATGTTCATTATTACAAGTCTGGACAATGAAGATTCATGCTTGTTATGTACAGCAATCAAACTTACTTGCCCAGTCAACAGAGGTGTATCCGCAGCAAGCTTTGAAGCAACAGGCCTTGGTGAACGCACTGGCCAGGTCTATATGGGGAATTCAATTCAAATAAGTTTCTCAATTTGCTGCATATTTTCCTAATGAAAATTTTTGCAGGGGTTGATTATAACATACCTGAAGCATAGTATACTCCTTTTTCACACCTTGAAACTCAATTTCAAGCACGGTATCCTGAAAATATGCAACACAAAAAATGTGAAATGTTGGGAAGCGTTGCAATAGGTAGAATTACAAAATGCCTCGGCAAAGAAAAAACTGATAGTGGGTGGCGGTATTGGGATGAAATTGGCAGCCACTATGAACCTTTAAGCTGTATTGACCAGATGGAGCGATGTATGAAATTTTTCCCATGGCACCAGGAGGAAGTGCAACGTGGTGTTGCATCAAGGTATTCTCAAAAACAGTCTACATCATAAAGAAAATAGTAAAATATTAGATAAAACAAGGTAAAAAATAGCCAAATTAAAATAACGCAATCATAGCATATCAGCAATATAACTTACAGCATATAAATCTCCACCAGTGAGATGATCTCCAACAGCTGGAACAGGAAAAAAAAAACGAAAGGAAAATTCAATCATTATTAACTTACAGATACACGTACAAAAGCAATAAAAGGCACTTGTGTGTTTCAGTCAATTTAGAAAATTACAAAACTTCTTTGGCTCAAAGTCCCACAAGAAATCTTTGTCAAGAGCAGGAACTGCAACCCCACGGGGGATATAAACGTCACCAGATTTAATCGCAATAGTTTTTAAAGGTCTCTGCAAGAAAATAATAGAATCATTCCATATGGAATCTTAATACCAACTGCGAGAGAGAGAGAGAGAGAGAGAGAGAGAGAGAGAGAGAGAGAGAGAGAGAGAGATTTATAAACCCTGTACCTAATACAAAATTAAGGCCAGAAGAAACATTTCTATATCATAAAAGTGATAAATTATGTAAACACAACAGAGAAGAGAAAATCCTAAGCACGCTGATGTAATTAAATAAACAATTAATCACGCTACACATGTTGAAAGTGCAAAAGAAATGGATAGATAGGCTAACCTGAATTCCATCAAAAATGTTCCCTAATATCCCAGGCCCCAGCTCAACCGAAAGAGGCTGCAAATTTAAATGAAACGATCAAGAATAACTCAAAAGTAAAATAAAAATACTTACGATCACCTACCTTTCGAGTTCGCAGAACAGGGTCATTCACCGTTAATCCAGCTGTTTCTTCATAAACTGTCAACAAGTTGAATGGCAAGGATCATGAATTAGTTCATTTTCTTCGCAGCCCAACATAATAAAAGAATGAGACAAAAACAAATGAAACTATAGCACAAAAAAAGCGCAAATATAGGGCACAAGATAGTTTGTATCAACTGTATACCTTGAATGGTAGCAGAATCTCCCTCCAACCTGATGATTTCTCCAATAAGGTTGTCATGACCAACTCGAACCAGCTCATACATTGCTGCTCCTCCCATTCCATCTGCAACCACAACCGGACCTGATACCTACACGGTCATACTCAAAAAGGTTCAAAGTCGAAAAAAAATTAGAAGAACTGCTTAAGAAATAACCATTTATGAAAGTAAACACTAAACATTGGCTGAACAACATTCAGGCACATGGCATAAGCCAATTTTATGAGTGTTAATACCGAATACAATAGAAAAATAATGGATTACATATTATTAAACAAAGCAGTTAATGTCAATCAGAGGTAGAATCAACTAAAAGAAAGTCGACACTGATTTGATTGAGCGTAGAACTCTTGGAGGTTTCTAGTAATTCTAGTTTAACTTCTAATATTACAACTAACTGTGCAGATTGGAAAATGTAAGGCTGGTCCTTAAAACCGAATAAAAATAAACATACACATTCGGAATTGCAAAACATCTTTATCATCTATAATCCTGCACCGCCAGATAATTTAACAACAAGTACAATATAAGATCATACAAATCGTCACTTTGTTTCCTTTTATGGTTAATGAAAGTTCAGGAAATTTTGTTAGCTCAGGGATAAAATCAAACTAAAGATGCTGCACGTGTGGGAAAATCACAAGACAAAAGACAATAAATATAGTTTTGTTTTTCATCTGGACTAAAAAAAATGCTGGAAGATTATAATAAAGATGAGAAACAGAAGAAACTTCTCCTCATATATAAATAAGGAATAACTAAAGCATGGGGAAGAGAATATCAAATGAAGAACTTTTTTATAATTCCAATAATACTGTGCCATTAAAGCTGCATCAATGACAAAAAAATCTTTCAGAAGGTTCCATCCCTGATCACAGTGATAACCATAACAATCTCAGATAACTTCATTGGTTCCAAATTGAGACGGGTAAAAAAGATTCTTTTTCTGTACTTTGGATGGTGATGGAGAGATAGATAGCTAGTACTAGAGACTTTACTGATAATTTGGAATAAATAGATAAACGATGATCATCAATGTTTCCACATATATTAGAAAGGGACATTTCAAATTTCCACCAATTGTTAAGCATTATGGAAGGTTCAACCAAGATATGGAGAGAGAGAGAGAGAATGAGATTTATGAAAACTAAAATTAGATTGATGATGTCCATAATTTACCTTTATTTGGATCATGGCTTCCTCCACTTCATGATATTATTTCCCTTCTTAATTCCTTTTTCTAGTTCTTTTCTACCACTTCAACTTAGAATTAATTCAAACTACCTTAGATCTTTTGGGTAGAGAGATAAAGTGGAGAGAAATTAAAGATAAAAAATTGAGAAAACATTATGAAAGCTAAGGCCGACCATTTGCAATTAGCAAGTGTGACAGGTGTGAGAAAGAGAGAATAACATGCTGTCAAGTAAATTTATGTAAATATCGGTCACATCTAAGTAGACTATGACTGCCTATATTGACTCCCCGCCCCTAAAGGCATGATCTACCCATGTGAATTTGCATAATCTACAAGACTTCATCGACTAAACCAAATTTTAGTTGGTGCACCCCTTGGTCCATCCTAGATTTGCTAGGTGATTTAGTCATGCTCAGTATTGGAAGAACCATATGGATCATGGCTACCCCATTTAGATCATCTGCTTTTGCAAATCAATATTGAAAATGATGGCTCTTTTCATGGTTGAGAATTATTTTAACTTTTTAATCCTTTATATTTTTAGAACCTACCAACAAGTATTAGTAAGAATATTATTGAATGGCTTATATTTCTTCTTTGAGGGAATCCTAACTTTTATCGTGGAGTAAGACAACTTGCTTTGTAGTTGCGCCACATGTGCAATGATTTAGGAAACTTTCAATAACATTTGCAAATTAAACCTTAGAAAGATAAAATTGCAAATATGAATAGAGGCAAAACAAAAATTGCAAAATTGCAATTGAACTTCAAATGAGCAGCCAATAAAAAGAAAGGAAATTTAAAAAAAAAACTAAATTAACATCATAAATCTTACATTTAGACAACATTTTGAGGAGAAAATCAAAGAGTTTGCAATTTTTAAGCAATGAATAACCCTAATTTGAATAAAAAAGGGAAATTTAGGAAAGGATTTTTAAATTGGTGCATTTTAGTGGAATTGGGGAAAACCCTCCAAACATTATTCTATAAATACGAGGTCTTAGTATGTCAATTTCAAGTTCAAATAGAAAAAAATTAGTGATGCCTCTTCAATCCTTTTATCAATTATCTCCCACCACTCATTAGTCCCATTCACTCAATCTATTTTCTAGTTTCCCACACAAGCAAAGATTTTTAGCTTCCTCTCTTGGTTTTCAAAACAACAATGAGCAGCCACCAATTACAATAAGTTAAGGGTAGGGAGACAAGTGATTAGCCTCCACATTGTTTTTTTTAATAATAAATTCATTCACCCTTTATTTTAAGCATAGGAAAAAAATCAATTATCCTTCAATTTTATCTGTAAAAATCCTAAACTTGTAGTCCTAAATATTTACTGACAATTGCAAAGTCTTCTACTCCCAATTCGTGGTCAAATTTTGGTATCATGCAGTAAATACAGCTGAAAAGAAAGCTTTTAATTATTATATTAAGGCTTAAATATGATACTCTTCTTGATTCTATGGAGTTCAAGGAATTGACTATGAGGAAAAATTATTCTTAAAAGGGTTCTTTTCAAATAAAGTAATAAAATGACTAAGAAGATGCTAATCAAATGGCCAAACTGATAGTTGCCTTTGAAGCTCTCGTCACCACCTATCCAAACAAACAAAGGGACACCTCATAGAAGACAATAATCTTCAAATAAAAATCCATCAACAAAAAAATAAGTTGAAAATAATTAAGGGAGGAGAGAAGGTCTCTCCTTTAAGATAGAGGCAGTTGGAGCAGCCTTACTTTGATGAAAAAATCAAAGCTAAGGTAATTGACAAATGTCTCAAGCTTCTAGAAACATAATTTGTGGTTTACAACTATCTTGATAGGAATGCATTGACTAGACCAAAGTTCTTGCATGCTTTAGTGTGTTGTATTTGCAAGCTAAAAATTATGATGTATCAACCTTGTTATGGTAGTAGTTTAAAAACTTATTAAAAACTCAATTCCACCATATTATTGGACACAAAGAAGAAAAGTGAAACCAATGATAGGATAGGAAAAGTGAAAAAATGGTCAAATGTGAAATAATATACGCCAAACTTTAGATGGCAGGCAACAAGCAATAATTTCATTAAATGAAAGTCTGTTATTGAGCCTTCACAAAAAACTAAATTTTTTTATAAGTTGTTGATTTCTTTTAAGTCATGATAAAAAATATTGTATTTGAGGAAAAAAAAAGTTTGTTTCCGTTAGATATGAGTCTGGCTTACAGCGTTAAAGAAGGAAAGAGAAGCTGTAGAGAAAGAGTGTGCCTAAATTTATGCAATGAATGCACCAAACCCCAAGAACAAGCATAATGAACAAAAAAGTGCAAACGGGATCAAACACCACAAAATGAGAACACAAGATATTCATATGGTTTAACATAAGAAAATTAATATCCACTGAAGATAAGAGATGGTTCCATCCACCAACAAAGAAGAAATAATCAGGGGAAAAAAGAGCATTCAATAGCCTTTTCCAAAATCTGAGTGCAGCCTCAGTTAACAAAGAAAAGAGAAGCCCAAAGTCTCTCAAGACAACAAAGAGACAAATAAAAGAGAGAGAAAAAAAAAAATCAACTTTAAAATTAAGCAATAAAGTATTTGTTCGGTGAGTTTAGTGAAAAAAAAATAATTAAGAAACTAATGTAAATTGTAAGTAAAAATTATAAAACTTAATGGAGCATTATCACTAATTTATACTTGTTATAACTCAATGAAGAAAAGATTGAGAAAAAATTTCAAAAAAGTCAAGGCACCTTGCGCTATCTTGTAGCATCGTGGTACCATTAAAAAAAAGGCTGAAAAATAGAGAATGCAACGCCACAGCGCTAGCTAGGGGCACTACAGCGCTTGGAACGTGAAGAAAAAGCTCAGGAACCCGAGAGAATGATGCTATGCACTGAACACTAGTGCTGCAATGATAGAAGATTGAAGGAAAAACATTCAAGATAAAAAGAATGGAGCTCTGGCGCCACATTTAGGAGTGTCTTGGCACCATAAGTAGCAGAAAGCAACCAAAATGATAAAGATCTAAGCCCTATGATGATGGACCATAGTGTCACGACGCGACGTCTCAAGGAAAGAAGCGAGAAAACAACAAGTTTAGTGCCACGGAGTTGTCAAAAAAAGAGAATGCAACCTCACAAATTCAGTTTCGAGATAGTTTCCAAGCCCATTATAAGATCCACCAATGCAATTGAAGGAATTATTAGAATGGGATCATTTGCTGGTAGAGAAAAGTATTGAGTGAACATTAAGTGTGTGTTAGATAGTGTATGTGAAAAAGAGTGAGTGTGAGTGAGAAAGTGAATACTCATGTAAATAGGGTGACTTAGAGAGGAGGAGAACATAAGAGTAAGAGTAGCAGAAAGTTCAAAGAAGAGATCTGCAGTCAAAACCTAGGTCTCTCATTTAAACTTCTATTATTCTTGTAATTTCTAAATCAATGAATCTCTATACTTGTGTTTGTCTTCATAAAGTCATAAACTAATTGCGTTCAGCCTTGGGTTTGTGATTTACTTGAACAACTCCCTATTAAACCCCAAGTTATTTGTGTGATGCATGTTAGTAAATGGTTCAATTTACTTTAAACTTCATTGAATTTGCTTATTGGTCATATGCTTATTTCAAAATAAGTGTAATTTATAGAAAATGAAAAAGTAATAAAGAAACAAATGAAATTTAATTGAACATTTCTTCAGTATGATAGACATATACTGATGAATTTGCATTATATAAAGAAAAGCTTTTAATGAAATCAAATTTTTTGGTTCATATATATGTATATTGAATTAAAAGGTTGATCATGTTTCTAAATATAGACAGAAATTAGAAAACGGCATTGGTCTTAACTGACAGCTTTTAACATATGAAATTGTAGGAAATCAGTACAGGTCAGTACAGGTGAGACAGAAATCTAGGGTCTTCGCTCACATTGTCAAATTTTATTTACTTATAACTTCAGATTTTATTTACATGCCTTTTGCAAATGTTGGATAAAATCATAGGTTAATATAAATTAGTAATTAACTAGTCAAATTTTTATTTGTGATATTCATGGGAAAGATACTGTAAACATCATATATTACTTGTGTGGCAAATACACTTGCGTACAATTTCTTATTCAGTTAGTATTGAGATATTTTTGGGTAAGACAAAAGCTAAGCCTCGAGATGTTTTAGACATAAGCTTCAAAATAAATAAATTACGTATAGTATTGTACTAATAAAAAGTATTAAATGTGAAGTAACGTATTAAAATCCTAACTTATTAATATATTAAAATATAGCATATTAAAGTCCTAACAAAATAAAAGGAGCAAATTGCACAAAATAAAAGATAACAATGGTAACATCCAAATATCAAATGATAAAATAAGAAGAGTTCTACAAACATCAAAGTAAGATATGATGACATTATATTTGAAAATATTTTTCATACAATTAGAAGCTATATAATAACGACTTTAGTAGTTGCAGTAAAACTTGTACTAAATTAAAAAGAAATTGAGAAGTAAATAGATTTAATAATCCCTGAATTTAAATTGTCATTTTTTCTAGTCTAATAAGATTTTACTTAAATCAGTTACCACACAGCCCATTAATCTCTCTCACTCCCATTTTCCTCCTCCATTAAAATAAGAACATAAATAAAATACTAAGTTTAAATTCAAAAATTCAAAAATCATCATCATTTGATATGTCATCAATAAAAACATCCGCAAAATGTTTCATTTTCTCCCTGGCCCCGTGCTTAGTTGTGTTTATATTCTCTCATTCTCCTCATTTTCACTCTCAATCATCTTCTCTTATCTAATCAATAATAATTAATAAAAATATCAATCAGATTTTAAGAAAAATAGTTATTTGATAGTCAAGACTTCAATTGCATCCTCAATTGCCTTAGTTGAGTAAGGAATGCTTTATTAGGGTTATTTTCCCTTATATTTATTTACAAAAATAACTAGATGCAATTGTGCATGCTTCACCGGAATTCGCCCCACACCATAAGGTGAGAGTCGCACTATGTGAGGGTAAGCTTTGTGTAGTATCCAATGAGACAAGCCACGTTGCTAGTTTTTCAAGAAAAGCATTAAGGAAAGCCACAATACACGCCTCATATTGAGCAATTTTGAACCATGGATTAAATAAATACCCAAAAACTACAACACTTTAATAAATCCTCAAAACCTGTCATCTATTGTTCAAGATGATATTTATTAAAACTTCCCAAAATTAACTTCTTGAGATTTGCTTCTCAACTTTTTTGTGCAACTTCTCATTCTTGTTGTTCATTCTCAAGTTCTTCGCAAAACATCCAAGTTCTTCTTAATGTTTCTATGCAATTAAGCTTTCATGCATCAACTTATATAAAAATCAACCAAATGTAAATATATCAAATATAAGTGTGAAGTCGCCTAACACATTTCTAAGCTTTTTCAAACAAGAAACTTGATATCTACCTCATCTGCTAGTTCATGCATGGATGTTGAGTAAATATCTAACAATTGCCATAACTCATTCCAAGCTATCACATAAAAGCCTGATACCTATCTCACCATATGATTCATGCCATGATATTGAGTCAATATGTAACAAATCTCCCCCTTGACTGAATACTATGGTAAAATCTAGATCTCCATTATGACAAAAGTAATTCTATTGATCCAAAAGAATCTTATTGAGAAGGTAAGGTGATTACTAGTAGGGAATCTATAGAACTAAGGAAACAATAATCAAAACTGCGATGGATGGAATTTACCTTTAGATGGATATTGGATTCCTTGTACTCTAATTATTGCTGCACTTCTTTCTCCTTCCACATCTAATTCTTCCATTTCCTTCTACTCGAAACGAATTCAGCCTCCTTTCTACTTGGAATATACTAAATACTATAAGGTCCACGGGAGGGAGCAAAAAAAACAAAAAGTGGTTTAACTTTGTGGCTCTTCTTGTTCCAGCCAAGCTCCCAAAAAAACTATGAAAATTAATACATATCTTTCGTACAACTTAGACTAGCCTGATTCTACCTCCTTTGATGGCATAGACCATACATGCAGATTTGCATGATTTTCGCATTTTCCTAGGCCAAACCTAATCTAAGTTAGATTAGCAGCGTCTTGGCCTCCTGAATCACTAAGAGAAATGTTTTGTTTTATGAGTACATAGAACATCAACATGAAGGAATCGAATAAAGACGAGAGTACGAAAGCATCTTACTAAAAAATGGCAAATACAATAATATTTCTAGATTTCTTAACTTTAAATGGTAGAAATTGATCCACAAGTATCAAAAAACCTTCACGTGAACATTCAAACTTCAAAAAATATTGATACCTTAGCATATACCACAGATGCATCCCAGATTCAACGAATAAAAAGAAATTACAAAAACCAACCCCATCCTGCATTCAAAACTACATGAGCAATCTCAATGGTCGCCTCGACCAAAAAACAACTTAATTACTCCCAAATCCAAAAATATTTCAAAAACCAATCAGATCAAAACAAATTTCATAACCCATACCTTGCGAACATATCCATACTCGCTCTCCTTCTCCGAATCCTCGAAGCTCGTCAGGCGATCTCCGTAAGCCATCTTCGGTGATATAAGTACAGGAGACCAAGTCAGAGATGAGGTAAAATCTAAAGTGCTCGGGGCGGCAAACCAATCAAGAGAACTTCCCTTTAGATTCTGAGGAACGAATTGGAACCGTTAGGGTTTCTAATGGGGAGACACAGTGCCTGGGAGAGATCTGCACGTCGAAGATGGGAACAGATGAGCAACTTATCTTCAAGGCACGTATCGAAGTTCACAATAAATTATTAATTTATATGATTAAAAAAATAAGACGATTATATTTATAATATTACTTATTGTTGGATTATTTAAATAAAAATAAATTATGATATTTTGATGAAATTTAAATTAAATTTATTTTGGAACTTATTATATTAATTATGTAGAATATTTTCTTAAAACAAATGTTTAATTATTTTAAGTATTTTTATAAATTAAAATACTGCTACCTTTGTTAGTTAAAACTAATAAATATATCAAATATTAGCTTCAAGCTCAACTTAATAATAATAATAATAAATTGTCTAAATATCATGATCCAATTATTAGAATGTAACTAAATATTTAAATTAAATTTATTTAAATGAATATCTATTCTGAAGATAAAATATCACTGATCAGTGGTTTGCAGGAGCCAGAAACGTGGAACTCGAACAAAGCACATAAAATGAGATTCAGTGGGACCCCAAGTACATAATTCTATTCGCTTCTTTATCTGTGCGATGTTTGACATTGTGTAGGTGATTTAAGCAAAAACCGCTAAAAGTTAAAAACCTAATAGAGATATGTAGCGCTCGAATGAGTTATAGATTATTATCGATCCATTTATCTATATATAAATAAATATATATAATATATAAATAAAGGAAATTGATATTTGGCAGAGACTCAAATATCAATTTCTCATGTGCTAGGCCCCATGATGAGAGCTCGTGTCGTGTGCTTAATATTTGAGAACTCAACGCCAATGGGGATCGAACCCGTTACCTGAGGGGACTTACAATGAACCCTGCCAACCAATAGGTCACGGCTTGCGGTATATATACATTCATAAAGGAATGGTATGAGATTATTATACGAGTCCCGGTCATTCTCGATGCGCCTAATAATTCGAGTACCACATCTTCCACCGAGGGGGAGTCAAATTCCCTATCAGAAGGGACTTACAACTGACAAGCAGATATCTGACCAACTGATTTGAGTATGCGATATATATATATATATATATAATGAAATTTACAAGAGGTCGAGCCATATATAATGAAATTTACAAGAGGTTGGTCGAGATGCTCGACTAATAACCTATGGTCAATCTTTTTTTTATATATTAAATATATGTGTGTGTGTGAGTATA
>NW_018164736.1:153691-157575 GCF_001263595.1 Phalaenopsis equestris | reverse complement strand
CTATAATTCTATGGCTTGTTTATAAAAAAAAAAAAAAATCTTTTTATTTTTCTTTTTTATTCTAAAAATATTTATTCAGAGATTTTTAGTTGCTCTTATTTTTAATATTTTAATAACAAATTAATTATTATAAATATTAAAATATTCTGAATATTTTAAAAAACAAGTATCATGGAGCTGTAGACCACTGTTGATATCGGCATAATATGTCTCAGCCACAGTGCGTAAATTAGTTTATTTGATATTTAACAACAAAATTATAAAATATTAGATAGAATTTATTTAATTTCCAATTTTAAATAAATAAAATACAAATTAATATAAATTAAACTAATCCTAAGCTTGATTATTAAACAATATGCATGTTTGGTTGAAACTAAGTAAATTTACCTGCATAGCACACAACTCTTCTGTATTTACGTATCTCACGCCTTAACTTTCATATTTACATGCATAACACGTGAAAAATGTGCATTTCACTTTTAAAAAGGGATAATAGTGGTATATTTTATGTGATATTAAGGATTTGAATGAAAATTACATAAGAAATATGGCTATTGTTTTATATAAAATCAAACTTCAGATCTACATTTTGGTAGCTTACATTTTGACTAAATATTTTTACATTGAAAATATTATATTGTGGGATTTATTAATATCAGCAAATTTAGAATTATTTGTCCACATTAGTGGCCTAGAAATAACATAACACAGCTTATTTTTTAAAGCTATCATTGTGTATGTGAGGAGAATTTATATTTATAGAATTTATAGATCATAGTGGTCCTATTATGATAGGAAAACCTAATTTTGAGTATTATTTATTACTAATGGCTATGAAATAAATCTTAGATTATAGAAATAATGATGTTATTTTAAGACAGAGACGTACTTTAGATAATATTTAAATTTACATGAAGTAGAAAAAAATATTGCATTTTTTACTTTATTGTAATGATATCTTCTATAAGTTAAATGAGCTATGCGCATTGTCGTCAACTTGGTTTGGCCCAGTCAGCCTATCTTTTTCAGCTAAGTGATATGGGAGGATAAAGAACACTTATTCCATGGCTCGGATGGGCGAACAGAGTTTAACAACGAGGAAGGGGCTTTGTATACCATGAAGGCGATTATGTTTCATTGCTGGTGCCAATGTGTTGGAAATCGCTCACCTTATATGAAAATTCTCATGAAGCAAAGATTAAAGGACAAAGTAGAGAAGAGATCAGTATGTTGACTGAAAACTCTAACTGCTCAAGGATTATCCCCATAAGATGAGCAAGAAGCATGAGGCCTTTTTTCCCTAAGGGGGAGAGTAGAGACATGTCTTTTTTGTCTTTCCCCATATAAATGGAAGGTCATATGATTGATAAAATGGATTCTTCAAAAAAAAATGGCTCTCTAGCTCTCTCAATCTCAATAGGTGATATGTATAAAATATGATGTGGAGTTCCAATATATTTAATACATGTTTTGTATTTTTAAAATTCTTTTTGGTATATGTTGTGTATTTGTGCAATAAACAATGACAAATATTACACTTAAAAACTTTGAGCTAAGCAGAAGGCTAGTGCACTGATGCTCAAAGGTTAATTATATAGGTTGCCTCTCTAGTGTAATTTGATCCCTAAGTGGTTTTGGGCCTTAAATACCTTTAATCAAATTAGGCTTTATTGAGATGAGCTCAATTATTCTATAATTGACTCAGGCTGATTTAGGCACAATTGGATTTTGGTGACCCTTGGTGATTTCAATTTCTTAGAGCCAAATTGACGTGTTTGGGATTCATGTCAATTTTAAAGTTAGTCGGTGTTGGAAAAGTTTTAGGTGAGACCAAGGGTTGATTTTGGTGAGTCACTCTTCTCCCCTTAGATTTTGATGTGGTGGGATTTTCAAAACATTTTAGGGTAAGGTGGTAGGAACCCTTCATTGGCCTAGATCTAGCCTCCTGTCTTGTGGGCTTTCCCTAGGTCAATGAGAATCCCAAGGATATTCAATGGTCCCTTAGAGGAATTCATAGGGTTTTGAGTTCCATAGGTAGCCTAGGGCATCTTCCACCTACAGGGAGTCAACTTAGGCTTCTACTGGGCTATACCTTCAATCATCTTAACCAAGGGTTAAGGATTTGGGCTTAAACTCAGGAAACCTAATTGATTGTAAAACTGCTCTATGGGTGAGTCCTATCTCCACCTATCTATGAAGGTTACTAAGTAACCTTAAGGCCAAGTCTTAGGTTCTTATAGAAAGAGGTCCTCAGAAAAGTTAGGTCAACAATACATAATAAAGTCTTCACATTAGGGTTGATTATGACTGTATTATTTTGCATGTCCTCAGGAGGAGCCCTCTTGCTCCTTCAACTCAAAATACCAATCATGAAACTTATACTTAAGTAGTTTTCTAGCACGTCTAGAGTGTTAGAGGTTTCCCGACCCATACGAGGTACAAGTCATTCGAGAGGTGATTTCAGCCTTGCAACCAAACTTCTCATTTCTCTCTATTCTAGAGACATCTCTCCCACTTTTGGCAGGTATAAGCCCCAATTTTGCGAGCTTCACTCTTAGAGAGTCACGTGGATCAGATGTCTCTTTCTATGGACTCTGGGGCTATTGAGATCTCATTTGACGACACAATTCATTGATAATTGACACAGGATCTCACGTTTGGTTGGGTCTACTATCATCATGACCAGGAAAACGTTGGGTCTCGATAACTTAGGATGACAAACCCATGGAATTCTGACCTGACTATCTAAACTTGAGTAAGACTTGTGTACCTCTTTATTGGAAAACTCTTTCGGGCCCAGTCTCCCCTTGACCACTCGTTGATGTAGCCTCATCGACGCTAATTGCTAGTAGGCAGCCACTCGTCTAGTTAGGTCTCGAAGCATAGGGATATTTCTGTTAAGACGATTCAATTATTTTCTAAGCTCCGTTTGTCGACGGGTCGTTGCCCATTCGTTGATGTGATAGATTCACTCTCTCCCTTTTTGCTCGGTATGGGTGTTGGAGATGTCGGGATGCTCCTAGTTGAGATAATCGTATTTCTTTGGTATACTTTTTCACTAGTTATCACAAATTTGTAATTAAGGTTCTTATTATCAAGAGTTCTCTTGGATATCTCACCTAAAATGTAATTAACCAAAGAAACACGTTTTTTGGGGAGTTGCTTATTGTTTGGTTTTTTGGTTATACGGGTTGCTTATTCAAAGAATTTAGTTGTGGATATGGTTTTAAGGTGTCCTAATCCGATCTTTTTTGGACATACACTCTTGTCCTATGACACGAGGAAAACCTTACATAAGGTCTTCACATTCTTTATTTAATTTGTTCATCTAGTTATTTGAGTTCCCCTCTTTCTCTGAATCATCTCGATAGTTCAAGAAAAAAAAAATATTTGGAAAAGAAAATTTTAAGATGATAATCAGACGAGCTGACAACTCAAAATTTAAAAAGAACAAAATACAATTCATTTACTTTATATCTGACCACTGAAGATATTAAAATAAATTGTGATATATGACTATTGACTATAGATTAGAAGATCAAATAAGTTAACACATTTTATTTATGAAATAAAAATATTATCATTAAGAGATTGCAGTCACATAGGACAACAAAGAATCATGAGAGCATTTGCATTTTTTATGGGATTTAATTATAATGTGAGGCTTAAATACCTCTTATGTATAAAAATATAGTGTGGAATGATACTCATTGATTGCCAACAAATTTGAAAGAACTAGTGAAAGAACATAGAAATTTTAATATTCAATTCAAGTAAGTTTTTTTTCTTGTATCAAAAACAAAAAAATAAAAAATAATTTTCATTTTAAAAATCTTCTCTAAAATTAAAATATTTTCGACTAAAACACATAATTAGTAGAC
>NW_018164736.1:138104-153591 GCF_001263595.1 Phalaenopsis equestris | reverse complement strand
CAGGACTCCACACGTAGAGTTAGGTACGGAGTCCAATGAAATCACGTCACGTGGCGATGGTAGAAAAAAAATTAAATATGTCTGGTAACACAAGAGAATATTTCTCTCTCGTTATTCAAGTGTTATTTTATGTTATTCAGATGTTATTATGTGTTATTCAAGTGTTAGTGATGTATTATTGTGTTATTATAACACCAAAAATATTCCCAGAGCACAATAACACGTGAATAACATACAATAGCTGAATAACACGAGAGGAATATTCCCCTGTGCTATCGGGCTAATTTTTTTTTCTGTCATCTCCACGTGTCCACGTGACGTGATTATATAAACAAATATTTCCTCATGCAATATTTGTTCATATATATATATATATATATAAGTATGTATATGTATGTATGGATATACATCTATGTATGTATAAAAACTGCCGCCTCAAGCAATGAAGCGGAACTCCGACAAATTCGGACAGCCACCAACCCAGCGACACGAAAACGAGGAACATATAATTAAAAAAAGCACCCCAATAAAAGCTATAAAAGTAAATATTTTGTCTCGAATCTATGCATATAATTAGGTGTCTTTATATATAGATAAATATATAATAAATAATAATCCCAACTCTCCTTTTCAGCAGTTCCGGTCGTATTATTTTCCTCCACTCGGTCTCCCTTACGTCCACCTTCCAGATCTAACGATCAGGCGATCTCTGTCGCTCTCCGCCTCGTCGGCGCATACCAGGTATTGAGCGATCACCACGACCTCCTCCTCCTCCTCCTCCTCTCTCTCTCTCTATCTACATCTAGAAGCTGCTGTTAGCTCGTGGTCGCCGGAGCAGGCGGATTCCGGCTGATCCGGAGCATTCCCGTGGACCCATTTGCTTCCATGTTCTGGATGATGCTGGGACGGGTTGGATGAGGTTGGAGGTTTTCAATAGTTTTGGGTTTGTGGCCTCGGTGATCGGAAGTGATGGTTTGATTCTGAGGAGGATCCATGAGGAATAAGGAGACGGCATTTTGTTTGATTATTGTTGGGTGTTTATTAGCTTTCAGTTTATGGATGGATTTTCAGTTAGGTTGTTGGTGTATGTTTTCTGGTACATTTATTATAGTCTGATTCGGGGAGGAAGACAGATGAGACAAATGGGTATGGGGAATAATATTTTTATTTTGTTCTACTTGCAAATTGCGGCACGAAAATTCCTTTCATTTGTCTTGTTTCTTTTTTATTATTTCCAGTTATTTATTTATCGTCTTTGCAATATTAGATGATTCAACTCTTGATTTCTTTTCTGGGTTCAAATTTGACTGTTATTCTGCATATTAGCGAGTGACTAAATCGTGCTGACGATCATTGGCAGCTCTACAGGCTAGAAGGGATTTCACATATAAATTCTAAAATATATGTAGTAATGCCCTATAGATGAAATCTCACAAAGTCTGGGAAGTAGGCATTTGGGATAAGCAAAGCATGCCTGTTTTGCGCTCCAGACCAGCATCAGGAAGGCCGATATGGATTATCGTCTTGGTTTCTCTGGTTTGTGCCTCATTGATTGTTGCTTACATATATCCTCCGCGGCATTACTCCGACTGCTACTTCTTCGCCTCCAGCGTTTGTAGCCCGTTCAAGGATTGGTTTCCTCCCATAAACTCTCGAGTCCTTACTGATGAAGAAGTTGCTTCTCGCGTCGTTTTCAAAGACATACTGTCGATGCCACTTGCCGAAGTGATCGTTCCGAAGATAGCTTTCATGTTCTTAACTCCTGGTTCGTTGCCTTTTGAAAAGCTCTGGGAGAAATTTTTTGAGGTTGGGCCTAGTGTATATATATAGTAATTGTTGTTTGATAAACCGTTAGATAGTGTTAATTTAATTTGTGAATCTGAATCTTCTGGTTTACTTTTAGGGAAATTTACATACCCAACACACAATTCTTATGTGTTTACATATCTCACACTTAAATTTTCATATTGAAATACATAGCATATTAAGGATTTGCGCGCTATGTCTGTAAATATGGAAGTTTAGGTGTGAGATATGTTAATACATTAGAATTGTGTGCTATGCATGTAAATGCCCCTTCTTTATATGGTATAGAGGTGTTTTATTTTATTGCTCATGTGTGATTTTGGAATTAGAAAATAAAGCCATGCATCATATTTTCAAAATTATCTGTTTAATATGTTATTTTCTTACTGTTTTACTTATTATAGCTTTTGTTGTATGTATGCTTTGCCTCATTTGTCTTTTCCAATATTTATCTAACAGGGCCATGAGGGTAAATATTCCATTTATGTACATGCATCTAGAGAAAAGCCAGTACACATTAGCCCCATTTTCATTGGAAGAGATATTCATAGCGCAAAGGTTTCTAAACCACATTCTCTAAGTTGTTATGCTTTATTTATTTACTTGAACATGCCTTTCTGAAGTCTATGTATATATACTGCCCTAATTCTTAAAGAATAATAGTCAGCATTTATGTTATATGTCTGTGTGACATGCAAAAAAATGGTCATGACTCTGCATATGTAATGTATCTTTATCCACAAATAGCTTTAAAAATTGCTAAAAAATTGTATTCTTGTTGGTGATACATTTATCAAAATTTATGGATGAGACATTGTGCTAACGAGTTGTAGTTTGGTTTAATTAAAGGCTTAACAAGATGAATATCTTCTTTTTTTATTGTAATGCACACAAATTTCATCAATAAAATGGCTGGCTTTTCGATGCGAAGATTTCAAAGCTTTTTTTTATCTGGAGCCTCATCCTGCATTATCTGTTTCTGGTAGTATCCATGGAACTTTTGCTTCCACGCTTGTTATTCTCCTCACTTATTCTTATTTATATTAATTCTCGGTCTCTTCAAAATCTTGACATTTCAATACATGCAAAAGAAGAGCATGAAATTTTTAATGGCCGAAATGTCACCGAATTGCACTTTGGCTTATTTTGAAGGGAAATCTGAATGAAATCAAATTGCATTAAGACCGCGCATACACATATATACACATACATACATGTATATGTATACATACATTGTACTAGTATCATTTTGTTGGATAGGGGTAGTTTGTTTTTCCTTTTATTTTTTGCGGCCAAGACACTTAAGGAAGATGAAGAATAAAAAGTATTAATATCTAAAATAGCCTAATGAGAGTCTTGAATCATTATTTGTTAAGCTTGTGATCATGTTGTGGAAGTTTCAATTTTTATTCTGTCCATCCAAGCATGATTTTTTTGTAGTCAGATGTAAATCTTCATTTCCAGAAGTTCTTAACTTTTTATTATCACTTGTCATGGTTAAACATTTTCTCAACTCATGGAATAACATTATTATTTAAGTGTTTATCCTTTTTTTAAGTAAAACGTCAAAATAATCCAGACTACTTAAATAGGGCCATTTTAGTCTTGAAATCTATAAAAGTCTTAAATTACTCTGTATACTCTTTTAATATGGGCTAAAATAAACCCAAAGGAAGACTTTTTTAGCTTTAACTAAAAGAGTCTGGGAATAAATTGCACTTTAATAGACTTTGGGACTAAACAAACTCCTTGCAAATTATTGTCAGGGGAGCATTTTCGACACTTTTCTCATTTATTGTTTTCTTCATTCAAGTAATTGATTGTTTCAAGATCTATTAGTGATTTTTCTTTCTAAGTTACAATTGAAGTGTGGTTTGCTACTTGTGGAAAGAGATTTGGAAGACACAAACCAATAAAATGCAAACAAATATGTGCAGGTGGTTTGGGGAAAAATCTCGATGGTTGATGCTGAGAGAAGACTTTTGGCAAATGCTTTGCAAGACGTAGATAATCAACAATTTGTGTTACTTTCAGACAGGTGATAGATTAAAGTATTTTAGTTTTTTAGCTCATAAACTATATTTCATCCCACTTCACTCTACTTTTCCTAATCCTCTTTTTTTTTTTTTTTTTTTTTTTTGCTTGTGCTACAGCTGCATTCCACTGCATAGTTTTGAGTATGTGTACAATTATCTAATGCTCACTAATGTGAGCTTTATTGATTGGTAAGGTTTAGTGCAATTTTTTTCAATAAATTGAATCGTGTCAGCTGATTTAAAACTGACAATTAGGGGCTGTTTGGCTGAAATTAGATTTAGTAAATCCTATAAATTGAGATTTATCAAATCTGTCAAATTACTAGATTTAGTAAACCCGGATTTATGGATGAAATGAGAAGAAATTCGGATTTAATCATCGCCAGATTTGACATGCAATATTTATCTGTTTGGTTGAATTTACGTTATGGCGCTAAATTAAGCATAAATCCTATTAAAAAAGATACTACCAAAGAACCCTTTAGGTTTAAGCTACAAACTCATTGACTTCATAAGTTTCTTGGGAAACTATTCTCCCATGTTTAAAAGTAGGTTTACCGAATTTTTCTGACCGAAGTCTCTCTTTTTCTAGTTTTGAAGATCCCGGACCACTCGGCACTGGTAGGTATTCTGCACACATGATGCCTGAGATTGAGGAGAGCAGCTTCAGGAAGGGTGCACAGGTATGTTCTGTTATTCTGCTATAGAGATGATAATTAAAGGAAGGAAAATTTACATACGTAGCACACAATTCTTATGTATTTACATATCTCACACCTAAACTTTTATGTTTACATGCATAGTACTTTGTTGTTTTAAACCTATGCACGAAAAAAGTGAATTTCACTTTTAAAAATGGTAATACTGTTGTTTATGATGTGATATTAAAGATTTGAGTGCTGTGTGTGTAAATATAAAAATTTAGGTGTGAGATGTGTAAATACATAAGAATTGCGTGCTATGTTTGTAAATGACCCTTAAAGGAATAGCATTAGAAACTAAAAAAAGCATACTACGACATAATCTCTTATTTTAAAAGCTCATCTGCCATAAAAATTCCCATCCTTAGGAGATAAAATAAAAAGAAGAATAAATCGAAAAGAAAACAATCCTCCTATCATAATTTTATGGATATATAGGATGCATTAGGATGCATTTTGTTGCTTTTGCTTTTGTTTTCCATACTTGAGCTCAATGTTCTAGTTATTTCTCATTCTAGTTGATAAACAGCACATTCTATGCTCTGCATCTTTTGTTTGTTCATGCTAAGAAGTATTTTTCAAAAGGTGCTTTCTTTTGATGCATATGAGAAGTTCTACTTGTTCATTTCCTAAGTGGAAGCGTTATACTTACTTGCAGTGGTTCTCAGTGAAGCGGCAGCACGCTTTGTTAATCTTGGCGGATAGCCTGTATTACACAAAATTCAAACTTCATTGCAAGGTAATTTAAAGAATTTTCCTTTTTAGAATGGGTTAATTATACTTTGAAAATAGGCAGATGCATAGAACAAGAACACTGTTTATTTTTATGCACCGATATCATATGATAATGAAAGCCTTATGCTTTTTGGGTCAGGTGACTGAATAACCATGCTAGAAAATATTCATGTGTTTGATTAGGAATTTCTTTTCATAATATTTAAGAAAATGAATATTACAATCCCATCGGTCCAAATCAAGTGGTTGGCGGGGATGGGAGATTATTGTGGGTAAGAGAAAATGAACCTGTTGTGAGGAGCTGCACAGTTTGTTATTGGTAAGCAGGGGCTCATTGTCATTACGTTTCAAGGATAGATATTGTGTGTGGTTCTGATAGGATACTATATTACGTAATATCTTTTATAGGTTAATTAGTGTGATTAGTTAATAGATTGATTCTCTTGTTGTAGTATCCTATCACTTTTATTATATAAATAGTTCTTATTGGACACATTGAGGAATGGAATGAAAAAATATAGTTACTTGTTAGTTCTTTCTTTTAGGTAGTGTTATTTCTTTTCTCATATTGGGAGTTGCCCGCATCCTCGATTTGTCATTTATGAATATTAAAAAAGCAAGTTCGCATCAAAGGCGCTCTTGTTGCCGTACTCTTCTCCCCACTGTCATCTGCCCTCTCCCTCCACCGCCACATCTCCCTGTCCAAGCTCCTTTGTTTATTCCTCCCATTAGCCGAGTCCAAGAACCATCCCCGTTCAAGATTTTGCTGCCAAGCCAATAGTTTCATTGTCCTGTTCATGATCCATCATCCGCCATTGTTAGCAATAATAAAAAATCAACTAAATTAGATCCTTCCATGTCGCCGGCCAGCTAATTCGCCGAAAGCCTGTTGTTTTCACCGCTAGCCACTAAGAATTCAAAAGATTCCATCTCAACCTTGAAAGATCCAAACACCTCTCCGTGAATCACCCCGACCATTCCCACACTCAATTCATTATCTCGCGATAGCAAATCTCACCACATTGACCACCATCCTTCCCTCTTCATCACTATTCTGTTCTTTATCGGCAAAATCCGTAGAATTTCTTCCGACAACTGCTGCTCTCAGGATGCCTGCCATCCGATTTCCCAGTCATGCAAGCACCTTCTCCGACCGTCGCCTGACACTCCAAAACTATTAGTTCTTACAGTTCTGCAAGAAATTGTTGTTGCTTATTCAAGAACAGAGTTTCTTCAGAAGCTTTCTATGGAATCCAAGGACAAAACTAATGAAGGCCATGAGCTTGCAAGAAGCCTCTTGGAATTTAGTATGGATCTGCAAATGGAGTTGAAACATCAAATTATCAGATGTCGTTATTAGATTGTTCTGTGACTTGTGCTTCTTGCATATGATAAATTTATCACTTAATATCTCACTTTCTGTTTTCTTCGACCAAGAAATTGAATCAAGAATAAATCTTTGCCACACTCTGTAGTTAATGTTGGTTGATTTTAACACTGTCATTTCTACTCATTTTTCTGGGACTTGTTTGACCTTGAGGACAAGGTTCTTTTGTAGGGTGGAGTAATGATAGGATACTATATTACTTAATATCTTGTATTAGGTTAATTAGTATTACTAGTTAATAGAGTTTCCCATCACTTTTATTCTATAAATAGTTCTTATTGGAACACATTGAGGAATGGAATGAAAAAAATGTAGTTACTTGTTAGTTTTCTCTCTTAGGTAGTTTTTTTTTTTTTTTTTTTTGGAAGTTGCCAACATCCTCGAATTGCCATTTATCAACATTACAGAAGCGGATTCTGAGTAGGAAGTACTAGATCTTAGTAAAATCCAATATGTTTACAATGAAAGCACTTATCAAGAAGGAATTTGATAGATCTCCATTTAGTAACATAGATAGATCAAACAGCACAAGATGACTCAAAATTTTTGTGGGCCAGTCAAAATTACAGCTTTTTTTTTTTTAGGGGGAGATGAATTGATCCGTTGCCTGATAGCCACATGTTTACAAATAAAAGTGAACAAGAAAATTCTCTCCCAAAATCATTGATTTTAGTTGTTCATAAATAATGAAAAATAATTAACTTTATATTGACTATAACATTTAAATTAATTTAAATGCGTACAATGAAACAAGCATCATACAGCATAAATCAACATAAAATTTAAGCCAAACATAGCATGGATTTAAAGTCATCATTTTCTCATTTCATTCACATCAAGAAAGAGTCGACCATGTTTTTGCATCAATTTTTGTTTGTTGGTTTCACTTTCTGCCGTGTTGCTCTTTTGTATTTGTATCTTTAAGCAAAGATTTAAATTGACTCCAAAATTATTATGTTACTGGAATATAATGTTAATCTGCTTCCCATTTCACATATGCACACAAGTTACAGTCTTGTTTAGCATGCTTTTCTTGCCGATCACTTTTTCCATGGTTGGATTCGTACTTTCTTGTGACTATGAAGCTCCCTCCAATGACATGACTTTATAAATCTACTTGGGCTCAGGTCTACAAAATTTTATATCATCTTTAGGGTCCGTTTGGGACAGATTTATGCCTGCTTTGCATTTCAGACCACCATCATAGTTCTGTTTGGGGACTGCTTTCTTGCTGCTTTCTAAAAAATTTTTGTGATAAAGAAATTATTTTTTACAACCAGATTTGTATGGTATGTTGGTTGTAAGAAAATTGTTGTTTGAATTTTTTTAAAAATAAAATTATAATTCACACTGCAAATTTCTTGTTTTCTCCACCACAACTTTACGACCACCATTAGCCATCATAAATAGAACTTTAGTTTGGAGTCTTCTAGAAACTGTTTGATTTATATCTTGTTTAGTCAGTACTAATGAATTTGTATGGAGCCCATCCTTTTTCCCTCAACTTTAGAGCTCAAGTACCTAAGAACTATTGAGGAGCTAAATCTCGTATAAATGAACTACTTTTGTTGCTTTCTTTGTTGTTTTTTGCAGCCTGGCATTGAAGGACGCAATTGCTACGCCGACGAACATTATTTGCCAACTCTATTCTATGTAATCTCACAAGTCCTTTTAACTCTTTTTCTAGGTATCAAATGTTGTTTTTTCCATCTATTTAGGCAAAGGCTTATCATTTTATAAGTTTAATTTCTACTCACTAAATGGGAAATTATATAAATAACACACAACTCTATGTATTTACGTATCTCACACGTAAACTAATATTTACATACATATCAGTTTAATGCTTTAAACATATGCATTAAAATGTGTATTTAAATTTTAAAAAGTATTTATGGTGCTGTTTTGGATTTTATATTAAAGATTTTAGTGCTAAATGTGAAAAAATAAAAATAAAAAAAGTTTAGGTCAGAAATGTAAATACATAAGAATTGTATGCTATGTATGTACATGCCCCCATTTTTTTAAAATTTGCTTGCTCCATGGAACTAACCTTCGGGAAACTTTTAGATGATTGATCCTGTTGGTATAGCAAATTGGTCCATCACTCATGTTGATTGGTCTGAAGGAAAATGGCATCCAAAAGCATACCAGCTTGAAGATGTCACCTATGAGCTCTTGAAGAATATTACAGTAAACTATTTTCTGCTCCATTTATAATTTGCAAATTTATTTTGGATTGGATTTGTTGCTGTATAAGTTTTTTTTTTGTTTATTTTGGATTGGATTTGTTGCTGTATAAGTTTTACATTTCATTTTTCTTTTGCAGTCTGTTGATTGGAATTATCATGTCACAAGTGATGACAAGGTAATAATATTCTTAAACTTGTTTTGTACATTTCTACCAGTTCATATTTGAATCCTATGATTTTTTGCCTGAAGCTCATATTGTCATCATTTTTTGCATCGATATACATAGTTTCCCTGGTATGGATTTGCTTTCTAGTAACACCGAGGGAAAGGCGAAGCTATACAAGAATTTGATGCTGAGCAATATTTTTTATTATTTTATTATTTTTTAAAGAATGGTCGGAGGCTATGATATCAGCCCCCAGACATCCTCATGTGCCTAACCACTCGACCCCGCGTTGCAAGGCAGATGTATTTAGGCTGGCTAGAACCCGTGATCCTAAGGGATTTAGAACTGACTTCGCAGATGCCACAGTGCATATATAATAAGAATACTTATTAGATTAAAGTACATAAATTTACCCTATACAACATCATGTATCAATTGTAATAGAATCTAATGCAAAAGCAATTTTTTGGTAGTGCAAAAGCACTATTAAGAACTCCAAAATAGTCCACTAGACTTTTTTTGTGATTCAATCTATTCATAAAATGCTATTCCTATTTCTATGATTCATTTTCCTTTCCCGGTGTAGTTACACGAGTTTTCAGTAAAAATTCTTTTGGAACATTGACATACATACCATTCAATTCCTATCTATTTGCACACCGAAACTTCAATTATTACACATGCCACATTATCTACACATGAAACTGTGTATTTCACCTTTTTTTTTTTTATATCTGATGTGATATGAAAGATTTTGGTGGTATATACGTAAAAAAAAACAAAGATTAGATACATATGAATTGGAGTATGTATGTAAATGCCCCAATTCTTTTATATAACACATTATTTTACATATTATGTTTTTTTTTTTCTTATTTGCAGAAAGTAGAGCAGATAAAGCCTTGCTTATGGAATGGAAAGAGGAGACCATGCTACTTGTTTGCTCGTAAATTCTACCCCGAAACTCTTGAAAAGCTATTAAATTTGTTTCCTATTTACACAGAATTATGAAAAATTCCTTTGCGTTCATTATTCTTTTGGAAGCATAGACCTTCATCTTGACTTCCCCAAATTCAGATTCTGAGAGGAGAATGCTAATTCAGCAGCACTGAACTAGCTACTAATATGATAGTTACCTTTCTCCCTCATATTTTTTTTTTCTTTTTTTAAGTTTATTTATTTATTTTTCTTTTCAATTGATGACAACCTTAGTTTTATTTTTTTTTTATTTTATCTTATTTCACCCCTTCATGTTGTTTATTATTAGAAAATGCAAAAAAGGACAGCAAATTTTGTTATTTATTTTAGCATGTATATTATGATAAAACTTTGCTCATGTATGTCTATGATAGCCCATTTTTCTTATTTTTTTAATCCCTTCGTATATTATGATAAAACTTTGCTCATGTATGTCTATTATAGCCCATTTTTCTTATTTTTTAATCCCTTTTTTGGTTATGCATTTATCTAAAATTTTCTTTGAGGGTGTTGTACCTTTCAATTTTTTCTAGTGGTCATTTACATACCACCAAATTCCTATGTATTTACATATCTAAAACTAATTTTATTTTATTTTTTTTTTTACTTTTATAATGATTACTTTCATGTCACATCAGAAATATTATTATCTTAAATTTTAAAAAGTGATATACATATTTTCATGCATAAATAAAGTGGTAAAATAAGATGTTATGATGAAATAAGATAATTTATGTCAGATACTTTATTAAACAGTGCCTTTAAATAAGTGTGTTAAAAAGTCATGAGCCATGAAATATAGAGCTAAGCAAACCTATATTAATCAATTTATTGAATTTTATAATCAAAATCAAAATCAAACCAATCTTTAGTCTTATCTTTTGCCCTTTTTATTTAATTTTTTGAGTTGATTATTATTTATTTATTTTTTATTTTTTTGGCTGCCACTAGGAAGATCACTAATGGGAAACACTACTTGGAGAATGCCCATTAATTATAAGAAATGTTTGGCATAATGTGCATAAATATCACAAAAAATAGCAAAATTACATTTTTTCAGAAAAAAAAAATATGCCAAATTCTAAATAGAAACATCAATAAAAAAAAGGGTATTTACATACATGCCACCTAATTCCTATGTATTTACACACATAAAATATATCACTATTTTAACAAAGTGAAATACACATTTTCATCCATAGATATGGTGGCATACATGTACAAATTAAAATTTAGGTGGTAGTATGTAAATACATAAAAATTAAGTGCTATCTATGTAAAGCTTCCAACAAAAAAAATGAACACCAAGCCTCAAATCAGCAACAAAAGAGCTATTATTGAATTAGTACACACAGCAGAAGGAACAGTTTCAGCTTGAAAAAAATGGAGAGAGAGAGAATAATAGAGGTTTATTAACCTCTTCTTAAAAAGACAAAAAGGGAGCCTTTGGAGCCCATTCCTAATCTAATTTTCTCATCAATATAAGTAATTTCAAGTTTAACCTCACTCTCACCACCATATTGGAAGCCCAGAGACCCTATTTTCAATTCAGGGGGTTCAAATATCACTTGGATCCACTTCTCATCAAGTACTTTCAACTTACCTGAAAATGAAAAATATAAAATAAAAATAAAATTGCCACAATAACAACAAGCCTTTATCCCACTAAGTGGGGCCGGCTATACGAATCCTTTTTCTCCATTGTGTTCTATTCAGTGTCAAATTTTCATTTTATTCTAATAAATTAAGATCATTTTTTATACAACATGCCCAAAGCTTTTTAGGTCTATCTCTACCTTTCTTAATAAAAGTAAAATTTAAAACATCTACTCTCCTAACTGGATCATCAGATGACTGACATTTAATGTGATCAAACCATCTAAAATGACTCTCTTTAATCTTGTTTGCGTCTGCAGCTATGGATTCACGAATGCATGTGTTTTGCATTTTGTCTCTAAGTATCAAGTCACTCATCCATCTAAGCATTCTCATCTAAAAAACACTTAACTTAGGGTGCATTTGGGGCAACAGTGCGGTACCACACCACAATTTTTCTTTTTAGCAAAATTGTGTTTTGTCTGTGTTCTCAAAAGACTGCAACTAAAAACTGTGTTTTCTCACCAGATCTAACTACCTGCAGTGGCTGCTAGAAAGATGCAGTCTAACTTTTTCAATCTTTTTTTTGTAATAGTCACCGTAGATTTTTAAACTTCTTCTTCTTTAGCAACTTCAGCAGCTGCTTCTTCAAATAGCTACAACCACCCCAAATAAACCCTTAGTTTTATGCTTATCTTTTATAGGCCAACATTTTGCGCCATTAAGTATCGTAGGTCTCATCACCATCTTATAAAAATTTCTTTTAACGGCGCGTTTGGAGTGGCAGTGCTGTGCCGCAATGTAGTTTTTTTTTTGTTTGAAACAACTGCATTATGTCTTCGTTTTCAAAAAACTGTAGTTAAAACCTGAATTTTTCCACCATACATGGCTACATATGGTAGCTGCTAAAAAGCTGTGGTATTAATTTTTCAAAAAAAAAATTATAATAGTCACCACAACTTTTTAAACAACAGCTTCTTCTTTAACTACTTCTTAAAATAGTTGCAGCCGTCCCAAACAGACCATAATTCTTGAGCGGTACTTTTCTATCACATAATAGGCACGATGCATTCCTCCACTTCAACCATCCAACTTGAATTCCACTAATAACATTCCTATATATATCACCATCACTTTGAACATTAGACCTGAGATATCTAAAATGTTCACTTCTTTTAATCATTTGATCACTCATTGCTACAACTCCGTAACTAGATCTACTGCTACTAAAATTATATATCATGTATTCCGTTTTAGATCTACTCAAACAAAAGCCTTCAGACTCTAATGTAAACTTCTATAATTCAAGTTTTTCCTCAACTCTTTCTCTAGTCTTATCCAAAAGGAGGATATCATCAGCGAAAAACATACACAAAGATACATCCTCCTATAAATGTCCATTAAGAGCATCCATAATTAAAGCAAAAAGATATAAGCGTAAAGTTTATCCCTGATGTAATCCAACTGAAATAGGAAGATACTCGGTCAATCCTCCTTTTGTTCAAACACAAGTAACAACTTTGTATGCATATCTTTCGTGGCTTGAACACAAATAACAACTCTAGTTAGCATAGCCGGGCATAGCCGGTGTTATAAGAAATAAAAAAAAAAATTATAGGAGAGAAAATAAATCTATAACAAGGAGAAGAGATGAAATTTTTAAACATTTTCATTACCATTATATATAAATCATTGGATTATAATATTTTTTAAGTGTGTTTTATATTACCATTTTTATGCATGTAGGCTCATAGCTAGCTTAACTCAACTATACCCCTAGCTCCAAACTTCTTACATCATTAAATTGTAGGGAATTTTACATACATGCCATACAATTACCTAAAATTTTATATTTACATTTATAGTATTTTGGTGTCATAAATCTATGCATGAAAATGTGTATTCACATTTAAAACTTTAGCAATAGTGGTATTTTAATATAATAAACTAATCATTTGAGCGCCACACATGTAAATATGAAAGTGTCAAAGTTAAACATGTAAAAACATAAGAATTATGCGGAATGTAAATTTTTTTTAAAAAAACACTCAAAATAATAATTATTTTTTTAGTCTTTTTCAAAATAAGTTAATTTATATTTAACATTGTCAAACATATTATATTTCAATTGAAAACATAAAATAAAGGGGCATTTACCTACATACCACCCAATTCATATGTATTTACTTTTCTCACATTCATGCCACCCAAATCTTTCATATCGCATCAAAAATACAATTATTTTAACTTTCAAAAAGCAATATACACCTATTCATCTACATATACGTAAAAATACTTGAGAATTGAGTGGCATGAATGTAAATCTTCATAAAATAAAAGCACAAAAAATAAAATAAAAATAAAAGTAAGCCCCTACACTTTACCTTTCAAGGAAACTGCTCCATCAAAGATGCCTAAAACAGAGAAAGAAACTTTGTTCAGAACAACATTTGGAGCCTCAACAACCTGCACCATCTCTTTTGCATTCAGAAACAGACGGCCAAAGGAACTACGATAGCCGCCTCCAGGAGATGTTGGAACCGAGCAGTATAGCACATCCCACTCTGTTAAATGAGTAGTTTCAGCCTCATAAATAGGTTTTTCTTCTTTTTTTTTTTTGGGGGGGTGGGTATTTACATACATACCACCCAATTCCTATGTATTTACATATCTATCACCCAACCTTTTTACATTTACACGACCCAAATCTTTTATAACACATCAAGAATACCACTAATTTAACTTTTAAAAATTGAAATGTGCCTTTTTATGCATGGTAAGGCGGATTATATGCCGATAAAAGGATCACGAAGAGTAACTTATCATGAAGTTGACCGTTAAAAAAAAAAAGAAAATTTACATACATACCACTCAAATCTTATGTATTAACATATCTAATACATAAACTTCATGTTTTATATATGTCACCTTATCTATGCATGCAAAAAAGTCTATTTCACTTTTCAAAACTAAAAAGTGCGGAATGTTTTATGTGACAAGAAATATTTAGGTGGTATAAATGAAAAAAATCAAGTTTAGGTGCTAAATTTGTAAATACATAGGAATTGAGAGGCATGCATGCAAAACTTGGTGTAAAGTTTACCTCCAAATATCAAAGGACATTTAACAGGCTCACTAACACAATACTTCTGCAGCTTTTGTGCAACATCAGATACCTCTCTATGTCCATCTTTTGAAAGCAGAACTCCTCGATCTGTCCCCTTAACCTACAACCATTGTATAATTACATCTATTCATCAATAAAACACAGTTTGGTCTAAATTCAAACTATGGATACAACTCGCTGAAAAAGAATACTGTATTAAAATATTTGAAGATCTACATACATACCACTCAATTCTAATGTATTTACATATCTAACACATAAACTTCAGTTTTTACATACATATCACCTTATCCATGCATGAAAAGGTGCATTTCACTTTTTAAATGTTAAAATGGTGGTATTTTTATGTGATATGAAATATTTTGGTGGTATAAATATAAAAAAGCAAAGTTTAGACGTTAGATATATAAATTCATAGGAAGTAGGGCTGTCAAAAAAGCTCGTTGTTCGCGAACAGTTCGTGTTCGGTTCGTCAATGAGTTCGTGTTCGATTCGTTCGATAAGTAAACGAGACAAACACGAACAAAATTTTTTCGTTCGGTTAGTTAAACGAACCAAACACGAACAGTGATGCGTTCGTTCGTGTTTGAATCGTTATTGTTTGAAATATAAAATAATAAAAAATTTATTATATTTTAAAACATTAAATTTTATAAATTATAATATATAATAAAATAATAATAATAATATATTAATATACTATAGTAGTAATATACTAATATAGATATTGTATATTTATATAATATAAGTTATATAATTAAT